>NW_005054393.1:2509287-2528432 GCF_000277835.1 Geospiza fortis | reverse complement strand
GGGGATGCACAAGAAGCAGGGAGAGGACAGAGCCAGAACAACTGTCTTCAAGTGACCAAAGGCATATTCCATACTATATTGTGTCATGCTCAGAATATCCCTTCTGTGGGAAGAAGGACTAAGGGAAGATACTCAGAGTGATGGCATTTGTCTTCCCAAGTAACTGTTATGTGTGATGGAGGCTGGGAATGGCTAAACACCTGCCTGTCCAGGGGAAGCAGTGAAATTCCTCACTTTGCTTTCCCCATTAAGCTGTCTTTATCCCAACCAGGAGTTCTCCAGCTTTTACACTTCTGATTCTCTTCCCCATGCCATCAGGAGAGGGTGAGAAAGTAGCTGTGTGGTGTTGAGCTGCCAGCTAGGGCTGAACCGTGGAAAACACTTTTTGTGGCTTTCAGACAAATAAAAACCTCTGGAAGATATCTCTCATTCATAACATTTTCTGACAAACTTAGGCAAACACCTGGAAAACCATGCTGAATCCATAATTTCTAGATAACGTGATAACATTTCTAGAAAACTTTGCTTGGAGTTACAATTCATTTGAAGACAAATCTCAGATCAAAACTGCATAGATTTAAATAGAACTTACTTATTCACTGCAAAATTATGTACCCAGGTTCCAGAATCAAGGTGCAGGAGGAAGAGGATAGCCCAGCTCTGGCAAATAATGGATGAAAGTTTAACACTACACAATGGCAATGTCTGTGGCTCGTTAAGGTACAAGGGCAACTGTATCACAAGTCAAGCACTGCCTAAGGCTTCTCAGGCCAAGAGGAAAGTAGATGTGATCAAGGCCATTAAACAAAGCAGAAAAAAGAATCCCAGAAGTTAATCTTTCTCAATAGAGGGAGTGAAACTGATATCCAGATCTTTTTTTTATTGAAGGCCTTAAGTTCACTAGCTAAAAACCCCCTCCTGACTATGAACTACTACAGACTGAGGGCCCCCAGCTCATAGTCAGAGTGAGCATTGCGCAATGTGAGAAACATGTTACATGGCAAGAGATAATTCTGTGGTACTTGGTCATGACCCTTAGTACTCAGTAAAAGGATATCAGATATCCCTCTTCCTCATCTCTGTTAATGGTGGGATCTGCTTAATTCAATCTACTGAAACCTGTCTTTCCTATGGCTTTTAATCAATGGCTTTACTCCACAGCTTCCAAGACTAGCTATGAATAGAAGTTATAATTCCTTAAACTAAAAGAAGAACATGGGACAAAAATCACAAAGAAACATGCCTGACAGGAGAGCCAACAGCAGAATCCCACTTTTCTAAGTTATGCTGCCTTTAGCCATGAGGCCATACTTTTATACTGCATCCTATAGAGTAAAGTAGATCACAAAAACACACTGGATGGAAAAATATCTTTAAATACATAAAGTCACAAATGAGGAAACTGATTATTTCTAACATAAGACAAGCTCTAAAGAGCTAAGGGGTTTTTTTCTAGCGACAGTAAAAACTGAGTTCTTCTGCATCAAACAGAAAGTCATCCTCATCACCAGGATTCATAATCAACTTTGCCAACAGCCTTATCTGAGGGGCAGAGCTCTGAGGAGGTGGGGAGCTTGGGCTGTGCATCCACCCACAGATGTATTCCCTCCAGGTCAGGTTTGAGGCTTATTTGCAAGGCACACATGTAGGCAGCTTGTTTTGAGACTGCCTGATAGCAGAACAGAGAATTCTTGTGGGACACTATAAAATCCAGCACTATTTATGCACATAAAATTGTGATCAGAGGCTCAAGATGCAGGGTTTCCTCCAAGCTTAAATCCACAGTGTGCAACAAGAAACCCCGACTGCCAATTCTACACATTGGTAGAAGGAACTGCAGGACTGATGCTGCTGATATGCATGCTTTTATTTGAAAACTCTTCATCTTTTTTTCTTTTGGTTTCACTGCATAGAGCACTTGATTGATCTTTCTTACCAAAAGAGGTGGCAAGCGTTAAATCAATCTGGATTTGCCAGCCCTGTCACCAGCCATAGAAACATAAAATTGGAAAATTGAACTATCAAGAAAAAAAATTTAAATCATTGGATTATTTAAAAATATTCAGGAAAAAAAACCCAAATAAAGCAAATTAGAGCAGCAGACATAAGACAGACTTAGAAATATATAAACTCACCACTTAATGTAGCAAACATCCAGTTCCATGGACATTTCATCAGTTCACATAAATAAAATTTGAAATAAGTATCTATGACTGCCTTAAGATGTTCATTAAAGGAAAAGGACAGCAGCAAAACCAGCCTCAGCATGAATTCCCTAACCTAGTCCCTGTCAGACAGAAAGGAGCTGAGGAAGGTACCATGAACTGGCACAGCAATGTCAGGAATACAACAGCCCTGCAAAAAATCTGACGCTTAGAAAAGATACCACCAATACTCTCAGCCTAAATGTTGTATGGATCTGTTTTAGAACAGTCTGTAAGGCTGGAAAAGGTACACCAGGCATTGCCCTCTCTGCATCCTGCACTGCACCACCTGCCCATGTCCCTAGCTACTGGAGAGGAATGGTGATTATTTGAAATGTATCTCTCCAGTACTGCCACAGTCCTTGCCTGGATGTGCAACATTCCGGACACTGCCATGAGATGCTCTCAATACAAAAAGGAGGGAAGATGGTTCTTATGAGCTGTTTATTAAATACAAATATTTCATGTCATTATATGAATTACATATGTAGCAGCAGGTAAACTCCAGATAGGGCCAGCTTGATATGCAACTTTTAGAGAAATCTTTGGAGAGCCCTCTCATATTAGGGGGCTGGGCACAGAACTGTACTTTTCAGATCCTGACATGGTGCTTCCTGCATTCCTAAAGCAAAAACAAAACAAAAATGTTCTGGAATGCAGCAGGTCAGTTCTGGATTGGCCCAGATTGAGTGTTTGGAGGTAATGGCCAATCCGGAACTGAGCTCTCTCGGACACAGTCCGAGAGAGCAAGGTTTGTTGATCATTCTTTACTTTCTATTCTTAGGTAGCTAGCAGCTTCTGGAAACTCTCCTTTTCTTTTTCTTTTTAGTATAGTTATAATAGATGTATATATCATAACTTAATAAATCAAGCCTTCTGATCATGGAGCCCATCTCGTCTCTTCCTTCACCCCGAAAACCTTGTGGCCAACCGGCGACATGTTCCTTTGGGGTTTTCTGCATCTGTTAGGTGTCCAAAAGGACAGATCTGCTGAACAGAGAGGTATAAGGGGAAGGGTGCAGTAGCAATTGCAGTCAAGATCCACCCAGGCCAGCTAATGTGTTCTGCCAGGATATGCAAGTCTGTTTTCTAATCTCCCACTCATAAGGGCTCGAGCCTCTCTCACTCTCCTGGAAGTGAACAAAATTTAACTTCAGGCAATTGGAGGAGACAGAACCTCAAACTTTTGTGCTGGCAGCATTTCTTTTCAACATTGAAACAGAGTGCATATATTTATGCACACTATGCATTTGCATGAAATGCATAAATATAGGTACAAAGATCTATTTTCACCAGCATCCTATCTCTATCAGGAGATAGGAGCAACATTTTTTGGGATACTGTGTAAAAAAGCAGCAAGGACAGAATTATCCCTTTCTCCAACACGCACAAGCAGATGCCTCAAATTCCCTATGTAAGCACTCGCAAGACAAGGCCATGCTGTGTTATTGCAACCAACAGACCTAATGTCTTACCCTTTTCTGTCTTTCAGTTTCTATATTCAGTCTCTGAAGGGGTATAATTGGAATAAATGCTGCAAACACAGGTGTCTCTTCAAAGAGCATCTAAACCACTGAGTGATGGTGAAGCTTTCCACGTAGCTTAGCACATATTTCCTTTATAAGTGGAAAAGAGAGATAATGTCAACAATTGACATATATCAATTCTAGTATACCCCATCTAGGGTAGGAACTCTTTCAAGGACTCATCCAGAGAACACAATGGAGACAAAATTGGCCTCCCACACCCTGGGCGAATGCCAAGCTTTTCTGAGAAGTTCCACTCACATCACATATTGTAAACCTGGACTTTCAATTCCCTAGCTTTTGGAAGTGCTTAAACAAAAACAGCCTTTGGAAGTTTGATACTGTTTTGATGTGCTTTTATTTCTATTTTGACCTAATCTACTCAGTGGCATTGACCCAAGTTTGTAAAATATTAGAGTGTCTGGGGACTGCATTGTCAATGAATGGTTAAAGAGAAAAAAAAAAGGGGAAAACAAAGAACCCCATACAAGCATTAGTTTCTGTGGTATTTCAGAGTGCAGCACTATGAAGACAACAATAAGTTAAACAGATTTAGTCAGCTATCCAAAGAGGTGAGATGCAGGTGGACACTTTCATTAATTCATTTTCTACACAAATAAATATTGGCATCACTATCAGGCTGAGGTTAATTAGATCATGAGAAAGTCATTAAGTCTAGAAGACAATCCCAATACAAGTACAGTTGAGTGGTAAATGTGCAAATGCATAAAACAAAAGACTAAGGGTAAGAATCTGGAGCCATCTATTGATCTCAGATTCACTACTAACAGGACACACCGAATAAACACAATGGTTACAATTTACTAATTCCACATAGAGAAAAGTCCAATCCAGGAAATTTTCCTCCAGACCACTCACACGCCTGTAGAGATTCATGCCATTGACAAGATGCCTTGCTTGGAACGTCCAAAAAATCCAATGTTTATAACTTCATGAAAAAGAAGGGCTTGTTGCAAAGTCTTTATAGCAAAGTCAAAGCAGTTGCCTTATACTGAACTGGGCTAGGAAACCAGGAATCAGAAATCTTAAGTTTCTAATTCTACTATAAACACCCTGCACAACATTTTCAATACTTTCTGCCCACTTACTCATCTGTTACAAGGCTACACATCTGGACTGGATGTGACTGGAACATGCTATGACATTTAATATTGCTTAAGTACTATGAAATCCTTCTGTGAGAGATGGCAGACAAGCACACTTTTTGCCATTACAATCAATTGCAAAATTCTGTCTTCCCATAAAAATCTAAGTACTGGCAAGGACTTCTGAAGCATAACAGCATGAATTGTTCTTTATTTGATTACTTGTGTTTGAATAAAGCATGAAGAAATACCATAAATGTACAAATGGATTTAATCTAATTTGGAAGATGGATAGTTGGAGAAGCTGTTACCATGAATACAGAACATATATCAGTCTAGGACAGCATTAAGAAAGAATTTCTCCTCCAGAACAACACAAAGCACTGAAAGAGAAAAGAACGGTGATTTTTTTTCAGCAGCTGAAGAGCCAGGTATCAAAGTCAGGCACATGATGCAGTTTTGCCACCTTCAGCCCATGTTCTAGGAACAAGCATGCAAGTGTGAGCACCTCTGTCCCTGCAGGAGCAGGCAGAGCGGGCGGGCAGGAGCTGCATCCAGCCCTGCAAAATGCCAGCCCTGCCAGCTGTCATCAGCATACTAGTGTCACAGGCACAAAGGTGCTACATCCCTGTCATCAAACGGCTGCAAAAACACCTGTCAGGCTGAGGGAGAGTCAGATCCAGACACATCTGGCATAGACATGAGATCAATTCCCTTGGAAGAGTCACTTGTTCCTGCAGATGGCTTCAGAGTCAGACCTCAGTCCTTCCTCAAGATCTGGATGTTTATAACCCTCGCACACAAGGAAGCAGTCACCTTCAGAGAGACGTCGAGGGAGTCACCAGCAGGGCTAAAGTAACACTTGCAAATACTGACACTGAGATTACAAGTGTATCCCTAAGCATATCCCTACCACAGGAAAAAGGCTGGCAAGTTTTCTCTAGGCAGTATCAGGAAACCCAGTACTAATTGTCCCTTCGTAACCTTGCTTCATGTCATGTCAAAATATTCTTGCTTGAAGGAAAGACCTTTTACAAAGGGTTCCTGCTTTCAAGCCTCTCTAGATCTTTTTTAAAAGCTTGCTGCAGGAACATTTCAAAGGGGAACTTCTTAAAGTTATTAATTTGTCTCCATCAGGCACTTCCTGACAGCGGGATATTTGCAGACACTGCTCATTTTTTTTCCTCCATTGGACTTGCTTTTGGAAATATCTTTAACTGAATCTATTTAACTGAACTTGGATCTCCGTAAGAAATTTAGTACCTTCGCAGCCTATTTTCTTCAAAGGGACCAATTAGGATTGGAGTTCAAACTCCAAAACATGGAGCCTGTTCTGCTCCTTCCTACCAGTGAGAGCTCTGCCTTCACATCCAGTACAACTGGTATGCTCCAGAGGAACCCCAGGGTCTCTGTCACACACTAACAACCCACATGGTGAAAGCCTGCACCTGGAGGTTCCAGAACAAGGAAGGTAACATTACTACTAAAATCAATCAGATTATACATGCTGCACATGACACTGGCAAAGCAGACAAAACTACAGCAAAATCTTGTATGGTGTCTCTGCACCAAATGTAAAGACAGCCTTCATACCTTTTTATACAGTACTTATACACCTTGAACCATCTTATCCACATGAAACTAAGAATTAATGGTTTTCTTTGATCCTAGGCAGGAATTTACATACATACCTTTCATTACAATTGATGCAAATGAGATACCATTTCAGTTTCACTGGTTTTAAAAAGTTAACATAGTACATGAATTTTGGCTTCCTTATCTTTTCACTACTTGACACTTGCCTATCAGTCCAGATAGGATTATTCTTAATGCATCTGTACAGTTACAAATTAAACACTTCTCACTTTACAAAAGTTCCCATAACAGCTCTAACACATCCTTACATTCTTTTGCACAAAAACTCTCAACTTTAGTCACATTTTTTCCCAGATGTGTGATTTGAGACTGAAAAATTAAGTCCATTAAACATCTCAGAATTTACATGGCATCAAAATAATTTCATATTATCCATGGTCTGTGCATGCCCTTGTCCTCTACAGTTCACAGGGCGCTGCACATGCAGTCTCCTCTGCCTACTTTCCATCTACATTAAGCAACAACCATATTTTATTAAGAACATTCCCCTAACAGGCTTTTGTCCTGACAACAACAGCAGCAGCATATTCCAGGGCTGATACTCCACTAAAAGGAGAAGGCATAAATACCAAGGAGAAGGGTTCTGCACAAGACAGCCAACTGCAACAAGGAATCACCCACTCCACGAAGGGAATTTTGGGGTGAAGCTGCAAACTGAGCCCTCAAATCTCTAGCCTAACATACAAAAATGAGAAAAAACATGCTAGGAAACAGATATTCAGGCAAAAGGTACAGGATGGAAAGCTGCATTTCTTTCAAGGGAAAAGGATTTTAATTTATTTTTTTAATCTGCATCCAACACCTCACTGCAATATGTGGAAAATGGATTTATAAGGCACTTTTAAGGGCAGATGGTACAGCCTTTCCTTCTGCAAGTGGGGAAAAGTAAAGAAATGACAGGAGAGGCAAAACCCACATGGGAAGTGGTTGTGCCAGGGCTGAATCATAGATGGAACTGAAGAATGCCTAGAAAAGAAATAAAAAAGGAAAGCACAGGAAAAAAAAAACATTTTAAAAAGAGAACAGGAATGCAGCAGCCAGGGAACTGGAAACTATTGTGAATCATGAAATCAATAACGCAGAAAAGAGAGAGGAAAGCCATCCTAAGCCAAGAAGGGTGGAACAGCAGTCCAGAGCAAGGCTGGGAGGAGGAGGAGAAAACCAGGTCAGAGCCGTAGGTGGAGAGAAGATTATGTGGCAGCTTGATGATAAGGTTAAAGAGCTTGAGCTTCAGGCAGCAAGAGAGGAGGAGATGAAAAAGCAATTCAAGGTAGAGAAGACGTAGCTGTAGCAATGAGAAAAGGTGGCAAACTGTACCTTCAGGACAGTGAATGGGAAGGCAAACTGAAACCACACATAAGAAAACTTAAAAATAACCCCACACCCACAACAAAAAGGCAGCAGCCACCCAGACTCCAGAAGCTGATCTGAAAACTGCAGGAACATTTTTGGAGCCAGGACCGATGCTCCCAAATGAACCACTGGTGCTTAGAGAACTTCTTTTGCTCGCCACAGCCTTTCATCCAGCTTCCTGCCTTCTCCCAAGCTATCCTGAGCTCACCCCTGCACAGCCTTCTCATGACTAAGAGACTACAAGGAACAGCACCCATCTCCCTCACAGTTTCTCCCTTGACTTCAATTAGCATCAGAGAGCTCTCACTGGCTTTGGCAGCATCTGATTTTTTTTTTTATGAGTCACCTTCCCTTCTGCAAGAGAGGAGGAATAAACCCATGAACATGATTAAAGTAAAGAGTGGGGTTGAAGCACACATGGTCTTCTCAGTTGTCTCAAAGCAGGCAATGAGCCTTCTTGCTCCTCACCAGGATCCTGGAAATTGTCCAGCACCTCCCAGACACTTCTTAGGGTGGGGTGGGGGGAAGAGGTACTGGCAACTTCAGCATGAAAATCAGACAGTTCTGGGAAGTGAAAGAAAGCAAAAACAGCCCCAATTCACGGAGAAGCAACATGCGCTCCTTCCTCCATCATCTGTTCTGCCTATGCATTGCACAGCCTCGTACAGATGCCACAGGCAGGTGGCACAGGCTTATCAAAAGCAGTTGGACACCTTCACTGCACCTGTGGAGCAGGTCACACCACAACATGGGGGCAGGGGGACCAGCAGCTGGTGTGTCTCACCACAGCAGCACAGGAGTGACAGAGCTGCAAAGTCTCTGCAAACACACACAGCAGGCACAAGTCTTTCACCCTGCGCCACTGCCCAGCACCCACTTCTCCCAGCGCCTCATCACTGTGGATGGCTATCACAGAAATAAATGCATATTCACAAGCTATTCTTAGCGTTCACCAGAGAGGCAATTACCAAATTACCCAGTTACATAATCTCTTTTATATAATCACTATGATGCTTTTCTCCTTATGCAACATGGACAGTGGCCGTGGCTGGCTGAAGCAGCTGCTGCTTCCCCAAGGAGAGCTGCAGCAGCAGCTCCGTGGGTGGACACAGTGCTGCACAGTGCAGGTGCTCAGAGGAGTGACACCAAGGGCTGCTTCAAGGCAACCAAACTTTTCAGTCTGTGTGCCTTCAGCCCAGGGCAGACACCACCATCCCTGCCCACAGGGCTCCACAAGCTGCACAGAGCAAAGGCCACCTGCACCTCAGGCTGGTTCAGACAGCAAATCCAAAGGCACCCAGCACCCTCTAGGCAGCCTATCCCAGCACTCACTGGAAGCAAGTGGGATGTCTCCATTGACTTTTAATGGCCTTTGGATGGAGTCCAGGATTAGGGCTTTAATAAAAATAGGAAGTCAAGATTACTACAGAATTAAAACAAGCTTAATCCAAATCCCCCTGGCTTTGTGCCACAGCTGTGCCCATGGTTTTTGTCCACAAGGAAAACCAGGTGAAGCTGCAACATAAACGTGTTCCCACAGGATGCCTTGTGACAGGCACACGTGCACACAGAGCTGGCAGTGTGGGTCAGCACAGCCATGCCAGGAAGTTTCAGCAGCCAGGTTTTGGGCATATTCAAATGTGTCTCCTACAACATTTTCAGGATCCCATGCAATGCCTTCTAGGAACACTGAAGATAGCTGTTCAAATGATTGCCACATACACGGTATAGCGAGACCCAACTTGTTAATATTCACCCTGGGCTTTAAGGAGTCAGCGTCAGACGTATTACCCACAGCACATGAAAAAACAAATCTAAGACCTGGATTTCAGAAAACAGAAGCTCCAAGATCTACAGATCACCTGCAGATTCTGAAACACTTTTCTATCACCATGCTGCAAGTTCAGTACTAAGTTCAGCTGGTTGCATGGTGCTGGCATTATGTGAAAGCCCCAAACTGCCTTAGGTTTTCCTCAACATTATGCAACTTGTAGTAGCTCGCTATTATTAGGCACTTGCGCCTCTCCTGCTCCCTAGCTTCCCTAGAAATACAGGTCATCCTAAGAAATATGCAGGCAAACATATGCAGCCTTAGAGTAGCACTGTAACATACTTGATGCAGGGACACATGCACACAAGTTTAGGAACAGAGACCGCTATCGTTTCAGCTACAGAAACAAAAAGAAATGAAGCAGCCTAACGTCTAACATTATCTTATGCTATCTCAAACAGCAGGATGACCCAGTTCTGAAGAGTTTAAACCTAATCCCATACGCTATTAGTATTTCTGTATCACAGCCGAGAGATGTGAATTACTTTAGTCAAGAAGCAGATCAGAGCAGAACTGGAGTCCCTGATGCAAAACCCACTGCACAGGGTGCAGACCATCATGGCAGCACTGCTTGATAGTTCAGGATCAGCAGGCATCCTCTGCACCACTGCTGCTCAAAACATTGAAAATCATGCTTATCTTTACTGATAAACATTTGGGATAGGCAAGACAGCACTCAAGGTAGGAGGATCTAATGTCAGCCTGAAAAAGAAAAGCAGACCTCGAAAAAGTAGATTTAAAACTTCTTACCCACCCATCCTCCCCCACTTTTTTTTTCTAGGTTAGACAATTGTCTGACCATTTGAAAGCAGCATGTTCAGAGATCATGTGTCCTCTCTTTTGGACTGAGATTCTGCCAAACTTAATGGCACTTGAACAACTGAAGGTGGACTTTTACACCCATTACCCTTCCTGTAATAGGTTAAACCCCTGCCTCCAATTGCAGCAGGGAAATAAGGCCCTGAGCTGGGAACTCACACTGTAAGAGAGCCAGCAGCAAATTCCTGGATCTCACTTACACCAGTATTGAGAGAATTATCTGTAGCAAAGAGCAATGTATTTTCCCCTCCAAGGAGCAGAAATGAAAGAAAACACTTGCTTGACTCATCCTTGCCTGGTTTTTACATCAAAAGCTGAAGCACTTACAGTCACCCACCAACCAGACTGAGAAATACCACACTTACAGATATAATTTACACTTACAGATATAATGAGGAAATCAGAAAAGAATTCACTAAGTTAACAGGTTTTCTATCCACTTTAGTGAAGAGATTTAACAAAACTGGGCGAAACAAAACACTGAGCAACACCTGAGCAATTGCCCAGGTACAGACCTGTCTGTTGTTGTATCACTATGTCTAAACAGTGCTGCACAGTTGGATATCAATCTCCTGTGTTGACACTAAAGGGACTGTACCAAAACCAGCAAGGTATAAACACCTGGCCTTTTCTAGTTAGACAAGGAGCATCTCTTGTCCAGAAGGGGAGAAAAACTGAGTCAGACCAGGACACACAGAAGAATTTTGTTGGTGTACCTACAGCCATCAGACGTGCATGCAGCAAGACACAACTGTGCCAGCCAAAACACCCCAAGTCTGCAGCAATTCAAAAGAAGACAATCTTTGCTACTACACTCATTGATTTTTTTTTTCTTTGCTAGTATATGTTCCCTGACAGAGCTCCTAATTTATTGCCAACCAAACCCTCTGGATCACAGGCACACCTGCTCTTAACCCCACAGCAGCACAAGCCTATCACTCTAAGTACACTGCTGGCAAGACCAAGCTAAGCAGAGTAGGCCTCCAAAAGCATCATGCTCCCTTGGGTGTTAGTGCCACTGACTGAGGCCCACAAAGATGAACATGCACAACAAAACTCTCCTTTCACATCAAGTATAACATGTGCTACCCATCGCCTTCAGCCTGCTATCTGTGAGACCCCTGCCACCTTCCCACACGCTCATATTCCTCTCATACTAATTTCATTTCAGGATTCTCCACTTCTTCACACTCCCAGGGAAGATCCAAACAGACTGGAATGCATGTAACTAGAAAGACACAAGAAAACATAAAATGTAATTACCTTAGAAGGACAAATCTTTAGAGGTATTGGCTACATTCCTGGAGTCCACAGCCCTCCCATCTTATTCCAGCAGCACAAGACCTTGGAAGGAAGGATCCATCCTCAAAACTATTGCCAGCTCTTTAGTTGCCTGATGCCTACCAATGTCAGAGGTGGGAGACCAAGCCAGCTGGCACAGCATCTTTCCTACTCCAGCTGGAAACAGTGAGCTGCCTTACAGAGGGCTCGTGTGTAGCCAGGACTGGAGTCTAAGTATGCTCCCATCACCCTGCTTCATCACCCTTCACAAATGGCCACTTTCCACTCCTCTGGAAAGTTCCTCTGAACCTGGAAACTGAGGCCCACATCACTTCACAGTCACTTTCAATGAAAGGCCAAGGTTTGTTTAGACCTCCAAATGAGAGTGGTGGAGTGAAGGGTGCAGCAGAGGAGTGCTGTGTTTGTAGTTACCCTTGGCAGGACTTGTGGACAACAGTCCCTCCATGTTGCAACTGATGCTGAACCTTCCTCAGAAGTACAGTCTCCATCCATGACCCTCTCCTGCCCCACAGATGGAAAAGATTGGGGAAGCCATCAGCTCCTGGTTGAGCACTTCTGCTCTAAGAGACATGTGGCAGGTGATCTGAGAAAATGGTAAGACTAATTTTTTCCAAATAGTATCTAATGGCGTCTTTCAGGCAAAGATAAGAAAAAAATCACACTCTGTTTGTTTCCCCTTTTAGCAGTGCACAGAAGAGGTTTCTATGATTGCCTTTCATTCCAGTACAAATGCAGCATCATCTAGGGACACCATTTATCAGTGGATGTGGCTGTTTTAAGTTTACCATTGGACTCAATGACCTTAAAGGTCTTTTCCAACCAAAAGGATTTTATGATTCCCATTAGGAGATACCTAATGTATGGAAACAAGAAGTGTGCTACCAAAATGAGCAGTCCTGCTCCAAGCCATACATTCTGTCTCCTCCCTTGCAGCAAGTTCCATGATGCTATACCAAGGCACAAACCTCTGCTGAGCCAATGGAAAACGATATCCTCTCACTTTTCTCCCCCAGACCCTTTTTTGTGGCTTTAGTCATTCATGGCATCAGTGGGTTGATATGATCCTTTAGTGGTCCCAGGGTTACTAGAGCTGCAGGAGCTGCCAAAACCAAGGATTAGAGACCACCCTTGCCAGTAACAACCACACTTTCACGGCATGAGATACAGATGAGAAACCACTTCTTGCTAGTACCTGTCCTTTAAAAAGTTTACCAGACTGAAAGCTGAGTCATTGAGAAAGAAGGAAGAGATTTTTAGTTGAGCTATTTGAAACACAGGTGTAGCTAACACCTATTTAGCATGAAGTTGAAGACACACTTCTGAAGAAAGACATTTTTAACTCAGCAGTGATAACTCTTCCATATAATATGTGAGAAACCTGTCAAGATATATTGTTCTCAAAAAGGAAGAAAAGATTCAAAAAACCCAGATTGTCCTCTCATGCCCTTCTGAAATATTAGGCATGGCATTTCATCTCATATCTTACTGTTCTGGTATCAGGAAAGTGATAATATCCACTATTTAAGACCTTAGCTTTCTTGTCTTTAAACTGCTATTTAATGCCCAAGATCCCAGGCTGCGTCCCCAGACTTCAGACAAACCTAAGATTCATTTCCCAAAAACCACTATTCAAGCAAATAAAAGAAAGCTTTTAGAAAGGCTTTGCCTCTTGCTAGTCCAAAGAGAGTTTATATGTGCCATAACAAACTCTAACAGGATTTCAACAAAACCTTCAGCAAAACAAACTCAGCTGCATTCCTGAGCATACAAAGCAACACAGTGCTGTCAAAAATTAGACCAAAAAAGTAAAATATGTAATGGTTTTTCATATGGATTTTACTTTTGATGTCACAACAAATTTGAAGTAAATTTGTAGCCACCTTGCCCCAGTAAGAGATATTTTTTAATTTTTTTAAAATTTATTTATTTTAAATTCTGTAGCATAAGCCTAAGCATTAATCTCTTTCTGCCTGTAATTCAGCGCACAATGATGACCAGATCAAGCCTCTATATGGGCATACTCATTGCAGTTTTTCTAAGCCTCTTCTTACTGGAGAAAACCAAAATGAATTTGTATTAAACCAAAGAGCTTCAATTGACCCCTTTTTTTTACTGATTTTAGTTAAATCCATTTCAAAAGAGCACCTGAAGTCTAAGGGCTTGCTTTGGCCAAGTTTAACCTTCCAGCCACCTGCACTAGCTGAGTGGCAAGTAGCAAGAGGAAAAACAGTCAGACAACTTCCCTTTTATGAAGAAAGCATAACGGAAAGTACTAAATATTTTTGACTGCCGTAAGAAAACATAAACAGATTTTACAGATGCTTCTTCTAATTTAAACAAAAAAACCCCACACCAACCAAGCCCAAAAAACCCCATTTGCACCTCCTCTTAGAGGATGCAAATGGCAGTCGGCCACCCATTTCCTACCCACCACCAACACGAATCTGTCTCCTCCTCAGCAGGAGCAAAGTGAGAAAAGTGTGTGAGCTCAGTCCTGCCGCCTGGAAATCACAGCCCATCTCGCTGCTGTCAAGAGGCAGGAGAGGCTTGCCAGCACCAGTTGGATCTCCAAACTATAAATCCTAAGAAAGCTCTTTCCTGCCTTCACTCAGCAATGCAATAGCTGCTTTGCAACCAGCTGCAGGAGGGTAAGGAAAAAAACACACCAGAAATTGTTTAAGCTGTTAAATCCGTTATGTAACCAAAACCAAAAAGGAGGAGAGGGTTAGTGGCCACATCTACACTAACAACTGTAGCAGAATTTTTGGGATAGATTTTTTCCCTTATTCCCCCCAGCCCCCATGGTGTGGTATTTGCTGGGGTCCCCAGGACAAAGGAGGAATTGATGAATTTGACTACATGTTCTTAGAAGGCTAATTGATTATTTTATGATACTATATTATATTATATTAAATAAATGCTATACTAAAACTATACTAAGGAATAGAGAAAGGATCTTACAGAAGGCTTAGCAAGAATAATAATGAAAAATTCGTGACTGCCTTCAGAGTGCCAACACAGCTGAACATGATTGGTCATTAAGTTAAAACAATTCACATGAAACCAATCAAACAATGACCAGTTGGTAAACAATCTCCGGACCACATTCCAAAGCAGCAAACACAGGAGAAGCAATCAGATAATTATTGCTTTCATTTCTATCTGAGGCTTCTCAGCTTCCCAGGAGAAGAAATCTTGGCGAAGGGACTTTTCAGAAAACATGACAGTGACACCACTGAAAGAACACGAGCTAAAACATCAACAGGGAAGGACAGCTCAGAGACAACAACACTGGTGTGCATGCACATTTGTACGTCCAAGGGTGCATACACTCTTATAGTCCTTTATATAAAGGAAAACCTGACCACTAACGGATAGAAAAAAATACCAGAAACAGGGGGAAGGGGAGGATGTAGTGATCCCCATAATCCTCACAAATTCTTGAACTCCACCTGTGCCTACCATGATTAAAATGTGTAGGTTTTTTCTTTAAGACTGGTGGCTTTCCTCATCTTAACGTTCTTGTTCCTACAAAGATTAAAAAAACAAAACCCAAACAAAAGAAAAAAAAACCCAAAACCCAAAACACAAACAATCAAACTAAAACTAGAAACAAACCTCTTCAAAAGGACAGAATTTTTTGGTTTCTCTGATTTGATAAAATCTCTCCTGTTGAAGCCCACTTACAAAAATAATACTAAAAAGCTCAACACAGCAGTTAACCAACTGAGGAGTACCACCCAACTTTGCTTTTACTTAAACAAATCTTGTATGACAGACTGTCGGGAGTATTTGAATTTTCTTTCAAGATAACACATTTCGCTGTTCCTATGACATGTCCATTTTCTTGTTCTTTTTAAAAAAGGCCCTTGACTCTTTCATAGTATCTTTCATCTGACAAATTAACAAGAGGACTCTACTGATCACTAGATTCTCCTGGATACAATATAGAGGCCAATCAGAGGTTTAGGCATCTAAAATTACTTGACAGTTTTGAAAGTTGAGGCTACCCAGCAAGCTTCTCTGCAGCAGCAACAATAAAACACCAATATTACCACTGCAGCACAGACAGGGTCCTCTGTCAGCCTGCAACAGCTCTGTTCAGCTTCCCCATCCTTGAGCTGAGCTTCAGCTACTGAGCTCTCCTCCATCCAGCACTTCCACAGCTTGTGAGAGAGAAAGCAAGCACTCAGTCTGAGAAGTAAGCCCCACAGAGACACTGGTGCCCTCATTCAGGCTGAAAATAAGCTTGCTTCATCAGGGGGTGGGGGGACTGCCTGTTTAGTTTTATTTTTTCCCCATTCCAAAGATATCACTATTCATTAAAGTCACATTTAAGCTCAGACAACCAAAGCCCTTGGGATCACTGATAAAAGAGAAGCAAAAAATTTTGACATATATGCCCCAAACAGTCATCACTTCAAGGACCTCTTCAAATCTTTCTATAAAACTGAGAGCCAACTGAGACAAAATACAGTCCTGTTGTCAGAACCACGAGCCAAGCTAGCAAGCAAGACTACTGGTTATTTGTGAGTGCAGAAACCATACAGCCCAGTACTGTGGGTATCCAAGTCATCCAGGCTCCTGGTGAAAAAGGGCATTTCAAGCAACTGCAGTTAATAACACACTGCTAGCTCCAAGTAGCCAAATTAATTTGAAAAAGACAGATAACGATTCAACAGTCTTCATTTCATCCTACGAGAACCAAAATTACCTGCCAAATTGTCCACCTCATTTTACCTTACTTGCTAAACTGTTCAACTGCAATTAAGTCATGAGCAAAACACATGACATCTTTAGCTTTTCTCCCCTAATAATGTCTTCACAGAGCAGAGCTTTCAGGGTCCTGGGGTTGGAGATTTTTCTTCCACCATGGTCTTTGTGGTTGCAGTGAAAAAACCCTTGTCACGCAAGAAAACTCAAAATTAATTCCCTTCTCCCACCATCACAGTGCTCTGAGTGTGTTTCTGTAATTAGCACATCTCAAGCTTGTCTAGAACAAGGAGAGGCATTTTAGCACCAAGAGCCAGCAATTTCTTATGTGTAAATCCTGCTTCAATGGTGATGCCTTTAGTCACCTTCATGAAACCAGCCACCAGCACATGGAAGCTCCTTCCCCTGCCCCTCAAGACCCTCTTCTGCATCTTCTGCCTCTACATCAGGAACAGCAAACTCTCACTTGCTCGTGGGAGACTGCCACAGCCAGCTACTGACTAGGCTTCAGCCTGAAAGCCACCAACACACACACTGCCCACATCCAAACTCACACCCACCATGAACCTGGTGTATACTTAACCGTGAAGGAGTTCATTCCTCTCATCAACATAACCAGAAATAGTGGTTTTGCAATACACAAACATTTTACAACAAGTATTTTGGGTAATCTACCCAAGGAAAACCTAGCTAGAACCAGTAACACCAGCACAGAGTGCTCTGACAGACTAAATGGGTTCCTCCCCATAGTACCTGGGTAATAGTCAGAGCCTTTTGCAAAATGATGAATGAAAACCTTATTTCTCAGCTCACGCGCTGTTCAATAATAACTAAGGTCATGCTGAAGCTGCAAACAAATTTAAAACAATTGCAACAATGTTATTTCAGATAATATCCAGCACAGAACTTTGTACAGAAGACAGCGAAAGTTTCATGCACCAAAAACCTTCAAAACAACCAGATGTCTCCAATTAAGTTATTTAAACCCCCAGCATTCTGTTTCTGGGCATGTAGAATACTGCCTTATTTACACAGCCATCTCATTTTAATAGGCAACCTAAGAACTCCCAAGACAGAAAAAAAAAAAAAATCCACAAAACCAGATGGCAAAACAAGCATTCAAGATTAAAGGAAAAAGGGGGGGGGAGGGGACACCCCACAATTAAAACCACTAGAAAAGCTTAAATAACAGCAACGCTGGCTAGATCCAATGAGGATTTATGCAAATTACTTTTTTCAGGCACGAATGATCTTTTTCAGCAGAATACACGTTAAGAGAGCAGACACATCTAATCAAAGAGATCCTGGAGGGGTGAAACCTTTCAGCGTCTCAGATGAACACAATCCCTCAGGGAAATGGTGGTGTTTGTTTCATTTAATCGACATTTTGCTATTCCTGCTTTCTGAAGAGCTGCTGTGGAGTCAAGAGCAGTTGAGGACTAGAACCAAGGCCAGGTTTACGGCCAGGGAAAAGAGATGCAAATCAATTAACCTGTAAAGAGTTACGCTTATTTACATTAAGCAATGATTTTGATCTGAGTGTTTTAATGGCATGATGCTGGATGGCACAGTGGGCAACACACCAGAAACGATTCATCTACGTAGGTGGCATAAACATGTAGTAAACATCATTTGCATTAATTATATCCATTACCAAAAGCAGTAACTACACAGCGAGCACTCCTGTTTCCATGTATGGGTTTGGCGGCAGGCCGTTTTTAAAAAAAAAAATTAATTAATTTCCTGTCTAAACTCCTCTATCACAGACGCAGCACAGCTCTTTCACCTCTCTGACACTTTCAGCTACGTTGCCTCTGGGCTTTAAGAACGTGGAGATGTGCCTAAGACAAGCCCACGGGTGTTTCCGAAGTCACCCCGGCACGCTGCCACCGCAGGAGTGGCGGCAGTGACCCCCGCAAGCTGCCAAAGCTGCCACCGGGAGCGGCACATGGCAGCGCGCCCGTACGGCTCTGTCCCGCGGGACACTGCTGCCCCCCTGCCCGCCCCCAGCCCCAAGGGTAAACCACACACCGAGAGACAGCTCGCCCCCAGAAAACATCTGCCCATCCGCCCGCTGAAATAAAGAGCTGCCTTCCCAACCCCCTGATCCAGTGTCATCCCAGCCCACCGGAGGGAGGTTTAAACTAGGCGATCTTTAAGGTGTCTTCCAATCCAAACTATTCCATTATTCTAGAACTGCGTGGCACAAATCCCCCCTCCAATTAATGAAAGCTCCTAATTCACTGCTTGTTTGGTTGTTGTAAGTCCGAAAGCTGCGCTATCCAGGTTTTCCCAGAAGTTTAACCACGCTGCACGGTGCCGCCACGGCTCCCCGTGAGCTGATGTCGCCGCACCTCTACCTACCTCGCAATGGACACTTCGCCCACGAAATGAAAATAAGAGGATAATGAAAATAAGAGAGGAGTCTTCCGTCTAACCCTTACTGACAGGGGCAGGCTTTGCGTCCCCTGGACAGTCTGACAGTCTGCTGGGAATGGGCAGCTTCCAGCAGCTCGTGCCCCCGCGTACAGGTCCCGTGTTACTCTGTTCCATCACACCGCGGATAATAATAATAATCCTGTGCCCCAGCAGTGAGATCCCGGACACCCGGCGAGCCCGGCCGTCGCGAACGCCC
>NW_005054393.1:2493198-2508324 GCF_000277835.1 Geospiza fortis | reverse complement strand
AGCGATCTGCTGGAGTGAATCCAGAGGAGGCAACAAAGATGCCCAGAGGGCTGGAGAATCTCTGCTACGAACATCAAAAGAGTTGGAGCTCTTCGGCCCGGAGAAGAGAAGGTTCTGGGGACACTTTAAAGCAGCCATCTGGTACCTAAAGGGGGGTTATAGGCAAGATAAGGAAGGATTTTTTAGCTGTAGCGATAGCCCAACGGGCAATGATTTGAAACTGAAGGAGAGTCAATTTACGTTGGACATGGAAGAAGTTTTTTGCTATGAGTTTGGTGAGACACTGGAACCAGATTGCCCAGGAGGTTGTGGATGCCCTGTCTCTGGAAATGTTCAAAGCTGGGTTGGATGGCACTTTGAGTAAGCTGGTCTTGTGGAAGGTGTCCCTCCCCATGGAATAATCTTTGAGAGTCCTTTCCGACTCAAATAATTCTGTGGTTCTGTGATTCTATAAGGTGTTTCCTCTGCCAGCCTGGCGAGTGGGAACATGAGTTGTGTGCCCATGCGGTAACCTTTGGCATTTCAGAGAAGAGTTCTGGTCCTTCATTTCCTCAGTATGCTTGGTAACAGCCCTGGGATATCTACCTGTAAAGATCTCATGACAAATCCTAAACTGGAATGGAGATACTCTCCAACTCCAGTGCTGATCTCTCCAGCTGCAGGTGGTTGGTGTAGTTATGCCTTGGGTGTTTCCTTCGCCGTGACCATCTTGTCCTGGTGCTTTGAGCCTCCTGTTCCAAGCCCTTTGCACCCTTACCACAGGTGGACACTGCGTGCAGTTGGAGGAAGGGAAGGCACAGGTCTTCTCTGAGTTTAGGAGGATTAGTGGTCTCTTGCTCTTGCTTTGTAGGTAAGCTAGCAACTTAGTACTCAGAGGAAAATCAAAATAGATAAGGGGAAGAACTGCCCCATTTCCCTTTGAATGGCAGACATTTCCCAGTAGCATTTCTGAAGGAGATACACCTCTCACTGTCCTTTGTGGATTACCTGTTAAAAAACTACTAGTGCATCCTCATAAGTCACAACTCCTTTGTTCGCCGCTTCCCTGTCATTGTAGTATTCAAGCAGGAAACTTGCCATCTCCTGATGCCACATTGCAGCAATACATCATCAGCTGGTTATTTTTTCCATACAGTGAACTTTGGGTGAGTTTACGAGTGTCTTCCAGCTGGCACCATTAATCATACGTGCTCTCAGGCCTGGGTCATATGCCGTAAGTAAGGAGTAACTGTGTACAGGTTCCTGCACACTGTATGACATTGTGTACTCAGAGGCAGCCTGCACAAGTGGCCACTCATTTTGATACTTATTTTTGTCTCTGTTGGATGCCAACCAATCAGAAGCTGTGAGATGGCTTTTTCAGATGAATGCTTACGTCTCTAGTTCAATTTGCTGGAAAGTCCCTAAGGAAATGTCATGGCCATCGCTTTGTCCAATAGTGAAATCTGAATAAGGAAATTATACACACAGGTGTCTATATAATCTCAGTTGAAAGGTTACACTTTCTTACATCTGGCATATTGAGAAAGACACATTCTACACTGGGTATCACCTCAGAGGGATCAGCTTATATTGTCTCAACATAACAATTCAAAGTCAGGCATCACTTCAAAAAGGCTCCAATTTATAGAAGTTTGAAAAGGATGGCTTTCAGAGCTCTGTCCTGACGTGTGGCTAACCCTAAACTCTCTTCCCATTCCTAATTTCTGTGTTGCATGACCTAGGAGACAGTGTTTTGGAGACACTTGATGACTCTTCATAGAGAAGATAGAGAAGAGCATAAAGATGTTTAGGGACATCAAATTAATCTGAATGTCCGTGCTGAGCACAAGTGTTCTGTGCTGCTGCTGTGTTTCCAAGGGTTCTCTGGCAGTCCAGAGACAGGCAGAAATCCTGACAGCACAAATTCTGGGAGAACTGAGAAAGTACTAAGACATAAATAAAACTTCAGAAAGAAGTCTGGAGTCTTGCAGCTTAAGACACTACCACCCTTGGAGGCTGACCCTGCCAAAATTTTCAGCTGATGACCCACTATCAAATGTGCCTGGGCAAGAGCAAGCTCTAAAATGCATTTCAGTTAATTATTAATACACATATAACTACTGACTTTAGTTTGAGAACTAATAAAGGGTTAGAATTTTTTTTTCTTGAAAAAAGATTTCAGCTAAGGCAAGAAAGGCTGAAATAATTAACAGCTTTTAATCAATAGACAGATTAGCAAGAGTGAGATTGGAGAAGCAGTGGGCTGGAGGAAGAGGAAGCTGCCCAGTGTGGAAGCATGTGCTTCCCAGTGCATAGTTTATTATCCAGCCTAGATAAACGTATGGATGTTCCATGCTATAAAATTCTTTCCAGGCCAACATAAGCTGAAAAAGGAAAAACATCTCTTGGCCTCAAAAGAAACAGTTTCATGTTCTGTTTCAATCATAACTCAGCTCCCCTTAGTGATGTCTTCTTTCATTTATACCTAGCTTCAAGAAGCCATCTACATCCCCAGGGAAAGCCCATTAGCTTCAGTGGAGTTCAAATACAAATGAGCTTGGCTCAGCATGTGGCATTTTCTCAACAGAAGTGTGAGCTGCAGCACAGCCCCTTAGAGCTTGTCTAGGCGAGAAATGAACACTTTCCCTCCACACTGCTGCAGCTTGACACAACAGAGAAACAAGATAAGGCTTTTGTGGGAGGCAAGGTGCCTAGCTAAAAAAAACCAGCCCCTTCTTTCACATCCTGATTCAAGTGTCTCTTCAGTTACTGTGTCCAAAAAGCTTAAAACTCCAGAGCTTACAGAATCTCTGTATAGAAACAAAAGTTTATACTTTACAATGAAATAAAATTGTTTCAGGAGCAGCAACAGTAACAAAGCTTTATTTTACCTGATTGAGGCTTGTACTGCAGCTGATATATTCATAATATGCTGCTTCTCTGTGGAATCTTAGGTGTTCCTCAATAATATTGCCATAATTCTCTCACCAGCGGTTGCCAATATTAACATGTTTCTTTTACTCAGCTACCTCTCTTTCCTGAAACATAAGAGCATACATTATTTTTTGAGACTGCCACTGCTTTGTCAATTTTTCTTTTTCAAACTGAGTAACAGGTATAAAAATTCCTAGGGGGCACTCATAGTGCATATGGATATGTGTATTTTGTAGACCTTATTTATTGTGAACATTTGAATATTTTTAAATAAGTAAAAAATAAACTGGTTATATTGAACACTTCCTTGTTTCTGTTGAAACAGTTGTGTTGTTTCTAATACTGTTGAGAAATATTCAATTCCACAAGGGCTGTGTGTGAAGCAGGTAACCACTTTATTATGAACAAACAAATACATTCTTTTCATTTGCTTCCCTGTATGAGCTGTAAATAATTATGTACCTCTACAATTTTGTATTTAAAATATTTCACTACCTTCTTCACAGGTGCTGTTAAAAATTAGCCAAATCTTTAATTGTTTTCCAAACTCTCTATTTTAAGTGTAGGATCACCTTAAATATATTTTGAGAGTTTGGAGGTTTTTTTATGATTATGTAAATGCCAATAGCCTTTATCAGTAAGTTAAAGAAACCCCTTTTAAAATGCATAAAATATTCAGTAAATGTCTAAAGCCTTTGAAAATTATCACTGGTATCTTTTAAGAACCTACACTAGCATTATTCATTAAAAAAAAGGTAGGAAAAATATTCATGAATGCAGCAATAGCCAGCCAAGACAAACACAGCATTATATTTCTGCAGTTTCCATATCTTGTTCAAAGCAATTTGTTTATACAGGGTGTGTTTAAAGAAAAAAAAAACCACCACCATTGTTTTCTAACTAACAAGCAGCTTATGCAAAGGTGTAGTTTCTTGGCAGAATAATAGTTATAGTCCAATTTCCCAGAATAAAGGCTAATTTTTTTCATCGTTTGCACCAGTAATTAATCATTGTGATTGACTTTAAATGAAACTTTAAGGGAATATGACTCAGGACTTGTTGAAGTTTCAACAACCTACTCCAAATTCAGTAGCATATTGATACCAGTGCCTCTATCTTCAATAATTATATTCCAGTAAGAGTCTGTGGAGATTTAGAGAGATGATCCAGATGTAGTAGCCCTCTTACCAGTGCTAATGTAAGAGTTTATACCTCCTACAACTTATTTTTTGTGTGGAAGGCTATTACTGAGCTACCTGGCACTGATTAAAAAAAAAGTGCCTGATTCGTATTTTAGGATTCTATTACATCCATTGATCTTCATTAATATCTGAAAACTGCATGTAGAAGTCACTTTTCCATAACTAATGACATTAAGTACACCTCCCTGAACTGAAACAGAATGGCTGCTTACTGGATTATGCTTTGAGACCTCTAAATAAAAGTCCACAGTAGCCATAGTCACTACTACATTGGAAGTCTATGTCCATTTGAAAGAAAATATAACACATTTAACAGATATGCTGAGAAATGAAGGTGGAGTGGTTCTCTGTAAGCTGTTCTACCTGGGCTCCCAAAGAGCAGCCCCACTGTCACACACTGTGACTTTCAGGCTTTCTTGAGGGAGTCAAATATTTGTCCATCATATTAAAAAAATAATTCTATAGGGAACAGTATTTTGAGAAGCAGCAACTACAAGATAAGCATTAGTATTCTGAAGGGCAAAGTTTATTGATTAAACATACTACCCAATTCAACCAGAATAGCTGTGTCAATCAGATCAAATGCGGTTTTGTTCCATTTTCTCAATAAAGAACGGAATTTTATCCCCTCAGCAAAGATATTAATGCTTTGTTTTAGAGAACTCAGGAGCTGAGGGGAATTATGTTTTTCCTGGAAGATGGATCATTTGTAAATGCAAACTCTTTGTTTGCAATCCATGGTGAGATGACAAACGTGCTTGCTGGAAGGATTAAGGAAGGTTAAGTTCATTCAGAGCATCATTACAGCACCAAAGCTCATCGCCAATGAAACACTTAGGCTTTGAATTCCTTTTTGGGCTCCTGTTATAGATTTCAGTGGATAGTTGGAAGTCTAAACACATGCTGTTGAATCTAGGTGTAGTGCGCACCACCTCAGACCTGAGCATGGTGAGTACCAAACACTGTTTAATTAGAGCAGTAACTTTCCAACCCACCTGCAGACAGTTTGTAAGGAGACTGAAGAAAAAGATCGTCTGGGCAGGCGATCAGACCTGCCAGGAGAGGAGGAAAGGGCTGAGCTGCACATATAGGGACAGGGAGATCAGATGAAGAAACCTGCCTTTGGCCAGGTAGAATCAGAGACAGAAATCAAGTAAAATTTTGTCAGGAGGATCTGAAAGCTGTGAGAGGATGAGACAGAGCAGGGTGGGACTGTGAAGAGGAATACACGGCGCAACAGAGCACAGTGAACATAAGAAGAGTGGTGGTGGACAAGGGTGGAAAAGGACTGAGACAGAGATTCCTTGTGGTGATATGTGTACCACTGAGGGCCTCCAAGCCCTAGAGAGACAGTGGTGTGGGGCAGATAAATGCACTTTGTGTCTTCTCTTGGGAATGTGAGAGCCTGCTCTCACATTCAGAGTGAGAATTCACATTCCCATGCAGAGCAGGGGAAGAGGAGATAGTGCTTCTCCCATTATGGCCAAGGACAGAGCCAAGAGCTACCACCTGCCATCACTGCAGTGGAATAGCCAGCTGTAATTTATATGAAAATATGTCATATACCAAGCTGCTTTTTGTTCCAGAGTCTTTGTCAATCTGCACAGTAAACTGCAAATGGAAAAAAGGATGGTCTGGCTGAATGTGTATATGTCCCCATCATTGCTTGCTGGCTTCCTGCATTGCTCACCACTAATTTCTTCTGCAGAGAAGCCACTTGATTTAAAAACATTGTTATCCTCCCTGAGTGTTAAAATAAAAGGGATGAGGAGAGGAAAGGGATGTTGGCAGAGACTAAGAACAAGAACTGATCACTGTCAGGAGTATGTTGTGCATCTGGACTCTGACCGTGAGCTCTCTTAGCACTCTGGAGAAAATGCCTGGGAAATGCAGTTCCAAGAATATGGTGGCTTAATGGAAATGTAAAGCCATCCCCTGTGGCCCATGATGACAAGACCTCTGGAATGAGATAGTCTAAAACACTTTATTTTGCTTTGTCTTATCTTCCTGTCCATGCAACAAACAACCTCTCAACTCTTACAGCATCCCCCTAGCTAGAAAATTAAAAGCTCCCTGAGGTCATTGGTTACAGTCTGGAATAGTGAAACCTCAGCAATCCAATTTTTCTCATACCAGTGTAAATTAGGATTAATTCCACTGAAGTCAATGAGACAAATATAAAACTAGTGCAAGTGAAGAATCAGGTTTTAGATTTCAGCTTTAAGTCAAACAAAAAGATGAAGTTGCCTAGTGAGGGGTTTTTTCTTCATTTAAAATAGTAACCATTTCTGGATGGATTTTTTTCTCCTTCAGTGTGAATGTATCTGTAGCATTTCTTCACTGCTAGAGCCTGGATATTTCAATGTGAAAAAGAGCATCCCATTAAATAAAGATGGAAAAATGCATCAACGGTCTGGGAATTATAGGCAACAAGTTTATTAACTAATGTCCTCCAAGCAATCTCAATTTTCTCATACTGTAATGAGATAGCAAGAGGATTAAGCTGTTGCTGTACCGAAAATAAAATCAACACTAAATATATTCTAGAAATCACAAGGGATAAAATGCAATTGATGTCAGAATGACAAGAAATACTAATACTAATAGGGCATCTGACCTGTAAAACAAATAATTTTCAGTGATGGAAAATACAAGGGTTGTTAAAAGAACTGTGCAATGATGTTGTTCACTTAGTCTGGTGTAGTAACTGTAGAGAGCCTCACGAGGGCCATTATTAAAAGAAAGATTATTTAACCTTTCATCAGCCTTCTTGGAGATGTGCTGTCTCCATCTACAGCCCCCCCACACATACACACACTTACCATGGCTAGGCAGGAAATACTTGTCTTACTGGTACCCCAGTGCCATCTCTATGCCCATATGCTCCCATGTTTTACTACTTCTAATTCTATCAGCTCCACTACCACAGTTGCATACAAATCCAAAAGAGGGGATCAAGTGTATCTCCTGCCCTCCTGAAAAATCCTCAGGGACTATAATAGAAGACAGAAAGTTGCTGGTGGTAGACGAATAAACTTTCCTCCTCACTCGAGTGATGGTCTGCAAGCGTGCCCATGGGGTGACCCTGAGCCCTTCAATAATACAAAATCTAACTACCGACCAAAGTTGTAAAGCAGTCTTGATGGCATAGCTTAAATAAAAATTTAGGGCAGACAGATCTGCAAAGCTGGCTGACATAGACAGCATGAGGTACAGCAGAGTCATGACTCATGTTCTTTAAACTCTGTACAGGGTTATCCACCATATGCTTGTGTGAGGTAATAAACTGACAGGCAAGGAAATTTTCAGAAGAGATGATAAGTCAAGGAAGGCAAATGTGGAATGCAGGAGGTTGAATGTAGGCTTTGTCCCTTGGGCAGAGTATTCAAGTACTTGTCTCAGAGTGAAGTTTCATAGTGCTAAACCATTCAAGCACAAAATGCAATACTGATATGAGTGCTGGCATAGGTCTCACTGTCTAAATGGATCCTGAGAGGCTGTGGACAAGAAGGTTTTGGGTTTTCTGGAATATGAACAGCGAGGTTTCTATGTCAAGAGTGAAGAAAGAAGCCCTAAGGATTGTAGATTCAGTAGGTGTAACATCTCTTCAGTGGAAATACTAGATAGTATGATTTTTTCACCCTTAAAAGGAATAAATAACTCCAACCCATCTGTTATAACTTCTTCAGGAAACTTGAGGGCCAGAGCCAAGAATTCCCCCCTGGCAAAAGTGCAAAAGGGAATGTGTGTGCAGGCACTGACCCTTGTAAGGCCCTGCATGAGGAAACTACCTTGGTTTTCTTTGGGAGTGCATACTGCTTATCACATAAATCAAGACAATTCCTTCAGCTGAGGAGCACCAGCTCACTAACTCAAGATGCACTCTGGCAGTCTGGTTCCCTGTGTAAATCTAAATGTAAGGATTTAGTAAACAATAAAGTCTGTTGAAGTCAGTGATTTATTTTTTGCTTGGCCTTAACAAGCTGCTAATGCTATTCAGCACGGACAAATATCTCACACCTACCTAAACTCCACTACAGCATTTATTATCTCAGACACTCCTTCCTGGCTGTTCTGAACCGCTGCAGTGTGCTCTGCACTTTTAAATAACTTTCAAGCTGTTCTATTTTCACCTATGTTAGATTTCTCAACTTGCCTTGTGTTAGCACACGTTTGCCCGACCCTTAGTCAATTTCAAGTCCCCTCATTAAAATCTGTATTTGTGCTCCCATACACATATCTTGTAATGCTTCCTTTCCCAGCTAGCCCAGCTTGAGAAACCCTTCTGTGAGCATGCTTCAGGGTGTCTTTGCGTTTTAGGGAAGAAGACTTGGATTTTCTAGGCTTGCTGTATTGAAGAAGAGGAAATTTGTGTTCATCGCTAGAAACCAAGCTCTGGAGCATAAGGGACGGAACATGGTGGGGATAAATAGCACTGCTGGGATAGGGGCATGAAAACAAAATGGTCCTTCCAAAAGCCAAGGGAAGCTGATAATCTTACTAGGCACTCGGTAGCAACTGCTCTTCCACAATGCCGGATGCTAAGAGGGATGAGTAGCTCATTAGTGCTTTTCTCTGATAGTAAGAACTACATGGCATTCACACAGAGATATCCCAGGAGCATAAATTCATGGAACACTTGAGGCAGAAACCCAAGATGATACATACATAATGTACAGAGAAGCAGAAACTTTCTTCTGCAGCCATATAGAAATGGTACAAACACAAGATTGGTTGCTTCAAAAGAAAAAGCAAGAAAAACTACTTCCCTGTTCACTGGCACAAGCCTTTCCATCCTCACTCATCCCATCCCTTTCTCCCTACTCTCTTTTCAAAACAGCAGCTGACCATACACCAGGAAGGAACAGAATAACAGATCTGAAGTGTCCCAAATATACCTTTAAGATGCAGCCATAGCCCCCAAAATAACAAAACCATCCCACTTTCCATGCAAAAACCATCCTGAGGTGCATTTTTGAGCAATAGATTGAATTCTTAGTAACAAACAGCAAAGCATGCAAAAGAGCAGAAAATAGGTTTAAAACAATAGCAATTTACACATTGAAAAATGGATCCAAAGAGTCTCTTCAGGCTGCAGCTGTGTTAAAAATTGGCTTGATTAGAAAGAGTTCTGGTCTCATATAGAGTTGTGGGGAATTGCTCCCACATATCAGAGAAGTGTCGGCATTCTGCAGCTCAGCACAACAATCACTACACACCCATCCATTAGATATTGGAGTGACAGACAGCTGGATATCAACAGGCCAAAGAGCAATGCAGCTTTTACCAGAGGAGCCAACCACTCAGCTGCCATACACACAGCAGAGCCATACATAGCATCAAATGGCAATGTCAACATCAATTATTCACTAATTATTATCTATGCATTATTGTTAATAGTACTGGCTTTGACATTTGCAGGGATTCTGCCTGCAGAGTGATGCAGCTCCCAGGGTGAAGTGCTTCTGGGGTCCATTCAGGGTGCATATCCATTATCCTCTTGTCCTTTTTTTAGTAGAGATGAGAGGTATTTACAGGAACAATAGGACTGACAGGAGACAATATCCTTCTTAGGGAGACATTAGTCTGCCTTTCACTGTACAAAAATCTGCACAGGTTTAAGAGCAAGCATAAGAAGTCTGAGCCAGATGGTATTCCAGCAGTAGCTCAGCATCAAACTGTTTGCACTGTGCCTAGAAAGAGTCAGACTTAAGATGTTTTTGGGAGATGAGGCTGGTAACATTAATCACTCTTTGATGTCTGCTGTATTCATAGTTCATTGACAGAGACCTTGAGCCTGTGCTAAGATATGGTGAGCAAGTTATCCACTGCTTGCGATCTCCAGAGCTTGGGATAAGATATTTTTTATCTCAGGTTTGAGAGTTTCCAGTATAAAAAGTCATAAGAAGGTAGAAATATTCTTGATGCCAGTAAGCAATATTACTTTATAACTAACTAGATTAATATGCATTTCAAATGAAATGTGAAATCTGATAGCTAAAACTAAAACCAAATTATTATATTTCCAGTTGAAATAGTTGATAATTTGATCTTGTTGCATCCTAATAGGATATCATCAGACTTGCAATTTTAACAGTGTAAACCAAGTAACTCTAATAACTCTTTTCACCCAGCTGTTCTTACTGAAGGAAACGAAGACAAGCACAACATGTTGCAGCACTTTTTCAGACCACTAGACCATCCTAATCTAATTTATGCTGGCAACCTTTAATTTTAACTAGGTCAGTTCACTCTCTGAAACCATGGAGAAAAGTATCCCGACAATGTAAAATTATAAGTATTGGAAACAATACAAATCTGAACTTGTAAGTAAGAGAAGAGCAGTGTTTGAATAAAGCTAGCCACAGTGGAAATATTGTGTGAAGCTGCCACAGGAAAAAGAAACTCACTTTAGAAAGAAAAAGGGAATTACTTGCATTGGGTGAGATCCAGCAAGCTATTGAACTCAGCGGGGGATCTTTGTCTTGGTTTCAGCAGGCTTGGCTTGGAGCAGTTGTTTCTCGCAGTTCAGAGAATCAATTTGGTTCTTTGACTCTTGAGACTGAATTGAATGAGTAATACTTACTCTGATAATCTGGAAAGCCTGCTTGACTGACTTGAGGATGTTTAGAAAAACTGTGCGCAGCCCACCTCTAATGGTGGCTTCACTGATCTTTGCTGAGTTGGGCTCCCCAAGAACTCCTGGCTCCTTCTTCTACTCCCTGCTCTCCGAGAAGAACGTGTAAGGTACCTGATGCTGCTTCTTCCAGAGACTCTCTGGAGCTAATACTTATTGCAATATTCCTAACTTTCAGATTTTAATTAAATCAAAAGTCAGTGGAATCATATTATTTTCGGCTGGTTAGATTTTAATGATGTTTTAAACTGATCCTTCACTTTAATGAAATAATTATATAATGCAGGGATGTGTGGTGCTATTCATCTGAATTAATAACATGATCACTTTTTGTGCTGTCATTTGTTGCTGAGGAGGGAGAATATCAAGCAGCTTTCTCAGTCTGCAGATAGATGAGGCAAAATTCTCCCTGTTTGTGTTTACTGAAATGCCCTCTCCCTTACAGACCATGTCTTACTGTGACTATTCTTCACAATTCTTACACCCAAAACTCATGGAGTCTGTTTTGTTTCTGGCTGAAGATGCCAATTTAGCATTGCCAGGGCAGGTGACCATTGCCTGACTGCTTAACACAATGCAAGAAGAATACAGAAAGCTTAGTTATAAGGAATGAAACATTAAAGCTTTCTGCTGCAGGCAGTCAACAAAAATGAATTTCAAGAAGCTTTGTGAATTACGAGAGTTGGTTAGGATAAAAAGCTGTTTAAAGGAAGTGGACATTTAATGCTGAGATGAAAGGACAGGTCAACAGGAAAAGGAGATGGCAGCAGTGTTTTACCTGGTGACATTTTTTCAAGGGCCTCTGTACTTCATTTGGGCTTTCATTCTTCTTTGCAGTAATTATTATGTACGCAGTGAAGTAATTAGAAAGATGCTTGGTGCTCTGCTGAGGCTTCATAAGGTATTCAGCTCCTGCAATCTGTCTCTGTGAGGGGACACACTCTCCAGAGAAATTATGTGGAAACCACATGAGGGGCACCGCAGAGAAAATTTCACCATGTCCTGGCAGCCAAACACAGTATGTGTCACACTTTTTAGATTTTCATCTCTAACAGAGAAATATAGTCATCAAAAAATATATAGTTTTGTAGTCTGGGTACACATGAAAGGCGCTGTTGCCTCATTTCACCTGAATGTGGTTAGCCACTCCATATGGGTGTCATGGGGATGGACCTGAAGGAACAGATTTCTACCTGACAGAAGTATTCTCAATCTAGTCTTATTGCAACCCTGCATGCCAAGATCGCTTTCCAGAGCAAAGCAGAAAAAGTTGCCTCCTCTCGTGTGCTTGGTGTCACAACTGATTATCACTCCATCAATGCTGAGAACAAGAAATTCTCTGCTCCCTCTCGAGGTCACACCATCCTTGCCCTTTGCTCTCCATCACAGTCACCTGTATCCAGTCATCCTCAGCCCAGACAGCTTTGGTTAGGTCAGCTCTTAGCCAGTACTCTCCCAGCCCCTGCTGTTTTTACTGTACAAAGGGACTTGTTTGGCCTGAAAGAGCACCCATTTGGCCTCTGGTTCTAAGGTCTCCATTGCCACCTCTACATACAGCACCCCACATTAGCCCCAATGAGACAAATAAGCTGCAGCTCTTACGCTTTAAACATCAGCAGACCTGCTGTCTGCCCTTACAGGTCTTCAGGGTGCATCATCCACCAAATGAAGGAGCTCTCAAGACAACTCACTGTCAGGTTTAGCACGGCTCCATACATCAACCAGAACTCATTTATCTAAGTGCCATGGTTTACCAATATGTATGGGCTACAACCATTAATCTAAAAGGGATCTCCTAAGTCATCAAACCTCATTTCTTGCTTTTTCAAGACTCTCACTCAGTTCAACCATAAATTTACCAAAATACATCTTTCCTCTAATCAAATTATGTTGAAAAACAGGGAAGAAATTTAATTTAAAAACCTTGTACAAACTCATCGCTTGATGTTTGTCTGTTAGGAAAGCCATGTCAAATCTTAATTATCTTTCAAAACTAATATCCTGCAACTTTTTGTGATTTTACCAACCTGTGTTGCAGCCAAGGTGGGGATAAGTGGGCTGTAGTCCACAGTCCAGAGCATACCTGTGTTAGCACCACCCAGCAGGTTACAGCAGTTGCATATAACCTTGCTTCAGATAGCTGAGAGAAGATTCTTTTCTGGGTTCTTCATCCACATCCACTATTTTCAGGGTTTCTTTCAAGATTTCTTTCAGGATTCACTGAAAGAATTCCTTGTTATCATACCCGCTTTCAATCTGAGCTGCCATCACTTCATTATCAGTTTTCATTTGCAGGAAGTCAAAATATTTTCCATTTTCTGGAAATGTTTGAGGTCTTTCACTGAGATTTCCTACAGTCTGTTAAGTTTTTTTTTCTAGAATCTTCACCCAGTAGTCTTCACTGTGGGTAAGCAAAAATAAAAACTTTCTCAAGCGGCTTTTTTTCACTGTGGTAAATTCGGGGTTCCCCTTTTTTTTGTAACCCATTACAATGTTCTTTGCAATACTGGCAAAGGTCTTGTGGTAGGATGTGAGCCCTGTATGTATATGCTGTGAGTGTCTGAGGAGTTGGTGCAATTTGTGCCTTTTTGCATTTTTTCTAATGGTGGAAAGTCTCTCTTTACCGATCATGGATGATATGCAACTTTTACTGTCCCAGTTCTCACATGTCTTATCTCATTTTCAGAAGAACTCCATTACTTTTTTTCACCATTTGTAAATATAGCTGTTCCTACTCCCAGCTGTAGCATGAGCTAGGATATAGGTAGAAAGAAAGCATTTTGGTTCTGCTGTGGAGCTGTTGGCAACGTCCCCTTAAGGACCATTTCTGTATTTTTAGCAGCATATCCAAGTGTTGAGCTTGGAAGGAAGGACCAAAAGCTTTTCAGGATGCTGGAAAGAAGTAGAGACCCAAATGTAGTGTTAAAGCACAGGTGAATCAGGATATGGCAGAGGGAAGTGGAGGAACTCGCAAAAGTTTCCTAGGAGGATGGAGAAAAGTGGATGAGCAATGAAGCAGGAGGAGGCCATGGTCCAGAGAGCCAAGAGTAGCCCTTGTAAGTGTATTTTGAATGTACATATTTTGTAGTTCCAGGTGCATATAACCATCAAACTCTTGGAGTAGAGGATAGTAATTACCAAGAATTCTCATTATCTTTATTTCAACTCCTTATTTGACATTGAGAATCATTTACTGACTACTTCTCAATTGTTCTCTCTCCCACATTTTTCCATGGCGTGAACGGAAGAGCACAATCAGCCTAAGCCATTTTTATGAACTGACTTCTTCCATCATTTTCCTTTGGCTAACCAACAAGAAATACTTGCAAATCCATCTGGTAAGAGTCTGCAACTGAACTGCCTGACACCTGGGTGGGAAGCTTAGAGGCTTAATAAAGTACTTTGCAGTTACAAAAATTTCAGGAAGTTCTAACATCAGTCAAAGTCTCTAAAATTAAATCCTATTCTTCCTCTTTCAGTTCCTGATGACCAGAACTGGTGAGTAGCTACACAGATAATCCAGACATCTTTCTGACACACTTTTGACTGAGCAGCATTTTTGTTAGTTCAGCAAGTTTATGCCCTTAGATTTGGGAAAAGGAGAAAGAGAGGATAAAAGCATTACTTTAATGGTTCAGTAAGAACGAGTGATAGAACTGGTATGATACATTTCTGTCCTTAGCTGAACATTATGAAGTTCCACTCATTTCAATTTGTATTCTGGAGTTAGACTAAAATGGCCCCTTTAAGGGGGCTTTCCCCCTTTTAAATGCTGCAGTATTCTCCTTCCTCCTAATGCCCTGCCTCTGGTTGCATGAAGAGAGAAATTCATCATGCGGACAACTGGATACTACATCCCATGTGGTATTAAAAATTAGTGGTTTGAGGGTGCTAGAGGGCTTGGCCTTGCTTGATTAATTTTTTGAGTCACCCCACAAGTTAGTTCTTAAGCAATCAAATGCCATTGTCTATCATCCCTGGGAAATAATCCATAGCTGATCTGGACAGAGGAGCAAAGGAGAAAGATCGAGAGTCACCTGTCCATATCAAAATCATATCTTAACAACTTTCTTGTGTTTGAATTCATAGCAAATTTCAGCTATAATTCATCTGAGACACCTGCAACATACTTTTGTCTTCTATTGCTGTTGGAGAAGATGATTTATGAATCTCAGCTTGTTATGTAAAAGCGCATAAAGCATTTGTTTCCTGATTTGTGTAAGGATCAAGGGAGCTATCATAACTTGCCACAAACCATATGGTTCTCAAGTGCATTTCTATTTTGTACATTTTTCACTTTTAATGAAGTCCAGATCAACTGTTTGTCTGTCAAGTGTTCTTTCTCACTTCACACAGGCCTACAGTCCTAGC
>NW_005054393.1:2479381-2493166 GCF_000277835.1 Geospiza fortis | reverse complement strand
TTTGTTTCTAGTTTTCCTAATATTGTCACAATAATCTATGTGTATAAAACTCCAAAACTCCCGTGCATTTCATGGCTCCAAGTTCTAGCCGGGTTGCTATTAGTTTGTTAGCTGCCTCAGCTTAAGCAAGACTTATTTTCTTTCTCTGTCCCATTTTCCACATTATTTTTAAGGACTTTTCCCTAATTGCTTGTGATGCTTATTCCAGGATTACTTTATATTTCAAGCAATCCTCCTGACTGTGACTAATTTTGTCACAGTAGAAGTATTTACCTCAATTTCTTATTTCTGCTTTTTCTGAGTGCCAGCTTCCTGGTTTTAACCAATTTTAACACTTCTTCCTAGCCTCCTCAGGCACCATTAAACAAATGAGAATCCCTCTTTTCCACCCAGCTTGGCACAGCCCTGTGCTTACAGCATCGACTATAATGGAGTCCCATACTCCTTACTTTTACAGGAGTTTCCTCTCCTCTTGCCAGTGAAAATACTGTGACGAATATCCCAGGCTTCTAAAACCAAACTTGTCATGACTCCCACACCGAGCTCCACAGCCTGTCTCCAGCTACATTTGCCTGCTAAACTGCACGCAATTCCTCTGTCACTCCCTAGGCTGGTCTGAAACTGCCCCACTCATCCCTGTACAGTAAGAACCAGCCATGTCTCACTGTAAGATGGACTTCTAAAGGCACAGCCAAACACTCAAACAGGTCTCCTCAGAGGAAGGACTCCCAAGCCCCCAGGGAATCTCTCCCTGACCATGTACTTGGTGCTGTTGGACACATGCGCTTCTGCTCGATGAAGCCTTGTAAACAGTGCAAAACTCTGAACCTGAGCTGGCTCCTCATGGATCAGAAAAACATGCTGCTGCTGCTCAAATCCATCTGAGCACTTCTCAGCTGGTCCAATCTGAGATGCCCAATATGGACTATGTGTATATATGGGCACATGAAGGGTGCCGGGCTGCTCACACACCCTGCTGCTACCAGGGGGTCACTTCTCTCTGCTCTAGCACACTGAAGTTGCTCAGCATTGCAGGGACATAACCAACCCATTCCACCTTTGATGGTCAGCCTGAACAGATGCAAATAAGCAAACATTTTCAAAGAATGAAAAGGAAGGGGCTTTGCTTTTCTAATCAAGCATCAATTGCCTAATGTCACTAACATTGAACACAAGGGTGCTTTTTCAGCCTTGTAGTGTTCTTTCATTTTTCAATCAGGCAGCTCTAGTCAAAAGATGAACAAACAAGCAATGACAAGTTTTTACCAGGAACAAAATAAAAGACCATATCATGCATAGTCTGCTAAAAACTACTTTAATTTTTCCTCTATGAGTGGGAATTTTACTTGAAAAATATTTCAGAATTTGTGCCCATATGAATTAGAATTGACTTATTTACCCACAGAGCCCTTTCCACAAAGGGTCAACTAACTAACAACATAATTTGTCTTTTCTTTGATCAAAGTTTAATCAAACAGTAACCATGGGGATGTGAGGATGTAAAGGCAGAAAAATCAAACACCGTGAATAATACCTCTTAATAGAGGTTCAGCAACCATAAAGAAATAAATAGACTGTCACTGTTTCTAGGTTCCTTGATCCAAACAGAAGAAAACACAAGATTTTACTTGCATTGCTAATGACACATGATTGCAACCAGAGGAATACCTGGACATGTGACATTCTATAGGAATTATTATTTTTGTCTAATTGCTGTGTTTTTCTGGAAGAGTGGAAGGTGATTTCCATTTTTTTATTTCCTGCCCAAGGTCTGTCAAAAATAAATACAATCCTGTATTAGAGACGGAGAGGTTTGAGTTACACACTCAAAGGCCAAACCCTGCAGTTCTTATTCAAAGGAAAATATTTCCTTATTGCATTGGGAGCAGAATCTAATAAGCTGGTTTCACTTTTGCCACATGAACACGTGTAGAAACACAGAAATCCTCCAGCTTTGTCCTGAAAACTGAACCGCAGTCTCAGCAAACAAACAGCACATAATTATTTGCTCAATTACTCTCGGAGCACAACATCCCGTTACCCTTGAGCTGGCAGGGGAAGGACAGCACTCAGTTCTGATTTTTTAAAATACTTTTTTCCACAGTTTTTTAAAAATATTTTTTCCATATTGCCAGATCTTGGCAGGTTACCATGGAACAGGAAATATTACCTTCCCACATCAACACATTTTAAAATTTTAAATTTTAGCATGGACAAAAGAATGCGTTCCCCAGGTAATGCCTCAAAAAAAAAAAAAAAAAGGACAAAAACCCCATAAACCACAATGTCTTGGAAATATTCCAAACCTTGGTCTGAGCCAAGTATCTGGTGTGGAAAATTACAATCCAAATGGTTAAGAATTGCTAGAAGCAATTGCAAACAGATTTTCCCAAAGGAAAACGTTGAGCAACCTTACTGATAAGCGACCTTAAAAGTTCTGCATGAAATAATAATAAAAAAAAGGAATACCAAGTAAATAATGCTTCTGTTTACATTGGTCCTGTCTCCTCTTGAGATGATGAGTGTTAACTGTTTAATGCCTTGCTACAGCCAGCCAAGTAATAAATAAGAACTGATGGCTTTCTCTTGAGTCAGATGTGAGATTTTGTTGTCCACGTGGATGCACTCCCCTCTCTCACTTCAGCCTCCTCCAGCACAGCAGAGGGATCACTGTGCAGCTCCATCTCATTAGCAGCCACATCCTGGCAGCAGTTTATACCCTGGCTTTTTGAGGCAGGGGGGAGGATAAGAGAGCCAGGCAATTTAGTTTAATTGCAGTAGGCAGGCGGAGGAGCTGCATCCTCCTGGCCCCGCTCACCCTGCCCCGCTGCAGAACGGAACTGCTGCTGCCCTGTGCCGGCCTGACACGCACCACCCCTGCCAGCTCCTTGCCTGTACTTCTGCTTAAATCAGTTAATAAATCAGTTTATTAACTGATGCCCGCAGATAATTCCAATGTACTCTGGCCTCATTATGAGAAGGCAGACTCTCAGTTCAGTAATCTCACAGGGATAAAAGAAAACAAGGAAAGAAGAGGAGAAAGTAATTTATGCACTTCAGGAGCTGTGGCAAGGCTTGAGAAACATGGGATGCTTTCTCAGCTCCTACAAAAGACATCCATGGGCAGGAGGATGACTGGCCTTAGTCAGGATGTGCCTCAGCCTGCCTTGGTTAATGCCTTTGTGGTAGCAAATCCATCCTTTTCATTGTTTCCTTCCAAGCTGGGCACTGTCTCTGTTGCGCTTGGTCTACAAGGAGATGTACAAGGCACTGCTACAAGGAGATTGTGTAGCACAATGGTGACACCCTAAATTATAAATAAACGTGATAACTATGGATTTCAAAGCCAGGATTTTACTTTTGCATGATCTTTCTGCTGTTCACCCTATGAGTCTTGAGCCCAGCCTATCTCAGGCAGCTGTGAGAGGGTCAGAATGCAGAAAGCCTTTACCTTCTGCTCCTACAATGGTCTCCCTTGGTGGAAGGGAAGGGAAGGGAAGGGAAGGGAAGGGAAGGGAAGGGAAGGGAAGGGAAGGATTTTTTCTTAACATATAAAAGTGGGAGTACTTCTCCTGGAAAAGCAGCAACCTTAAACAGCTAGCTTTTCCAGTTCAAATCCAGAACAATGAGTTGTAAAACCAAAAGCCCTGGAGCAGAGTGAAACCTGCCATGTTTGCAGAGGCTGAGCTCCCAGCAGAGGCTGAAACCCAGGCCCCACAGCCCCACCTGGAGCAACTGAGACCATGCCCTGCTCTGCAGCGTGCTTCCTGCCTGCATGTGTGTTCCTGACTTGGTAAAGCTCTCCTGTTAAGCATGAATAATGAACCGATTTGGGTTAAAAATAACTTTCTTTTTCCCCTCAGCTATTTTTTTTTAACCAGATCATCCTCACAAATCCAGTCCACAAAGCTGCTCTGCAAATCATTCATCTAGCAGAAAGGCTGCTGCCAAAATGCAAGGGCAGAGCAAGCAGTCTGGGGCTTAACACAGCATTTGCTGGTGACTGTCTCTCAAGAAAACATTACTGCCTGCACAACCCCGCAGGTTAGCTGTACAGAACTACTGTGGGGCACTTGGTCAGAGGAGAAGCTGCTCTTTCAACTACTTATTATTGCTTTTTTATTGAGGCCATTACTTTCAAGTATCCCTCTCTTCATCTAATTCTACATCTAAAATGAAAAATATAGTTGCAAGGTCTGTGTTCAAGTCCTCCTTGCATCCATATTATGTGAAAAGAGCTGCAGCTTTTGGGAATGCCAGGTCCCACAGCCACCCTTAGGAAGGACCAAAGTTCATCTCTTTCTGCATGGCACTGCCTGGCAGAGTGGCTGGCCATATTTCCCCTTTCAAGACACACATCCACATCCCACCTGCACTTCCATACACTGTAGGGCCTTCCCTAGGAAGGCAGAGGGGATGTATTCCCAACCAGAGCCCTGCCTGCCCAGTGTGCCTGTGCTAAGCACAGAAATCTGTGGAGCTGTGCTGGGGGGCTGTGATAAGCATGAGGCTGCTTTCCCTGGCTCCCACAATGATTGCAAACATGCCTTCTCATCTCTTCATGCTTATTACTTCCCAGAGCCACATCCTTGTTCCCTCTTGCAGCTTATGAAAGCTTGTGACCATTTTTCAATAATATCAGTGTGCATATTCCATAACTATCCTCTGGTTTTATCTGCAGGCAGTTATTAAACTGCCTCTTTCTTATCTCTCCTTTCCTCCACTTCTAAATATGTCACCCATCCCAGTATCTGCTCTGCCATGCTGGCTTACTATCTCTCTCTCCCTCCTTTCAGTCATGTATCAGCACTATCTGCTCTCTGCAGCAAAACAAGGGGAGATCCAGACTATATGAGTCTTTTTTTTCTTCTTCTTTTCTATTTGCCATTTTCACCTTGAGTCCTTTGCTAAGTCTACTTGAAGGAAATCAAACCCTTTCCCACTGTATAAGCGTCTCTTTGCTGGAATAGTCTCTGGGACTGATGGATTCCTATTGCCTTTGTATAATGCCCTTCTCAGAGCATGTACAAAGTACTTTGTTATCCAACGTGAGCCCAATTTAAATATCCCATGCTGTATAAATATCTGTCACACTTCAAAGGTATTTTGTAGACCTTCAAGCAAAAGCAACTGTGCTGGCAACTCATAACTGATACTGCTTCAGTTAATTTTACAGGAAAACTTCCTTTAGAATATGTGCCACTTCTGGCCAGAAAGAATATCCAACATCCAGCACCTGGTACAATTGCTTATTCTTCCCTGGAACAGCATTTCTTCTTCAACAATCGTATTTCCGTTTTCTATCCACACACACTTCATATTTTCCTGAGGTGAGGCAAAATGCAGGACTTCCATCTCAATTTTATAAAAGTCAGACTCCTTTACTCTTGTGCCATAAAACACCAGGCAGCAATGTTATACTGGAAGTCATGAATCCATTACTCTTAGATATGAGGAAATGCGCTGACTGTGCTATAGGGTAATTGCTCACATGAAATAGTCTCTCATGTACATTCACTCTTAGAAATGTATTCAGTTCTAGTTCCAGTTCTCACTCTGAAGACACACAAAGTGAGAACAGTTTAGTAAGCTCTGCCCATCCACAAGGTTCTGCAAATGAATGGATTTAGGAAGAAGATATTGATTCATTTCAGCTGGGATTTACAGTGGTTTTATTGCACCCACAGCACCTGAAGCTGCCATCACTCTTTGGAGCATCTGCAATCAGTGCAGCCCTTTTCATAAATGCCACAGATGCAATTATGCTCCGCTTTTACAATTTATCCAAATACTTTTTGCCAGACTTTTGTCGCACATATACCTCAAACTCAGATTTGAGGAGTTCAAAAATTAGTTTATCTGTATGTGGCTGCACAAAATACAGCTCAACATTTTTCTTTTCAGTGTTCCTCATGTCCAGCATATTTGTTTGAATCCAATTCCTATCTCATTACCTTTACCTGTAAATACCTTTGGATAAGTGACCCTAACAGAAAGGCTGCTTAAGCTTTGCTTTTTGCTCCGGTGCTGTAAAATTATGCTCATTTACTTTAAGTTTGACCTAGGGCTTTTATCCACTGCCTTCTGGATCCTTGAAAGTCATGAGCTTTGCTGCTCCTGCATCTGCCTCCATTTTGAGCACCATGCTGTGAATCCTTGTGTTTATGATACACAGGCATATTGTGCCTCTTGGCGCACATATGGCTCCAGGGAGCAATGCTGCACCTCCTTAGCCAACAAACACTCTTCTGTCAAGCATCTCTGCTTTCCTGTCTTGGCTGAGCAGTAAACAGGGTCAATCCCAAACTTGAGCCAGCTGCTCTACACTGCTGCTTTTCCTAAAAGTGCTATCAAAGCTCTTCAGCGCAAAACTCTAACTCCTAAACAGTATGGTTTTGTTCCATTCCTCTGGAGCCATTAGAATATCTTGACCCATATCCTAACCAATTATTTTTTTGTATTTGAAATCCTCTTGTAGAGGAGTGCCCTTCATGAAGGCTCTAACATTTCAGCGTTGAAGCCTTCTGCGTGTAGCCTCAGCCAGAGCTGTCTCCCCACATTCTGCCAGTGACAGCTTCCTTTTCTATACAGGACACTTAATGGTCTCGCAATTCCAAGTATTTTTGTCCAAACTCCAAATATCATCATCCTGAATAAAACCCCAATAAAATAATTTTTAAAAGCCCCACCTGGCTGCTGGCAGGCAGTTTGGTGAGCTTGTCAGAGCTAATTCCAGTTTCATGTTGTTTGAGACATTATTCTTGGGCTGCTATGCTAAAACCTGTAGCAAGCGCATCAAATGTTATACTTCATTATTATACTTTGTTCCACACCAAACTCACTGTTGTTGACAAAAACATGTCTACGGCTTGAGAAGCCTACATTTTCCAGACCAAATAATAGCTCTTTCTTTGTCTGCATCTTCTGTAAGAGGGTTTTCCTCCATCTGCATGCCAGATCCACATTCACAGCTTTTAATCAATCAGTTATAATCACACCACATTCAATCAGTAGGTATCTGCCTCTCTCTAACACCAAATACCAAATATCCCCACCTCACCTCCTATTCTTCCAGCTTCTCCCACTGTGAAACAAGCCCTACCTGTATTACATATATATTTTATCCTCTTCATTCTCCTTGTCTTCTTATTGAAAATTTCATGAGTGTTTGTATAAGATGCTAGAAGAATTTGACAGGTGTTTTGCTTGCATTAAAAGAGAAAGTATTTCTGGTAACCAATCCTATTATTACACTATGCCTAGTGGGATAATCATATAAGCATTTCAGCCTTTTAAGCAATGGTTTTCTCATATTTTTTTTTTCTTTTAATCATCTTTTTTACTCAAGAAAAGCAGGTGAAATAAAATCCTCTCTTTCTATAGTGGCAATATGTGATGTCAGATGGACTTTTCAAAACTCTGCTCCCTCCCCAGCCTGCCAGATTTAACTTCAAAAGGATCAATGCCAATCAATCCAAATGCTTGGAAGATCTCTTCTCCAGGATTTCTACTTGCACTGTTTAATACAAAATGTTGTATTTTCTTTTAGGAACCAAAAGGAACAAACAACTTTAGATAAATAATTTCAAAAATGGTGACACAAAGTTCCATATTTATTATGTTAGCAGTTTCTCAGGTAAGATCTGCATTTACAACTAACATGTTTCCTTTGGCTGCAAGCATAACAAATGCACTCTGTAATCTCGGAGCAGCCTGACTCTTGGTGATTCTTTTGTCAATAACATAAAAGTGTAGCAGATCAGACTCTGCTTCCAAATGAACTTGTGCATGAGGGAGCTTACTTTCATCCTGCAATTGGCTGTTAATTAGGTATGTTATACTAAGGAGACCATAAGGCTGAAAGAAAATCTTACAGAATTTTTGTAATTAATTAAAAAGTATATTTAAGTCCACAGCTTGAATTAAAATATACACAAGAGAAGGAAAACCTTTCTTTGATAAATTTCACACTACTAAGGTAAGTATTTGAATGATTAAGATCTGGGTTTACATTTGGGAGCATAGATCCATCATTATTATAACCTTTGGTACTTTATAGATGGTTGAAAAACATTTTTGCCACTATTACATAGTACAACAAGAAGAACCTGAAATTATTTCAAAATAGCATGCTGCTGCCAAGTGAGAATACTATGGAAAATGAAATATCTTCAAAGAACATGGCAAGTGTCTCCAGCACAGTAACACAACTTGCTCATGGGCTCTAAACAGTACCTTCCCTGTGGGTTGAGTATCTTCTCATTGCTGCTTTCTACAGCAGGTCTCAAATGGAAACACTTTGTGAAATATTATTTAATTTTTTTATCCTCTAAAATAGAGAAAGGGGAATGATAGTGGTGAAATCTGTTCTGGAAGTTGTGATGGAAAGCACACTAGAAAGAAGGTGCCTTTAAATTATGGAGAGGCAAAAATAAAGAAAAAATTAAAGAAAATGAATAAGACAGAGAGAAGGAAGCAGCATGGGGAATCAAGATCCTTAAAATAAAAAGCATTCATATCTTTTTAGCATGTAAATATGTTCAACTCACAGCCACAATTCAGTTGTAGTTCCACTGTAAAATAGTGGAGCATTATGGTTTCTGTCAAGGTCTTCATAGTGCAGGCAGGGAGCCCTGTTTGTTTACATGGGCCAGCTGAGCAGATGCAAGCAGAATGTCCTGTATCACTCCTATGGGAGGTTCCCCACCAGTGAGGTTCCCAATGCCATTGCTGAGATGCACTTTCACTCGCTTGAGTGTGCTTGCACAGAGGCACACGTGATGCCAAGGCAACAGCAGACCTCACCTCTCCAGCACAAATTTACCCCTGGTCTGAACCACTATTTTCAAGGTTAGAATAAAATCTTCAGAGAGGGTTATTTTTGAGGAAAAAATTCTGATTGGTGTAGCATCTTGGTAGCATACATTGTGGAAAGTAATTTCAATGATTCAAAAGTTTCTATTTGTAAACGTGATAGCCCCTCACCAACACAACCAATACTGTATAGAGTTCAATCTTCAGCATATTGATTACCGCACATATTGCTGCTTTCTTGTGGTGGTTTTCAGAGCACTATTTTCCAGGGTGGCACTGAAGATTTAGCTGGCATGCTTACACAATCTATAACCCCATGGTTTACCTGTTATATGCATGGCTCACAGTTAACTATCCAAGGGAGAGGTTTAGCAAAGGTTTTTTTTCCTCACATAGGGCTCTGATGCTTTGCAGAAGTCAGGCCTGACCTGGTGATTTTCTGTTTGTGAACATTTTGCATTGCTCACCCCTTCCAGCACCAGCAAAGCTTGGTTTCCATGCTTTTATGTCTGCCTCTGCAGCCTCCTCACCCCTGGCAGCTGCTCCCTCCTGACTGCTGGGAAGATCTAGGGTTTATTCCCAGACAGGAAAGCCAAGCTAGTGACTGCAGAATTAAGTATTTCCTTTTATTCTTACTTTAGGATAAATGTTTGGATTTCTGCATCCTGTAAACAGATCATTTCTAATTGCCTAATATCTCTGCCTGTCTTTTGTTTATCACCTGGTCAATGCACCTCAAACTTCTTCTCAGGTGGCCTCCAACAGAACAAATTGTAGATATTGATCCTCAAAGTTCCAGGGGACTTACAGGCACTCTTGTTTATAACAGGCACTATCATTAAAAAAAAAAAATTCTGCTTCAGTCAAATCATACGAAGGCCACCATCTTCTGTCTCAGGCTCTTTAGGCAGAATTTCTCCTCTGGCTTTGAATGAGTTCACTGTATATCAGCAGCATATAAGTGACGTGGCCAAATTCCCTTTTCCTTTGCTGCAGCCAGCTGCCAGGCTGCTAGGGAAGCCAGGACTGCATCAGGCTGCTATGTAAAACCTCAGCCCCTATTCACAGCTGGATCCTGAAGCTCAGCCTGAAGAAGCTGAGCGCACTGTGCTAACGCTCTGTGAGACAGAGCCTTTGCTGTGCCCATCAGAGCAATGCAGTCCCTTCCTCCTGCTCCAAAATCTGCAGGTGTTCCTCATGCCTGAGGCCACAGAAGGACCCAGCAGCCCTGTCACTGGCCATGACGTCAGCAGCTGCACTGTTTCTCCAAGTAACCCTTCAATATTCACAAATAGAAGAAATGAAAGGGCAACTGCTTGTGCTTTCTCAAATGAAGAGCTCCTGGCGAGTCTTCCTAAAAGCATCAAAACCCAGAAAAAGAAATTCAAAACATGTTAATTCTCTCTAGCTTAAAAAATCCTAGACCCTAAATTGTCCAGGAGATTTATTTTTTCTTCCCATTTTTCTTATTTGCAGTCAGCTGGTATTTCTCCCAAATTAACGTATTGTTCATGTTTTTAGACAAATTTAAAACTTGGATCTTCTTAATGCTGAAACTCACATCTGCTAAAATCAGGAGAGCAGCTTTAACACTGCATATAGCTTTAATTCTGTATTAGGAAGAAAAAAAAAGTGAATCTGAGTTAACAAGTTTGTCATCCTTGCTGATGTGAAAGAAAACTCACATAGTTATGCAGGACATAAATAATTGGCCATCAGGCAAATATCAGGGCACACCCAGCTCTCTGCCTAAGCAGAATGCATCTCAGGTGGTGCCAGGAGAGCACTTTACATCAACAGTAGTGCTAATTTGATAAGGATAGGGGATTTGATAAGTCTGGGGATGAGTCTCTGCCTAGTGCTTCCTGGCAACCCCAATGCTTTTGTAGGCCATTGAGCCATTTCAGTCACATTTGAGAAGGAGAGGAATTCACTTCATACCTATCTGGAGTCCTACAAGTTCTGGAGAAAAGCAGTGGGCTAAAGAAACGGAAGAGCACAGCACACTTGGCCTCTCCTGTGGGAAGCATTTTACAATGAACTTTGTATGCATAAGAGGGAATTAAGGAACAAAAGGCACAAAGATTGTGGTAAAGCAGGCTTTATTAGCTCTGCTGCTTGTAGAACAACTTGTATTTGACACTGGGCAATTATCCAGCCAATAATGACACCTTCAACAAAAAGTCTAAGATGAAGACAGGGGAGGCTGTTCAGTTACACATTATCTGACACATAAAACCATGCTGTACAACAATTTTTAATATTGGGATATTTTTATCTTGCTGTTACATAAAAGAATCCAAAAGATAGCTTAGGTAAGGAAATCAACTGTGAAAGTGAACAAAATAATTGCCTTTCAAAGGGGCTGAAGGAGAAAAATAGGGCAGTTTTAACAGTTTGTATTGATCAGGTGAGTTGGTACCTTATTTTCTCTCTTTTTTTTTCCTGTAAAGAATACTTGCAGAATATGCAGTACAGTAAGTGCTATTTCTCAAAACTTTCCTCATTTTAGGCCTCAACACAATCTTGTTTGCTGGCTTGTTTTTTCAAATTGATGGAAATAATTAGGGAGGCCCTTAAAAGGCTTCTGTTGCTTTTGGCTGATTTTATCCTTAGGTTTGTGTTGATAGAAAACAAAACCAATTCTTGTTAAAACCTAATAAAGGCATTAGGGGTTTTTTTCCAAAAGTATGATAAAAGAACACCTAGTGAGCCATCTTTTGTGATGGTTCTTGGTGGTAGTGGAAATCTTGCATGAGTGCTGCTACATGAATTGCCAGGCTGCTTTGCAGCATGGTCCTCATCTTGCTAAGGGCACACACACTTCTCTGTCAACCCTCTTAACATAAAACAGTGAAAAGCCAGGTGCAACCAGGAGGAACTTCCACACATGAGCTCTGGCAGACACACTGTTTACAAAGGATTTGTGTGTTGAATCGTGTGGAGCTGTCCCAATGCCCTGAGGCAAGAAATGCCATTTATATTCATATCCCAGAAAAGTGGAGAAAATTATTCTAAAAGAATAAAAGGCTGCTGAGCATGGAAGAATGCCAGGCTTTCGGAAAAAATCTACATTGATGAGCGTAGGCACAAGACAGGTATTGTTCCTCTCCTCAAAGCCACTTGTTTCTACATGGATTCTCTTTGTCATCAATAACATCAGGGTTCTGGATGCTGCACATCCAAAGTATTATAACATTTTCCTGTAGGATAAGCAATTACAATGAGATGCTGCAGTGTATGAGAGGAGGTAAACCAATTGGTGTGCTATAGGCTTTTCCTCACTACATCCCTTGGCAATGGCCAATGTCCTCATGGATTGTCCTGGACCATCAGGTACATTTCTTGGATGGTGAAAGCACCAGTTCTGCCCAGCTGCCTGCAGCTGTGGCAGTGTACTGGGGAGATCTGAAGCAGAGGTAGGTCAGGCCTTAGCAAGCTTGATGCCCTTTCAACCCTCCTGTGGTCTCAACAGAGATCTTCTTATCTGTTCTTCAAAGATTACGACACCAGATTTGTTCCTTTGGCCTAAATCATTTGTTATTTGCATTTTGCATGTCACTCCCTCCTCTGACTTATGCTCTTTTCCTGCAGAACCCTGAATAACTGAAAGTATATCCTGCTGATAGGGTCAAGATTATTTTTTTTTAAAACCTGCAGAAATACATGTCACCAATCCAAGGGGTCCAGGATCACCTTAACTAACACCAGGAAAGGACACAGTTTTAGAAAGACAGGAGCAAATCTCCAGCTGCACAGACTAATGGAGGCTTCACATGCTGACCTGAGATTGTCCAAATGACACTTTACTCAGCTGAGAGTTGAAGACTGAGATCACCCCTACCCTGCCTAGCATCTTTGGAGGTGCAAAGAAACCTATGGACCCTTACACAATTCCCTGGTATTCAGGATGTTGTTCTGATTCTCTCATCAGCCCAGTATCAGCCTCACAGATTTTCTAGACCATTGCTGATTTCAAAACACTTTGCTGCACTGCACTTTGAAATACAACATTACACAGGTGAAAGCAAGGAAATACCTCAGCATTTCTTTGCATACAGTTGGCTTTTCAAAAATGTTTTCTTGTTTCTGATTCTGATTTCTGTACTTTGAAGACTCAGCTATTGAACACATTCAGAGGAGAAAAAATGCACCTGTGAAATGTTGCATGTGATAGGAAAGAGAAAAAGCTGCTGGTTTTCCTATATTGTGCAGTTCCCCTGATTCCCCTTCCCTTCTCCCCAGAAAAAAAAAAAGGAAAGAACAATCAAACTGGGACGAGAGGGTCATTTAAGTAGCATCTGAAGTCAGCACCAATCCAAGGAGCAGTCTGCTCCATGTGTACACACAATTTCTGGCTGGAACAACTAACAGGGCAGAACTGGTCACCAGTTTTTAGTAGTAATGAAAGCATTTCCACTAATCTCAGTTATAAATTGCAGTGAGATGGAGCCAGCTGGGCTTCCACAAGGCGGCACCTTTGTTTTCTACATGCCAACTCAATAACTGTCATCTGCCAACACTGAAATTGTTTTTTTTAAATGGGTTTTTATGCATCAGGATCTGAACTCCCACAGGCTTAAGACAAGATTCAGGGCCATGCTGGCCCACAGTCTGAAATGAGGATGCAAAGCATAAGGCAGCAAGGGCTGCTCAGTGTCTGAAGCCTGCTAGTACACTTGGCCTTAAAGGCCAAAATTCTGCTGTTCTACAGGCCAAAAATTCTGGGGGCTGGTAAAATGGTTGTTGGTGCTCTTTGCAAAGTCAAGTTACTGGTTTAGTCATTAGCCCAGGATTTGTGCTCCATGGGATCTGTTAGGTACCGTGCTCCTGATTAATCATTTTCTTTCTACAGTGGTACCAAGCTGGTAAATTGGGCCCCAAGGGGAGCAAAATATCAAAAATTCCCAGGTTTGCCTTTTATCTGATTTTTACCCTTAAATGCAGCCTCTGTATTGTCCTTCTTTCCCT
>NW_005054393.1:2478315-2479356 GCF_000277835.1 Geospiza fortis | reverse complement strand
GGGCCTTTACCCCTCTGGCTTATTTTAAACCTCACTGATGCAGAATACCAGTCAGAAGGGGGAGGGTTGGTTGCCTGGGGAAAAAAAGAGCCCAAGAGGACATTTCCCTCTTTTTCACAGGGTCTGATGAGTGGCAGGGTGAGTTCACAGTGGCTCTTGCAGCAATGTTCCTTTATTCTACATTTCCTAAAACAGACACTAAGAAATAAATGTCATAATTTTAATCACTTGCCTATCTAAATCTTCCTGCACCTACTTCCAGCCCCTTTCTCACAGACAACAAAGCCAATTTTGCACCCATTGAGCAAAAACTGCCCCTGATAAATTTTTAACTCTTCTATGTTTTTCTATATTTTTTGGATAGATGAACAAGAGCAGTAGTTTCTTGAGATCAAAAAAGAAACAGGGCACTGACATAGAACAAAAGTGCTGTTTTATTCAAAGGGATTTCTGTGGGAAAATGAAGCTGGCTACTGGAGCTACTTCTAAGCAACCAGATCATCATGAGATTCAGAAATACATTTCTGGGGAAAATATGTATCCCAAGCACAGCTGAATAGGAGAGGTCCAGATGTCATTCTTTTCCATTCCAGGAAAAGGGGAAAAGGTTTCCTACAAAAACATATTTTTTCCCTGTCTCAGGAAAAGCTGTATTAATAAATAAGCATCACAGTATGAATCTCTGCCCTGGCTCCATCTGTTAAGCTAATACAAGACTCCAGAGAAAGTCTTCACACAAATAGCATTAAATAGAAATGAAGAGTGGCCTGAAATTTATTTCTCAGAGCCATAAACCTAGGAAAAGAAGCTAAGTCCATGCTGCCAGGGTGAAAAACATATCCTGACTTGTTACATTTGCCTTGGTTCCTTCACTGGTCGCTGCTAGTGTACAAACAGAAATTACTGAGATTTGGTCAGATTTTTGACTGACCAGGTCATGTTTGTTCATGTTTTTCCTATCAATGGGTGAACCACCAAGGAGTCCCAAAGTAGTTTCTGCCCCTCCCAGAAGAGCAAAGAAAGATGCCATCTTGAGGCACT
>NW_005054393.1:2449505-2478302 GCF_000277835.1 Geospiza fortis | reverse complement strand
ATGTGAGACAGAGAGCATGGAGGAGACCCAAGGCTGATGAAGCCTCTCTACGTAAATTTCTCTCCAAACACTCTCCAGCAGTGTTTTCTGTAACTCTGTGCTGATGCACTAAGGTCTGGATGCTGCACTTACAGGACAGGAGGGTGCTAAGCCGTAATAAGTGGATACTACTCTGCTGAGCTTCTTTGGAGGTGGAACAGCCACCTGCAGCTGGAGGACAAACTTGGGTGAACTTGGCCTGCAAAAAGAAACTATGCTTTGGCAAGCCTGCAGGTTGCTATTTCAAGAGCAGGAGGGACAGTTTTAGGAATAAAGTTCACTGCGAAAATGAGTTATGGGTAACATTTTAATTGATTAGGTAAAGTAACCCAAAAGTACAAGCTGACAGTAGGAGCACAGTCCTCTGCAATCAGTCCTAAGGATTCCCTCTGTAATTGATACCTCCTTAACATGACAGCCCTTCTTTATGCCTCCTTTCTTTAAATCTCTTATTTCCCTTCTTTTACTGTTCTTTTTTGTTAATTAAAAATCCTTCCTAGTTTGCTGCAGTCTTCAGCTAATTTTCTAAGTGCTCTTCCTGAGTCTTCCATCTTTTCCTCATCCCCACCTCTATGATCCACTTTCTCTCTGTACATGTCTTCTGAAACCTTGCTAATATTCATTTCTGTATCTTCATCACTGTCTAACAAGCTCTTGTAGTGATGTTCAGTGTTTTGGAACTTCCAAATCCCTTCAGGGGATTCAAGAGCTCTGCTTTCCATATATTTCTTCAAGTTTTCTTCTAAGCCTTCAGCTTTGTGCATGAGAAAGACCAACAATATTATAATGTCATTTTATTAGAAAAAGCTCACTAAATGACTGCACACACTAGATACTCTGAGCATATGTGGGGTAGCTCTAACCAAGCAGAACTTTCTAGCAAATCTGCATCTCTGTGGAGATGTAGACTCCTAGGTTATCAACTGCTTTAGCTATCTGCTCATGAACTTGTCGCATCCTACCAGAGATGAGGGAGAACTCACTTCTGCTGACCTGCAGCTTCCAGAGCAGAAATAGCAAAAGGTCAACAGCCAAACACCGTGGGCCTTGTGACCAAGGACTCTGTCTACCACCTGTGTTACTTCTTTGATTTCTGGACAAAACCCCCAGCAGCCACGTCAGCAGGCTTATGCCACACATTGGACACACTCTGCACCACAGGTTACCTTATTCTTGCCTTCTTCAACCCTTGTGGCCCAGGCATCACCCTGCATCCAGCAGATGCCTTTGGGGCCTCTTCACCAAGGTGAATCACTTGCCAGCAATGCACTCTCCAGCACCTTAGAGCACCATGTCCAGGCAGCACCCCTCTGTGAATACAAGGCATCCAGAGCTGCCCAAACTCCAGGGTGCCTTGCTGCTCTTATCTGTGGAGGACATAACCTTTACTGTGGTCACCAATTGTTGTGGTGTTGTGAGGGTCCCCAGGATGAGGTGAGAGATGAGAATTGACTCCAAGTTCTCAGAAGGCTGATTTATTATATTATATTAAAACAAATTATATACTAAAACTATACTAAAGAAAGAGAGAAAGGAGACATCAGAAGGCTAGAAAGGAATGGTAATAAAAACTCGTGCAGAGCCCAACACAGCTGGCTGTGGTTGGTCATTAATTAAAAACAATTCACATGAAACCAATCAAAGATGCACCTGTTGGTAAACAATCTCCAAACCACATTTGAAACAATCAGATAATTTGCTTACATTTCTCAGGCTTCTCAGCTTCTCAGGAGAAAAATCCTGGTGAAGGGATTTTTCATAAAATATGACAGTGACACTGTACAATACAGCCTGGACATACTTCCACAGTGTCTGCAAACAGGCAGAGCACCCAGCACTGCCATGGGCATGGTGATGAGTCCTTGGGCCCACCTTCCTCCTGGGAAGGGTGGACCACCAAGCACTCCTTTTTCCTCCCTCAATTCATGTTAATTGTTTAGCCCGGTTTCAGCGCCTTGTGGTTTATAGACCCAAATGCTTTCCTCCCTCCCCATCCCCATGCTGGGCTTCTCTATATCCTGCTTGTAACCATGGGACTGAGTTATCTGCTTCATAATGTGCAGGAACTTGTTCATGAATTGGCCTGGCACACAATGCTCCCAGAAGCTATTTAATGCTTCTTGACTGGATGCCTTGCTACTTGCATTCTGAACAGCTTTCAAGCCTTCTTGTATGTCCTCCCACTTGGATTATTGTCCACCCATGCCCTCCGCTTCTGGGCCCTTGCTTGCTGCTTCTCCTCCCACCAGTCCCTCCAGCACAGAGGCTGCAGGCTGACACCCTCCCTAGCATCCCATCTTTCCCTCCATTTTGTAACATTTTCCCTTTCAGTTGCCAAAATGTCTCCCTGTCCCCAGTGCCATCTCATCTACTGATTACTTAAAACCCACACATCACTTCTGTCACCATTTCCATATGAAAGTGTACAGTTTCTATGACAAAGCTGTCATGGCAACTTGAAATTTGTCAGATTTTCACATTATACATAACCTGCAAAACTGCATATTATTAAACACGTTCTGATGCTTCCATTTACTTAAAAATTATTCCTTTGCCAAATCCCTCTGCTCTATTCAGTCAACATTTGTCATCTGGAAGAAAACTTCCACATCAAGTTGCTGTTGCTTCAGGGCATTGATGAAGGAGGGTGTTCTTCTGTCATGCTTGCAGCAGACTTGAAGTACATCAAAGCCTCTAATACTTTTCTGGCTCAGCCGGTGGATGAACTTAAGAGCTGCAGTAGGATGGGCTACAAGGGAACACAATCACTTCTGCACACATCTTAAAAAATACCTTAAAAATGTCATACAGTAGCTGTCGTCAACATTTTTGAAGGACATTCCTTGTTAACATTCACATTTTGTTCAGCTACAGTCAAATAAATGCATGCTGATGGTAGACCTAGACACAAATCAGATAGCCCATAACACCAACATGAAACTCCGGTGGGTACTAACAATCCTGCTTTCCCCTCCTTGGAGCACACAGAAGTGCTACGTAAGCCTGGCAGAGCCAGGCATTTTGTACACATCTGTGTTGCTTTAGTGACATTTCATTCACTAATTTTATCTCTCATTTCATTTGACTTACAAATGCCTATTCTGAATCTGGCTCAACCTCCCATTAGTGGCAGATGGATTTTCCTTATTTTTTATTAGGCAACAAGGCTTAAGTGTGGGGAGAACGTTTTATTTCCTTTCTGATTTTAAGTTCAAGTGTAAGAACATGCAAGTATTTTTCCATCTGTTACCTGATTTTCTTCTTCATAAGCTTCAGACATTACTGGAACTACTTCATCTTGAAAAAAAATTCTTGCTGTAAGAAAGAATACTGAGGCAGCTGAGGCTTTTCCCTGTGGAAAGATAAAAGGTTTAATCAGGTATAATGCATCGACTGACCTCCAATTCTTAAATTCCCCAATTTTTAACTGCCAAGAAACCTTTTTATTGTACAAAATCTATATTAGTAAATTAATAGTTCATGAATCAATTTTCAAGAATTAAAATTAAAAATTGCTTCATAAATAGTTTAATAAAGGGACATATCTGCTTGTTTTTCCTCCTTCATATGTAGCATGACTTCTGGTGTATTCCTTCTTTTGATGAAAAAAATCACATTTTCTCTGCATTTTCTGGACAACTTCAGCCATTATATTTTGTATTAGAACCTACCTGGACATTCTGGGACAAAATGCCCATGAGAAGGAAAAAATGTGTTGAAAATTTTGTACCTATTTCTAGATTTGGGTTGGGCAGTACAACATGCATTGCTTTCCCTCAACCATTCAATCTCCACCAAGCTCAGCAGCATCCTTAGGTTCTTCTTTGGCATTATCAAGGAGACATTATTACAGTTTTCTCCATCATTTCTTAGGAGCTGTCATTATTTTGGAGTATCTGCAGGATATCCACTCTGATGTAATACAAATCCATTCCTGTGTTAGCAGATTCTGAATGCGAGAGTGGCTGTGGATAGATTACTTCCCAGACAGGATTATCTGACCTGAATCCTACCCCTCTAATGAAGTCAGAAAGTCAGGTTTTTCTCTGCACTGTGTTTAACCGCTCCACAACAAACTCCATGGCCTCATCCCAGTGACAGTACCTATGCCTTCCCTATATATTCACATTTGTTCCTCTCTGATTTCACCAAGAGAGCAGGAAAATAGTGATGGCAGTTCTGACTGACTGCTGAAGGAGCTTGACATCACTTTCCTGGGTGAAGGCCTTTACTTTCTAGGACTGCTACCGTGTAACAACTTCTATGAACTTTCCACCCTCCACAAACTCTCCAGCAGCCCCAAATTACCACCTCCTTCCTTGATAAGTCACAGTGTTTCTCAGCTTTTCCTGCCAGGATATCAGAAGCTGTATCATCTATCAGCTTTCATTCCTGTGATTTTTGGCTTGAGTTTCATATTTTCACCTTTGTCTCTTTATGGTGAACATTTCACATATTTTTCAAGGCCTCCTTTGGCTCTGTTATAGCATCTGTCAAACACTGAACAACTGAAGCTGCAGTCTTTTCTTGTCAATGTTCTGTTTTTAAAAAAGAAAAACAACCAAAAAAGCCCCAAACGGCCAGCCCACACTCAAACATACACAAGCATTCATGCATGTGCAAAAGATGTAGGGATTTCCAAACCTCTTTCAAATCCTTCTGATTCATTTATATAATAATTTTTCAGAAGGATTCAATGCCTGGTGATGCCAAATACTTACCCATGCATCTTTCCAGAAGACCTAGTATCCCACATCTGTTACCTCCTGCTCCCAGTATCTCTAGTTCATATTTTTGAGATCAGTAAGAGGCCAGTCTGAACACTGGATGCAAATAGCACCGTATGTGTCCCTCTGGGATCATCAGAGTCTTGACCTCCTTGTATGTTGCTAACTTTACAAACTCTTGCAAAATCCATTCCTGCATCAACAATAGTCATGTCTAACCCTTTCAGTGCCAGAGTAGGTCCCATTAACTTTGGTCAGTTATGATAACTTTGCATTGCAAAGGCTTCTCTAGCAAAAGATGTCGTAGGGTTTTCCAGTGTAAGTGGCATTCTCACTCAGTGGTTTTCTCCAGCCTTTCCCCCTTGCATGATACACTGTTTCCTCTGACTTACTACAATTGCATTCAGATCTGTTGATCATTGTACACAAGAGAAGCACCTGTCTCAAGTGAAGAGGCAGAGACATTTCCCAGGAAGTGAACAAAACACTATGGCAAATAGAAAAGCAGAGTGCTTCATCTACAGCTTATCAGAAGTCAAAATATCTGCTGAATTCTACCTGAGGGCAACATTACACAGGGAAGGTACCTTCTGAACTACTTCCTCATGAGTGAGGATGGATGGATGGATGGATGGATGGATGGATGGATGGATGGATGGATGGATGGATGGATGGATGGATGGATGGATGGATGGAACAAATGGCAAAAATAGAAACATGGATAGACAAAGAAGATAACAAGAAAACAGGTATCAATAGAATGGTGGAAGAGAATAGAAGTTCTATTGAGAAGGAGTGTGTCCTGTTCTCTCCCCTAAAAACTCATCCTCCTCTGAACTCTAGTACTTTGCTCTTCATTTTATGTTTTTGCTCCTTTCTGCTCCCTGGATGATCCTGTCTCTGCTGCAACATTTATGTCTGGTCCTTGTGTTCTGCAAGCCCATTTTGCCTCTGAGATGAAAGCCCCTTCCTCCTTTCCCTGTATTGTTTTAACTGGCTAAAACTCCATCTCTCATCAATACTTCCAAGTCCATTATATTTCCTATTCTTCCCACAAGACTCTCTCTTCCTTTTTCTGTAAAAGTTTCTTCTTTTGAGGATGGCAGATTTGCTTTTTCCCAATTCCCACCAAAACACATATTCTTTCCTGTTTTTACCTGATTGCTATTTTTATGCAAATCATTCCAACTTCAGCTTTTCCATCTTAAAATTATTTGCTTCTTCTACTTCCTGGGTAGAATCACAGAACAATTTGGATTGCAATGGATCATAAAGATTATCTATTTCTAATTCTCCACCACAGGCAGGGACATCTTCCATTAGATGAGGTTACTCAAGGACCCATCCAGCCTGGCCTTGAACAATTCCAGGGACTGGGTATCTACAACTTCTCTCTGCAACCTGTTCCAGTGTTTCACCACAGAAAATAATCACAGGAAATAATTTCTTCCTTATGTCTCATCTAAAGCTATTCCCCCTTGTCCTGCCCCTACAGGCCCTTGTAAAAGTCTCTCTCCAGCTCTCTTACAACTCCCTTTAGGTACAGGAAGGCTGCTCCAAGGCCTCCTTGGAGCTTTCCCTTCTCCAGATTGAACAACCCCAGCTGTGTCAGCCTGTGTTCAGAGGAGAGAGATTCCACCCCTCTGAGAGTTTTGTGGTCCTACTGCAGATGTGCTCCAGCAGGTCCATGTCCTTCTCATGTTGGGGGTCCTAGAGCTGGATGCAGCGTTCAGGGTGGGGTCTTACAAGAGTAGAGGAACAAAATTCCCTCCCTGGCCCTGCTGGCCACACTGCTTTGGACACAGCTGAGTTTCTGGGCTGCAAGTTCACATTGGGTCATGTCAAGATTTTTGTCAATCAACTCCCCCCACTCCTTCTCCCCAGGGCTGCTCTCAATCCATATTCTGCCCGGCCTATTTGTACTTGGGATTGCCCAAGCCAGGTGTAGGACCTAGCACTTGGCCCTGTAGCCCATGAAGTTCATACAGGTCCATCTCTCAGGTCCAGGTCCCTCTGGATGGCATTATTCCCTCCCTCCAGTGTGCTGACTGCACCACACAGCTCAGTGTCATCAGCAAACTTGCTGAGGGTTTGCTTGATTCCACTGTACACGTCACTGACAAAGGTGTTATACAGCCCCAGTATTTGGCCCCTGAGGAACACCACTCATCACTGCTCTCCACACAATATTTCACTCTCCTGCCCAAGCATGTCACCCATACTTTCCCTCTCTCAGGCTACTCTCTTCCAAACCCAGCTCTAGATTCTCCTTTCAACAGACCCCATTCTCCTTTTTTCTCTGAGATGTCCTCTAAGCTTTGCTTTCACCATCTTTGTCTACAGACGTTTTCTCGCTGTCAAAACCCTAAATCCAACTGCAAATCTCATCCTGTACTTAGTTCACTGAGTGCTTTCCTCACTCATGCTCGGCTCTTTTCAAGCCTTTTGGTGCTGCAAGGCCAGCCAGGACATTTAGTAGCATCCACTTCATCAGTCTCAAAAAGATGTTGAGCATAGTTTCTGAAAGGCTGAGTCACTGTTCCACTATTTTACCCCTGCCTACTCTTGGACAGCCCATTCAACAAACAAGTGACCATTTTGCTCTACTGACACCAACAGAGAGCTATAGGGCACAACCAACAGAAGAGGGAGGTATTCTGATGGCAATATCAGCTCAGTACAGCATTTTGCAGCTCTTTTCCTTTTGATTTAGAAACCCCGTATGTTCTAAAAGCACTGAATGTTTCATGTGTTTTGTTGGTCTTGTTTCATCTCTAAGTCCCTTCTGCAAACTTTAACTTTGTGCTTCAACAAACAACACTAAGAGGGATATTAAAAGTCAGTCCAACTTGAGCTTACATATTGCTACAGCAATTACAAAGGAACTTGCACAAACTGAGTAAACAGACTCTGAATTTATTGTAAGACAAAGATAACAAGCAAAATGATACCAGCAAGAGCAGGCAATATGCCAGTTTAAGATATGAATGATGTTTGGAGGATATGCCATCTATATTCAAAAGAAACTGGATTCACAAGTTCAAAAAATCTGTAAAAATAAACCTAATTCAGTGGATTAAACCAGGCATTCCATTCTACTAGCATTCCTGGGTTGTTTCCATTCAACAAAGAGGTTTAATCCAGTTGTGTTTGTTGAATGTATTTCCATTCAACAAAGAGGTTCAATCCAGTTGTAAAATATACAGGTGTTACCTGTTCGAAGTGTCAGAGCAGACTGTGGTGCTCACAGCATTTAACACTAGCATTTGTTATTCCAAACCTAGGGTGGTTCCTGGATTTGCATATAACTTGAAATAGGATCAATAATTTCAGACTTACACACTGCAGGGGAGGCACACTAGACTGCAAGAAAAACTTTCTTTTCATGTAACAAGTGAAAAAATTGAGTTTGCCAATCCACGATGTTCTTGTTTTGCATGGAGCTTTGAGATGTCACCTTTACAGCCAGTCATGGTCAAGATGAACCATGACTGTGTGTCTGAGGATGGAAGATCAGCCTGTGGGCTGCATTCCCAATAAGGCTGATACAGTGAACTCAAGTAAGTCAGCAGGCAGGAAACATGGCTACCATACCTAAATTCTGACATTGCCTAAGGCTGAAATAGCACAGCTCAGGAGGTGAGGAGGTTTAAGTAACATTGGACACATCTCTTCTCCCAGAAAAAAGTAACTTAGCACCATCCAGGTTTACCTAGCTTTGGAATGGCTCTTCTTGATCATGATTTCTAGGGGCATGGTGGTAATATCAGTCAAAAAACTGATGCTTCAAGGGGAGATTAGCTCCCCTCTGGTCTTTGCTGCTGAAAATTGCATCGTCCCTAAGGCACCATCAATTTGCTTCTTGCTCTTCTAATCTCTCCCCAGCCACATGCTCTTCCAGTTTCTCTGAAGCTCTGCTGATTCAGAGTAGCAATGCAGATGGAGGAATACTTCCCTGGGGAGAAGAGTCTGCTCCCAGCTTGGAAACAGAGCTAATTTTCAGATGGTCTTTTTCCCACACGAAGAAGGAGCATTCATTCTGCTCCTTCCTCCCCCCTTCCTTCTATATAACAAAATAAGAATTAATAAATAAAGATAATGGATATAATCCTTGTTCTGGCTGAAACTTCTTGTAAAACACAGTGAACTGCTGCACTTAGGGAGTGAAATCAATGGCAGATTTGTATTTCAAGTAATATAGGTGTTAATTCTCCTATTTTTTCCCTTTGTTTTACAAATGTTACATACGCTTGTTTTAAACAAAACAGCTTTCACATTTAGGAGAATTTTAACATCTCTTTGGACTTCCATTTTCAGAAACAACTTTGTCACAGAAATCCACCTGAGTGCCACAGCTACATAGGAAGTTTATAGTATTTAGGTGATTCTTCAGTTTCCTGTCCTTCTACCTCCATTCCTCAGGAAAACTGTGCTCATAAATGAGCATCCCAAAGACCATAATGTGAGCCCCCACACAGAGTCTTGCTTTAAAACTAGGGACTCCTCCCACACAAAATAATTATAGCTGAGTGTGACAGTGGTCACAAGGGTTCTTGATTGAGGGAAGAGACAAGAATGTTGACTCCATGTTCAGAAGGCTTGATTTATTATTTTATGATATATATATTACATTAAGGCTATACTAAAAAGAAATAGAAAGAAAGGTTTCCTCAGAAGGCTAAGCTAAAAATAGAATAGAAAAGAATGATAACAAAGGCAGCTCTCTCAGACTCTGTCCGAGAGATCTCAGCTCTTGATTGGCCATTAATTATAAACATCTAAGATGGGCCAATCCAGACAGACTTGTTGCATTCCACAGCAGCAGATAACCATTGTTTACATCTCGTTGCTGAAATTTCTCAGCTTCAGCAGTAAAAATCCTAAGAAAGGATTTTTCATAAAAAGGATGTGTGTGACAGCTGAGGCTTCTTTATTTAACCCAACACAAAACCACAAGTATGAGGAACTACAGGTAAGCCAGTACCACGCCTACATCTAACACATTACAAACCATTCAGAAGGTATTGCATAGCTCCAGCCAGCCCCAATCTACAGAGGAAATATTTTTCTCAGAGGTCTCAGAGGATTTGCTTTCTGTCCTTCCCTTCAGTGAAGCTTGGCACAAGAAATGCTCCTTCACTACACAAGCATTCAGAGGAGAGCACCCAAACATGTCCTGGGCCTGACCTGGCTGACTGGAGAGATGGAAAACCTTTTCTTCTGCTCCCAAGTTCTCTGCTGGCTGCTGGGTGTTAGGATGGAAGGGAGTCTGTGGCAGCTGGCCCATGTTAGCCACAGGGGAGGGCACAGCTGGACACAAGCCATGGGGTGATGTCAAGCAGTGACAGGCCAGGAGGGAAGCACTTGGCAGGTGGGGTTAAGAGGCAGACATCTGAATGAAAGTCAGCTTGATCTCAGAGAAACAGAAGGGCAGGAAAGTTAGAAATCCTTGATGCCACAGTCACCTAGCAGAATATAAACATATGGTTAACAGGATATTTATCTTTAGTCATGCATGAATACATAGGTTGCTTATATATTTAAAAGCATGTACTGCCGGTTTCCAAAACATGATGAATAGTCCCCCTGCTTTCCACTTTTGCTTGGCCTGGGTGACAAAGGCAGGAAACAGTTTTACATCCCTTTGCTCTGCTAAGTTTTAGCTAACGTTTCTATTGATTACCATCAGAACTAGAAAGAGGCTGTGAAGGAGCCTAAGCCTTCCCCATATCCTGGCCATGCTTACTGCTTGGCTCCTCCTCTCCTCCATCAGGTGAGCAAAAGGAAAGTTGTCATACTTCAAGAACAGCAACTCCTTCAGAAAAAGAATAATAACTGCAGTTTCCCAGTCTACAAAAGTAAACCCTTCACTTACTCTCTACATTTCCCGCTGCATAAACCTGGACCTCAACTGCAGTCAAAGCCAGCCACATAAACACCTCACTGTGCAGCTCCACACTCAGCTCCTCACCTGTCACAGCAATGGTCCCTAAACATAGACCATTACTGTGAATGGAGTACTTATTACCTAGACTCCATGATTCACAGAAGGCCAATCAAGAATCCTTATTAAGAAACTCATTGCTCTTTTATATCCTATCTCACTACAGGTGGACCTAACTTCTTCTCCAATCCAAACACCATCACCATTGGCCAATTAAGAAACCACCCTTTGGCAAATAAATCTCCATAACACATTCCACATGTTCACAATGCAGCAAGTTAAGAATTGTTTCTCATTCTTTTCTCTGATCCTCTCGCAGACTTTTCCAGCACAATACGTGGGAAAGTTGTCTGTTGCTCTCTGGGACCAGAGAGCTGCTGCCACACTCGCCAGTGCCAGATTAATTATCATGTCTCAGTTCTGGTTTTCATCAAGACGACTGCCCTGTAGAGCTGAAGGAACCTTGAAGTAATTGCCAGCTTGGTTAAGAGGGAATAGACCAAAGTTATGTTTCATCTCTGATGGTGCCTTTCTTTCATACCGGGCAGGATGCATTCATTTTCTCCGGGTAAGTCTTTCCATGTGTTGGCTGTGTGGACATCTTGCACAAAACCTCTAAAAGCTCTACAACTTCTCTGGAAGCAGTGGAAATATCCCAAATACACCAAGACTCCAGTATCTCACTTTGGGATTAGGGACACAGGGGAAAATATGATGGGGCCAAAATTCAGAGTTTGGGCTATCACTGAGGTGACTCTTCTGAAGAATTTTCCATCTCTTTGCATAGCTGTAAACGAACAAATTTCAGTTAGATACTAGACACATGACAGGCAACTATCATAGAATGGTTTGAGTTGTCAGGGAACTTAAAAGATTATATAATTTATATATATATTGATCAAACTACAAATTAATCATATATTGATATAAAAATTGATATCAAAACTGATATCTGAAAGTATCAGATATTGATATCTGAAAATTTGGATTTAATTAAGGCAAATCACTTCAATGTAAATAGCAGGTTTTAAACCTGTTGAATATGTACTTTGTACCTACTTTTGAAACCAGAATTAAACTGCATCAATGGAGAACCACTGACAAAAACACAAATAACTTTTGTGTAAAACTTACATTTCACTTTTATTTATTGTCTGTTACTCTGGAAGATAGAATACGAGGAATGTTCATACACCTACAGTGTATCTGCTCGGATTCCCATTGATAGCATTTTATTATTTTAGAATAAATGCCATTTTTTATTTACTGAGCTATCTGAGCTATCAATATTTCACTTGTGATTTGCTTTGGATGGCATGTGGACTATTCTAATTTATAAGAGCAGTAACATAAAACTGTGTTTGTAAGCCCAGACCTAAAGAACCAAGCAAGTATTTCTGCTTTTTAAACCTCTAGCCTGTTTGTTAGTTACTGCTTAGTCATTGTTTAGAGGAAACTGTACTGAAATAAATACAGAACAAAGCATTCTGTGAGAAGTTAGGGCTATAGAAATCTATTTTACTAATTCAGAAAATTCTGGACCTAGTCATTTTGCCAAGAGCTTTCCCCAGTTCAGTAACTTTATCTTAAACTTAGGTGGAAAATATGCATTGCTTTTTTTTTTGTTGATTTTATCACATTATTTTATTTTACTTACATAAACTACAGACATTGCATTTTAATTGCAAATGTAATTTTAGCCAAATTTCAGTTCTACATCTTTGTTGTGTTTAGGGGTTTTTTTTCAATTTAAAATCTGACTCTAGTTTTTTGAACTATTTTTGTCTGCCACCCCCGAAACTCATATATCCAGATGCCTTGAAAAAATGACATCTCACATGATGTTTCTCAATCCTGGAAATGCACTTTTCAATTTCCAAATAGAGCTTTTTTTCTATTTTCTGTTTCATTTAATAAGAATGTTTTCCTGACAGTCATAAAGTCTACATTGAAAGGCAAAAAACCTGTCCTGTGAGATGTTTGTTCTGCCTGACTTAGAGTGATCTGAGAAAAAGAAGAAAAAATGCAGATCTGTTGTAAATGAGGCAAAGTGTTACTTTGCAGTTTAGAGATCTCAGTCACTATTCAAACTCACTTTCCAAGTCTGCAAAAATTGGTCAGAAATTCTGCTTTCTTCCAGTCTGGAAAAATCCATTCTGGCGCCACAAAATGGAATTACACTCTTGCCATCTCTGCCCCAGACGTGCTCAGGTTGGCCTTTATTCGCTGTGTGTTTACTTTGTGACAGCCAGACAAATGACATGATTCCACTGCTGCATCCACACGCTACCACTGAACACCTCCCTTGAATAAATCCCACTCCTTGGTGCTGCTGGGACCAATTTTGTTGCACCTCCAATCAACAGATGTTCCTCCAGCTTTGCTTTTCTTTTTTGCTGTCACAGGTTAATGGCATAACTTCTCTGAGCAGGTCTTAGAAGGAACTCAGATAGACAAGTACCAAATCAAGAGGGTCTCTGTTGTTTTGCATTTTGAAGAAAATGGGTGAGATATAGTACATTTTTACGTTGTTACCCTTTGTATTCTTTTTGCACAGTTAAGGATTCCTATGTGAGGTTTTCACTATGTGAAAACTGTTTGCTTTAGTCTGAATAAACTGAACAGTCAAAAAGAAAATAGCTGCAAGACATCGTTTAAAACAAATCTGTTCCCTGACATGAATAGCCAAAATCAGACAGGCAGATTAAACTGTGATTATTTAATGCATTAAGAATCAGTGGGATATGTTCACAGGACTGAGTCTGAGTTGTTGATATAAGTTAGTTTGTGTCCTGAATTTCCAAGAGATCAGAGCTGCATTAATAGCAAGATATCACACAGCCAGTAATAGCTGCCTGACTATGATTTACTGCAGTTTTCTGCCTAATAAACAATCCTGAACATACTCAGGGACCAGACCATTGCGAGTGACATCTTCTTATAAGCTGTTGCAAACTGAATATGAATGCAGAAAAAAATCCTTTCAGCTGCATAAGCAGAGGACAGATGAACCCTGTAGAGTATCTTAAGAAGGTGACTAAGAATAGAGGTAAAAATTCCCCTACCTTTGCTTTATTGGAATTATTTAGTTTTCACTTTTTTATCCTTTTCCCATACATCTCTATTGTAGCAACTCATCACTTTCTGGAACCACTGGGACCACCTTTGTTCTGGGGCTGGCAACTTGAATGTACAAAATACTCGTGAAGAGAGAGAGAGGTCTACATACAATGGAGTGAGAAAATAGTGAGGTTTACATTCGCTACTTTGTCATATTCATGATGCTACAGATCAACTTCCAATGCTTCCCCAAGGGAGCTGGTAGATTGTTGGACTTTCCTGAGGCAGCAGCATGGCAGTCAAGGCGTCGCTGCTTCCTTCAGAAGGTGACTTTAGCAGAGCTATGAGAAAGAGAAGGTACAAATCCTGCTCTTCAAAGGGTGATAAGAAGAAGCCAAATTGACTGTGATCAGCCCAATCCTATACTGTGTCCACAGCTTCCCCCCATGTGGAAATTCCTAAGTTGTCCACTCCAGGATTTCCAAAGCCATGGGACAAGCCCTTACTACTGCAGATCACACAATAGGAACTTAGCAGGCAGAAAAAGAGGGCAGAGTGTCCAGGTGAAACCCACCCTGCTCCTGGGTGGGTTTCCTCCATCACTCCTTGCTCTCATAGTGAAGCACAGCTCTCACACAGAGCACCAACAGGCAGGCATGGTGCTGGACCTTACTTTGTGCTGCTCTCCTATCTCCCCTCCTTTCCAAAACCCAGATGGTGCTGTGGGCTGGTAAGAAGGAGCCTCTTGAAACAGATGCTAAAAGAAATGACTCTTTGCTACAATTCAAAAGAAAGCAAGGTATATTTGAGGAAGGCGTGTACAAGGTAAGAAACAAAGGGATCCTTCCTCTACCAAGTTTTTCCTTGTGACTGGTGTCAACCACCTTCACAGGCACTTGGCCCCTTTGAAACCACTTCTGGTGGGACATCAAGGAGGAGATCAAGAGCTTGGAATGTGAGTCCACCTTTCTACCTTGTTGTGGGGGTGCTGTTGAAGTGGTGACTGGTGACCCTCCTCCCTCCACAACAGGCTCCATCCCTCCCACTGTTGGCCAGATTTTGGGTGGAGAATTACTGCTTCCCGTTCCTTTCTTCACAGCCCTCTGTTGATCCTCTTGCTAAACACCTCAGGGCCACACCTTCAAATACTGGAAAAGGGCAAATACTGCAGCAGCACAGCACACCTGGAGGAACCTCAACAGGTAAAGCAGTAGAAGATGAAAGCACCACAGTTGCATAGAGGCAGCTTGGCAGGGACAAGCAGTGGTGCTTGGTGGTCCTGCCCAAATAAATGTGTGCCAAATCGCACCCTAAAATACCACAGCTACACTCTGCCATGTGCAGGGCTGAATTTCTGAGAACTTTGAATTTCTGAGAGCATCCTGCAAAAGGATTTGGAAGCAACAAAATTAAGGCATAGAATGGAAAAAAAAGGTTGAGTCCACTTGAGCTATACAAAGCCCATTATTTTCACTCTGATGAGTGAAATCAAGGACAGTCCAAAATGATTCATGTGCATGTAACCTGGCTACAGCTGACAATGACTGTGCCTTGGCAGGCTGCGATGACAGACTGAAAGATGAGCTCCTAATAAAATCAAGCTCAAAAGCAAATGTAGAGAAAGCTCTAATGGCTGACAATTTAATACAGAGAAACAAGATATAAACAGCACACAGGAGTGCTCTGGTGTGCAGTTATGACCTACATGCTCATGTAATAAAACAGGTATCTGTAATAAAGCAGATATGAGCAACAGTCTCATGAGCCCAGAGAGGTGAGGGTACAACAGCAGGATATGCTATTACAAGAGAAGCAAACCTTAGAACACAGCAGGTTTGCAGCAGAGGTGGATTGCACTGTGCAAAGCAAAAAGCATGCCTGGTGAGAGGCAAGGTGTGCACAAAGACCCACAGATAAATCCATCCTGCCTGAGTTCAGTGCAGCTGGACTAGCAGGCAAGATCAAGCCATACAGGTAGAAACAGGAGCAAAGATAGTTTGGATTTTACCATAGGTCAAAATAAGATAAAGATGCTGATAAGTCATTTGTAACTCTCCATCTTAACAGTTCTTAAAGAAATTTCTATAACTTTTGAAGTCTGGAGACAAATAGGTTTCAGCATAGTAAAAGAAAAGGTCTAAACATGAACACGGTCTATGTGAACAAAATTAGTAATTAAAACAGTCCCCATATGCAAAAATGCAATATTAATGACAGAATAATGTCAGCATCCAGGGCTTTTCTATAATAAATGTGTATTTTGTTTCAGTACTAGAAAGAAAAGGCTTAAAACTGCTGAACTCTATAACAAATCCACCAGTGGTGGAATTCATAAAATGAAAACTCACATCAGAGGGAACTGAGAGAAGGGATACTGATTAATTTAAAAACTCACCAAGTCTTTGCAAAGCCATATTATCTACAAGTACTGCTTATAATAAGGGCCAGAATAAAGGAGAGACGACAACTTACAAGGGAATTGCATAGTTTCTAAAAGGTGGAGGAGCCCTTGATGTAGATGAGAGGAAGAGAGAGACAAGAGATATAAACAGCCCCTTGAAGTGTCACACAGGAGGAGGATACTGCTGCCTACTCAGACTGGGACACCAGCAATAAATCCTGGCATCAAATAAAAAACCCAAATGCTACCAGAGCACTGCTTTCCAAATTATTGGAAGAGACTATTTTTATTAGAACTATATTTGAATTGCAGACAACATTTGAATTATGTAAGAAAAAGGAAGAGCTAATGGTTTACTCACTACCTTCTACTAATACAGAGCTATATCCAATCTGTTTCTGGGGTGTTTTAGAGCTCCCAAAAGACAGAATATTCACAAAGGGACATTATTTCAGACAATATTATTGGTATTGTTATTATTAACATTATTATTGTTCTTGTACTGTTATTATTGTTAATCTGTCAAGCTCGTCTTGATTTTCTGCTAATGATTAACTTAACATTTTAAAATTACTTTTACTTATTTGTTACTCAAATAACACCCATGCACAGAACATCAGAAAGCCATAATTTGTTAATTACTTATTCACTGTCTTGAGGCAATCTAGCTGTTTTAGAGACCTGTTACAGGGTTCTTTGTAGGTTGACTTTTATCAGGGAAAAGGGATAACTCACTGGAGGTCAGGCAGGATGGCACATTACACCAGGTGTGGTAAATAAGAACTCCAGAAGGCAGGTTGTAACAGCAGCAGCAACTAATCAGAAAGTCAACTCACACATAACATGATCTAAAATTACCTGAGTAAGAAGTTTTAGAAAAGCTTTTTGAAATAGTAACCTAGATGAAGTGATTTTTATTAGATCAGGACATATTTATCTTTATAAGTTCTAGCATGCATTTCTGCAGGCTACTATTCAGAGCTTCTGATGATGGTAATTTTATTTAAATTATTAGTTTTAAATTTCTCTGCTTATTGACCTGCATGGAGCTGTGCTCCAGTAAGATGTGTTTATTGCCAAGATGTGGAAGCCAAGCACTAAACCTGGGACTTTGTAACTGGTAACACAATGGTCCCTGCAGCTTTGGTGCCATCACAATGCAGCAGCCCTGTCACTTATGTCATGTTCAAGGGTGAGAGAAAAACTGTCTGTTTTAATCAGGTTGGGTCAGCAAGAAAGCAGAAAGCACAGGCTGGGAGCTGTGTTTCGGTTCCCTTTGCAGCCCAAAAGTGTAAACTGGAGGAAGTTAGTGCTGATGCTGCTAAGGCCAGGAGCCAAAGGGGTGTTTCAGGCTGAGCTGTGGGTGTGTTTCCCTGGCCTGGTGAGTTAGCCCAGTGCTCCATTTGGGCCACCCAGCTCTGCTGAGAAGCTGTGCACATCTGGTCAGATGAAATTACATCGCAAGCCAGCTCATGTAGCTCGGCCAGAGCTGGCTCCAGTGTTTTGTATTGAACCAAATTGTACTGCATGGACATCTTCTGTCTTCCCATCTCAGGGCTTGGTTCTTCTGGATTAGGGATGAAGTCTGCTACTGATAATACCTCTGCTACATCCCTTCTTTAAACAAAAATTCTCATGGGTTTCCCAACAGAGTCCTGTAACTTTATTTAATTCAGCCTCTACAAATAGCAGCTTACAGCACTTAAAGCTAACCAATATCTCTCTATCTCTGTCAAAAACCTGGAGTTATTATTTTACTGGAGATCCTTAGCTTCCTGGTGTTGTGTTTTATTACTGTTGCACAGAGCACATCACATGCCTTGGGGAGCAGTAAGTGCTATTGCATGAATTACATCAGCAGAGAGTGCTGCCAGTTTCCCTTTGGTGCATCACTCACTGGCAAACTGGGAGGATGTCCAAGGCCCTGGATCATACTGCCCACCTGAAGGAGTCCAGCATCTTGAATGACAGCTGAAAATAGATGTACAGTTTGGTCTTTATCACCATGACCCCTCTGCAAACTGCTGGAGGAGCTGCAATCCCAACTCAGCCCTGCAGTTTTGCTCAGATGCCATTCTGCACCTGCTACTCATTTTTAAAAAACTGGTTTTGATGCAGTAGGACCATTTGAAAAGCAGTCCCACTGTGCACAGCTGCCAGCCCTTGCCTTCCCCTATCCTTGTCCGTCTGATCTGCTCAGGGGAAGGTTCCAGTGACATCGTCCTCATAAATAATCCCAGCTCAAGCAGCTCCTGTGGGGTCCCCTGGTACTCTCTGTCCTCCCCCTGATCCCACCTCCCATGCTCCTGTACTGTTCCTGATAACCCTAAGCAATAACAAAGGTAAGTCAGACCCTGTTCCCAGGACCCACAGAACAAGTTCTCAGGTTGATCCCAGAATGATACTCATCTCTCCATCTCAGCCAGAACTTCTTGCACAGCTTTCCAGCTCCTCATACCAATATCTGGTTTCTTTGCTTTTTGGAAATTTTCCATTCCCATGACCTCTAGCCCTCTGAGAAGGGCTTTGGACCAAACCACTTTTTCCAGGTCTCAGCATTCCACACCTCTCATCTGCCAGAGTCAATCTTCAGTCTCTGTCAGGAAAGGAACATCTCTCCTCCATGTGGGAGCATTGTGCATCATAGCACTTTCCAGGAAAACTCACAGCATCAGGCAGTTAACAAGGTTCCTGCAAAGGAATTCCTAGAGTGTTCCACAGGAGTAGGGTGATTTCCAGCAGATTGAGTAGAAAATCAGCTGTATCTAAAGAAAGGAATATAGTAACTGCTCATGTCACATCTTACACTTGCCTTTCCATACCTCTGTATCTCTAAAATTGCCTGGGTTCGGGAATTTTGTGGGAGAGCTCATGAGGTGAGGTAAGGTCACAAATCCTACCACACCTGCATTCAGAACTTTGAAACAGAAGGAGGCAGCTGAGGTCTTTGGGATATTATCACAGCCTGTAGACCCTGGCAGGATTTCACAGGCCTTGAGGAGTGAAAAGGGGAAAAAAACCAGTTGCAACAGAGCCACTTTCAGCACAGGCAATGGGAACTGCTAATGAAGGACAAACGGAACAAAAAAGAATGATTTCGAGCTCCAGTATTTTATTGGTGAGTTTACCATCTGGTTAAACAATACATACATTTGGAACTAGACATCCAGTAGCTCCCATATACAAACGACCACAGTACCTTGGCAAATTCACAGGGCAGAAGGAAAAGCCATTTAAATGATGCAGGCTCCCAGGAGCAGGACAGGCAGTAGTAGGTAAGCAGGTCAGCTGGAAGGAATGGGAGGGGAATGAAGGAGAGTGTGGGATATCCAAGCTCTAGGCATCTGCCTTCCCCAGCTCAAATTAACCAGCTGATTTCCCCAGGTGCTCTCTATAGGAGCAAGCTTCTCCAGAGGACAATTCACTGCACAATATTATACTGCTGCTCTACACAGCTCCCATGAATTTGTTTCCTAGGGAAATACTGCTCTCACCAGCAACTGCAGAGCATGCTCAGGGAGATGTGCTGACTAATTCTGATGCCTAGAGATGCATGAATCTCCTTTCCCTTTTCCCTCTCTCCCCAGCTACCCATTATGAGTTAGCACGTAAACAAGTGGCATTCACCCCATATTCACAGATCAGGAGTTCATCAAGGAACAAGAACTTTCATTGACTGTCATACCTAGCAGACACACACAGAAGATTCTAATTCATTCCAATCCCAGATGGACTGTTTGTGTTTTTCCAAAAATCCACTTTTCTCCCTCACAGAGCATCAGACCTGCCCATGCCATATCCAACACAGTAGCACCCTGTGAATGCTCAGTAAGGTATCCATTTGGGCGGACAAGCACAGCATCTGCCTGCAGAAATCTGCTGCCAACTCACACGGCTCTCAATCCACTGAAGGCAACACCAGAATTTTCACTGATTTTAACAGACAGGGTAGATTGAAACAAATGCCACATGCAGAATTCATTCACACATCAAGCTCCAGTCATTGCTAAGATCTGACTGATCTGGGAGAAAATTGTACAGATTTTTCTTTCTTGTTTCCAGCAGACTGAATTGTATCCAACTCCTGAATGAACATTTACCCAAAGGAAGACTTTTAATTGTCAATATTGACTGGCTGCAATTATGTATACATTCACAACAAATATGCTCCCTTATTAAAAAATTGCCCAAATGATAAAATAGAAAAAAAAATACTATTTTGGTTTGAAAGAACAATTGCACAGACTGAAGTTGGCTTCTATATTAATACAGCAGCAGCAGATGCTGTAATTAGAAAGTAAAAGGCAACCAGAGGAATTGCTAATAGCATTGTGCAGTACTTAGGCTTCTAAAACTAAAATGCTTCTTTAGGGAATTGATAATACTTTCATATGTGATCCTGTGACTACAGTAAAAATACTAAAGACCCATTCCCACAGGTGTGATATGCTATAACCTGGACTGGTTTTGGCTGGGGTAGAGCTAATTTGATTCAGAGCAGCTAACAGGGGCTTGTGCTTTGGATTTTGCTGGATGTTGATAACAGAGGGATGTTCTAGTTATTGCTAAGCTGTGTTTGTACAGCCTCAAGGCCTTTCCTGCTTCTCACCCCATCCTATCAGCAAGTAGGCTGGGGGTGCACAAGAATTTGGGAGTGGGCACAGCCAGGACAGCTGACCACAAAGCAATATTCCATATCATAGGGCATATAAAGCTGGGGAAGGCGAATGAAGGGGGGACATTCAGAGTGATGGCACCTGTTTTCCCAGGTAGTTGTGGTGTGTGATGTAGCTCTGATTTCCTGGGAGTGGCTGAACACCTGCCTGCCCATCAGAAGCAATGAATGAATTCCCTCTTTTGCTCTGCTTGCACGTGCAGTTTTTGCTTTATCTGTTAAACTGTCATTATTCCAACTCACCTTTTTTTCCCCCTCACTATTACCTTTCTGATTTTCTCCCCCATCCCACTGAGGTACAATAAGCAAGCAGCTGCCTGGTGCTTAGTTGCCAGCTGGGGTTGAACCACGACATAAACACATGGATATATTTGTAAATTGCTTGTTTTCTACAATGCTATTCTAAATTTATCATTGTTCCCAATTAATTTCTCTGTTTCCAGGAGTGCATTAGTGATTTTCTTTCCTTAAATGCAAAATATTTATTATTTTTTGCTATGATCCACTCCCATACTGAATTAGAACACAAATGAAGGAGAATAATATGCTGCTTCCAGTACAAAACCAAAAATATTTAGGTTCAGTAGAGAGCAGGCAGGCAATGCATTAGTTCAAATGCATGTTTCTCATCTCTGCTGGGAAAAGATTTCTACATTGGCACAGGGCACCAGAGACACTGAATGAAATCAACATCTCTCTATCAAGAGACAAGATTCTTCTTCTATTCTGGTTTCACACAAATACAGATTTAATTTGACCACAGTTGACCTCTAGTGTGAAAACTAGCCACCCCAAAAAACCCCAAAAAGCACACAAACCACCCCCCTCCCAATACCTAATAGGCAAGACTACTAATTAGAGCAAACACACAGAACTATTCAGGGCAATTGGAAGAAAAGGTCAAGACTGTGGTGGCACAAGTTCTGTATTCCAACTAAAGAGGTGGAAAACGGAACTGGAACTTCATTCTCAAAAATAGTACATGAATACTATTGAGACATGTTCATTTCCAGACATATCTGGAATGGGGGGACGGACCCTGGGAGAGAGAATTATATATAGTATTTACAGTCCTGCAGGATCTACTGTCAGGGATATTCCCAGCTGAATCACAGGAAAGCTTGCTGTTGCTAGGTTCCTAACTACCTGAAAGGACAGGGATGCATCAGAGCAGGGGAATTGCTTTGCTCTGGTGCAAACCAGAAGGCACAGGGTATAGCCCAGACTCTCCTAGAACACCTGGAGAGCCCAGGAATCACAAGTAGTCAAAAAGAAGGTAATGAAATAGAAATAGCAACTGCTTGATGACAACAGTGAGTTCTAGCTCTACAGCTTTTCTGTCTGCCGTGTTCTTCCTTCCCTAAGAGCAGTCTCAGGAATAGATTTTCTCTGGCTCCTCACAGTACTGTTGGATCACCTCGGCAAGGTCAAGACACTGCAAAATTCGCCATTTTTCAGCAGCCAGCTCCTCCTTGGAGACCTGGCCCAGCAGTTTCTTGGCAAAGAGGTTCTGATCCTGCATGAAAAGGCCCACGGAAGACCTTGGGGCTTCAGGGAAGTTCTCTAGGCAACCACTTGTGAAACAGAAGTTGATTTTCTTTTCACGTCTCATCCCTGGTCCTCTTTCTTCAATCCAAGTCAAGGGTCTAGTGTGAAGGAGCAGAGAAAAAGTATTAATTAAGAAATTGAACCAACAATTCTAATTTGTTTGGGTAGTTTTCTCTGTATTTGCAGAAAATGCTCTAATAAATGCACCATTTTTGAATATCAATTATTGCATATTAAGGCAATGTGTCCTGACTAACATGCCTTGTGGTTATAGAGCTCAACAGTGGGTAATAGTCTTAACTCTGCCACTGTTTCATACCATAACTTTCAGCACACCATCTAAGCTCTGTTCAGCTTTGTTTTCCCTATGCATGAAGTGAAGCAAGCAACATCAACATCATAACATCAACATCATAAGGAAGAGGGAAGTTTTTGGGCTATTTGCTTGTGAACTTGGATGAAAAGTGCAGTTAAATGGTCCAAACATTTTGTACATAATTCAGTCACAGCTAAACTCAAAAGGCTCTCAATGTCTAGTTATTCCTCCAGCAAGAACAGATTTAAGTCACACAGGTACATAATGACAACCCAGGTGCTACTATGTGAGCTGAACCCCAGTGAACAAATTCACTGACACAGACATAAGTGTCCATACTCTCTGAACTTTTAAAATGTTTCATTCTCATCACTGGGAGCATTTTGCTGATCCTAAAAATTATACTTACACAGACTCTCAAGCAGGCCTTTTTTTAATCTTAAAGAGCAGAGCCCTGTCTTACACCAACACAATAGCACAGTCTCCAAAGCAAGTCTGATGGTATTGGCTATTGACTTGCATAGCTCACACCTTCCTTCCCAACTTCCCCTCTTAGCTGAGGGAAAGGAGCCATGGGACATGCTGTGCCACTTCAGGGGGTCTTGACAGACTCCTAGACCCAACACTGCAATGCCTTTGAGGAATGGCCCTCAACATCAGCCACAGTCACATTGCTCCCTCCCTGGTCTTTTGTCAACTGCCTGAGCCATACCATTGCCTTTCTGCAGCTCATTCATCAGCACTCACTACTGCCTGTGTTTAGAGGATGCACATTATTTTTCTTACTTGGTTATTGATGGCCCTTCCACAGTCCTTTATGGCCTACTTTAGTCTGCCACTCACAAATTATGAAGGCATCAATAGTCTGGAAGAATAAATTCTGTCTCCAAGTACTGCCCATTAAATCTTCAGTATCATTAGATCTGGAAAGAAAGTCCTTGTCAATCTGCCCTGAACACATTCTGCGGAGTGCTCAGCTTAATGTTCTGCACCTCTCATCTTTTATGCTCTTGGATTCAGTTTCTATATTTACATCATTGTATCAATTATTCTTTGCTCACCTGTACTTCCACATCTCCACCACTTCCCCTACAAATTAAGCATGGCCAGATGAACCTGATTGAAGAGAATGAAACAACTGGAGGGGGAAAAAATAGCCAAATCACAGCCTGCAAGAATGCACCAAAAAAAAATCTCAGAAGACTAATAAATGCAAAGGCACCACGTGTTTTAGGAAGTCCCAGGACTACATGTCACTGCAAGCCAGAAGGGTGTTTGGGGGGCGTATTGCTCAGTGTTTCCCGTGTTCCCATCCTACTTTTCCCTGAGCTAAAGGCCGTTGATCTGGGTCAGAGGCAGGCTGCTGAGCAAGCTGGGCTTTGCTCTGACTTGACAGAGCCGGTTTTATATTCCTATGATAATAAAGAGTCACAAAAGGTTCAGGCCACTGTTACTCAAAGCTGCTTTATCTCAGGTGGGTAGGCATGAAGAAACCACTGGGCAGGCACAGGTGAAGATTTCCATCATGTAATAGCAAAGAGCTCTTGATATGATCCAAAACAGGCCCTGTCAGTGCAGGATCACCTCCCTGGGGTGATCCAGAGCAGATGCACACCAGTGATCAGGCTCAAGTGTATGCCTTCTGCTCTACCTTGGGAAGCCACTGAACCAGAAGCACAAACATGCAGAGCGGGCAGAATTTATTCCAAGTGATTAAAATGACTGATTTAGATCAGTGAGGAGGAAAATGTTGGATTTACTAATAGATTTATCATCTTCTGCAATTGGATTTTCAGTCACATTCCCAAAGAGAGGTTGATTCTACTTGATTGGTAAGCAAAATGTATCAATTTTTAATTAACAACTTCTACTCTGAAAAAGCCTCTTGTTTTGTTATAAAGATAAGTATGTTGCAAGCCCACACATTATTTAAGCAATTTTGTGGCTTAAGAAACAGATTTGTATTTTATGTCAGAAAATTGTGAAGGGCTGTAGCTTTTTTCATAGACAATTTACCCACTTCATTAAAGATGTGTATCAAAGTATTATCTAGCTACAGATACATTCAGTTATTTAGAAGTGTTAGGAGAGTTACTTACAAGCAACAAATCCAACGTTTTTGATATCTGAATAAAGCTGGGTTACATATGTTGGGTAGTTAAAGAAGAAGAAAATTTAATCAAGCACTAACAAACCACCTTTATACTGACTGCAAAGCAAACAGTCTGCAGCAAAGAAAACTCCCTGACTTTCTATGGCCATTTTGTCTTTCCAAAATGTGAACTAATAGCATTTTCTCAGCTACACTGAAAAAGACTTTTACTTTTCTAATTCCCTTTTCCTCAAATAATGAGTGAACCTCGCTGGACTGCAACAGCTCAACAAACCAATATGAAGACAACACTCTTTGTACTGCCAGAGGAATTGAGCTGGTTTCATGCTTGAAGGAATTCTGGGTCCACTCAGCTTAAAATTTTCTATGAATGTTCAATTTGAAGATATTTTATTAGACTCTGTAAGCTTAGCTCTCCATAAAAACATAACTTCAAATGTTTCTTGTCAGTATATGTTTAGGAAATGTCTTCAACTTCTTTTAAACATTTTCCTTTTAACTCTTTGAAAATGCCAGTATTTTTAATTTATTGTTAAATCAATGAGAGGCTCCCTTAGCTTGGATAAGAATTAGACAATTGGACCCTATCCCTAGTTAACATTAAAAGAAATGCTGCCCAAATCATTATCTCTCCAGCTTGCACTAAAAATTGATTTCTGACATTTACTGAATCCAAGCTTTGTAATCCTGGGACAGGAACTGCAGTCCCAAATCAGACATGCTGTCAGTAGAGGTTTGGCTCTTCCTGGATTGCTCAATGTTGCATCACAGAGAGGCTGTCAGCTCAGCTGTCTTGGACACACAACAGAGGCAGAGGTCATCTCTCAAATAGCTGGGTGCAGGCATTAACACACACCTCCAAAATCCACCCAGAGCCAGACAAGCAGCGAGGGTGGGCTGTGCACTGGAGACAGACTATACCCTTTACACAAATCCCTGCTTAATAAGCAGAACACAGGCTCCTGCATTCTGCACCTGCTGTATTTTCCAAGGCAGAAAATAGGATGAATTAATCCGATTTCTCAAGGTTACTGTATCGTGTCCTTCAAAAAAGGATGGGGTAGCTCTCATGAAAGGTACAGACCTTTCCCATCCTTCAGCAAAATAAAGGTTTGGAAAATTAGATCTGTAACACCACCACCAATACTGCTGGGCCATAACTTCACTTGACAGAGCGTGGGCCAAATTCTCTACTGCAGTAACTCCCCTGACGTCTGTCCCCAGCACTGAACACAATACAGGAACGCTATGTAATTTTCCACCCACCCTAAATTATCCCAGGGGCATAAAACTGACTGTCCCTAAAGTTATTAAAACACTTATGGTGATAAAACACTGGTCCATACAAATAGTAGTGCCCAAGAGAAGAAAATATTGGTTAGTGCTGAGGAGCAGGGAAAAAAAAAGTAATCCAGAACCAGTTCTGTATCCAGCAAATATCATACATAGCAGCCAAGGACTACCCAGGAGACAGGACAGCCAGGGAAATATTTAAACCACCCGCTAGTTCCATCTGCTGGATTTAATTCAAAATCTCACCCTATCTAGATCTTCACAGCTACTTATGTTACTAGCAAATTGCTAAGAGGGTAAACAGAGCTTGTATACAGAGTTCTGTCCTCTCACAAGTGCATTTCAAAAGGAATTGGAAATGCTGTTTTATTTAAAGAGAGAGGAAGATTGCTAAGACAAGATGATAATCCCACAATAAACTGCAAGGGGGTTTGTAGAGTGGCTGATGAAGTGCTTAACCAGACCTGTGGAGAAGTTAAGAGTTTAAAGGAGCCCTGATTATTCACTCCCCAAATAGCTAGTCCTTCAGGCTACTACTTTAACTACATATGTATCTAAAATGCTGGGTTAGGTTTGGGCTTTTTAAGAGGTCTATCAGCATACCTGCAATCAAAAAAAAAATCAAAAAAACAAACAAGGAGTTCCATCACCACTGGATAATTTCTCTCTACCTTTTCATATCAGATAATTCTCAAATTGTATCTGGTTGCTTTAAACGGATGTTGTAAGTAACTTCAACTTATTTGAAAGGACATGAACTTTGCACAGATGGCCCAGAATGACCAAACCTGAGAGTTTCCACCACTCTCTGAACCAAGCTGAGTAGTCAAGCGACAGAATGAAATACTGGTGACTTACTTCATAGTTATAATATACCATTTTTTAGCAAAGCTATTAAAATATCCTAATTGATAGGAAGGATATTGTCACCGCATAATAAAAGGGAGATCAAACTCAGTATTATAAAATGCATCTTTAAAAGACATGTACACTTTCATGCCAGCCTCCACGCATTCTGTTTCCACAAGAGGAGAAGAGAATGCAGAACTCCTGCAGGCAGAGTCCTGCAGATGATGAGCCTGGCTCACGTGCTGCCACAGACACTACTCACTTCTTGTTTGCCGTCTGAAAGTGAACAGTCATTCTGGAATAATTCTTATCCTTCTGCTTCTCTCTGGTGGCAGAGGTAACAGTGAGGTCTCCAAAGAGGTCAATTAACCATGTCAGACGGGCAATTCCACTGAAAGCTGGGAATCCTGATTTGTTTTCATCAAGGACACTACCTGGTGGAATAGAAAGTCTTGAGGAACAGGAAATAGAATAATGTCTTCTGCATAGGAAAGGATGAAGAAAGTGCAGTGTTGCAGGTTTAAAGATCAGGGTGTAGAAAGGTCAGTGGATGGACTGAGTAGGAAAGTCAAACACATTTAATGTTGAAATGGATCAGTTGACAAGCTGTGGCAGAGAGGGCTGCACAAAGTACATATACAACAAACCCTTCAGGACATGTTGAGGACAGAAGGGTGTATGTGGATTCAACAAGGGAATTATCCAGAACCACCCACTGTGTCTCTACTCAGTTTATAGTTTATAGACACTCCTGTGTGAAAGGACTGAATGAAGTCTGGCAGCACTGCTATCCCTGGGGAGCAAATCCAGATGGACTTTTGATTTCTTCAGAGCTACTGACCTGTGAAATGCAATGTTCCCTTCACCAGGTCTTTCCCAGCCACCTCTTTTTTCAGCTGCTTGTACTCTTCAGTAAGAAGTTCAATATGCTCCACATGGAGTACTTTACCTGCCATTCAAATAACAAAACAAGACAAAAACCACAAAAAAAAAATCAAGACAGATTAAATAAAAGTTTTCCGTGTGAATCAAAGTCATGTCTAAATAGTAAAGGCTTCACTAGCCACCAGTGGGAACTCACACAGAAATATTCATGCACGGCTCACAAAGTGATGTCAGGAAGAAAATCAAACATGGAAACATGGGCCCTGAACTGAAGTATCAATTTGGGTTAAGGATTTTCAGGAAACAACAAATATAGAGACTGCAGGAACAGCAGCCACTACGTTTAAAAGAAACTCTGTAATGAAAGCCAGCACCCAGCTAAGGCTGAAACTTGAGTCTTCAGAGTAAAGGATGGATTAATTCTTGGCCTCTTTCCCCTCACATTTCCTGGTTCTGCATTTTTCCTCACACGGCAGTAGGAAAGAAAAAGGAAGGAGAAAAACAGCATAATGCTCAGACTCAGATTGGAACAATATGTTAAGGAATACCTCCCTCCAACTGCAATGAATTGGGCTACTTTGAAATAGAGGTTATCCAATACAAGTTAAATGTGTCCTTCATTCAGTATGTGTTTTTCTGGACGATTTCCAGGAGAATCATTGTAGGCTGCTGACAGTAACTGCTGCTGCTTCAAAAAAAGAGCAATAAATTCTGCTCAATGGGAAACCATTTGGTGAGGAACAAGGCAGTAACTGGTGTTGGTACAGGGAAACAGCAAAGCAGAAATCCTACACCTCCAGTGTTTTAGGACAAAAGTCATAAAGGAGATCTTTAAGAAGCAGTGGTATAAAAAGTGCAGCTTGTCCAAATGATTTGCACTCTGCTTCTGCCCAGCACTGCTCTTCCCCTTGTAGTCCCATTCATCCCCACTGGCCCCAGCTGAACCG
>NW_005054393.1:2447138-2449401 GCF_000277835.1 Geospiza fortis | reverse complement strand
AACAAGCTGTCTTCCAGACAGGAATGCCTTGCTGGCCTACAGTAGCATGAGCAGCTGTGTGTGGCCAGCACTTCACAAATGCTAGAAGCTGGGAGAGCTGTCTGCAGTTTCATTTCCAGGGAGAGAGAGGACAGAGAATTGCACAAGTTCAATAGCTGCACTCATCAAGTGCTTCACTATCACAGTGACAGAAGTTTTCCTCTTTAACTGCATTCTAAGTGTCACAAATAGAGGCTAGAGTTTTTGTGAAGGCAAAGATATCTTACTCCTAGCATTTACATTTGTGTGTTTGTTCCCCTGTTGGCACAAGTCCTAGACTGGCACATCTGAGACAGTCATACTCCCTTGCATGTGATGACCAAAAGTAGGCTGGAGACTTGCCTTTGAGTTAGTGCTTTTGGTGCTACCCAACAGGTAAAACTGCTTATGCTCTTGAGAACAAATGTGTTACCTTTCTGCTCAGCCATCTCCCAGAGCTCATGGGCTGCCTTAGCAGACAAAGCCATGGGGTACTCAACAAGGACATGTTTCCCAGCTTCTAAGAACATTCTGAAAGGGATAAAAGATCAGCCATTAAAAAGAATATTATCCTAATCCTCTCTCACCATGCAAACTGCTTCTCATTCCCACAGCCAGCTTCACACGGAGAGATGCACAACATGGAGTAACAGAAATAAATGGCAACTTTCCTAGGAAGGATGGTGTGGCGGCTACATCACACACTTAAACAGCAGGGGAGTGGGGTTTTAATTCTTCTTTTGCCACAGAATTCCCTCACTCCCCTACATCAAGTTGCTAAAATGCTACAGCATTAAGCACTGCAATTTCTGACTTACAGACATGTAAGCAGTTGGAGTGGGGCACTGGACTACCCTTCCACAATATAATCTGTGAGGAAAGGCTTTAAATCCTGTTTTAAGCTGCCTGTCCATCAAACACAGGCCTAGAGGTGCAGAAATGGAATTACTTGGGAAATTAATGCATGTTAAATCCCACTCTCTTCCAGGGCTTATTGGTGCTCTAGGGAACTCACTATCATTCACTTCAGGCTTTTAGTCTGGCAGTCTTTCCTCAGTGTTCATATCTTCTCCTGCAACAGCTTCACACAGCTCCTCTGTGCTTCTAAAATACAGGGGAAAGGGGGAAAAGAACAGGGGAAAACCCTCCAAAATACCTGATGGTTTCTTCATGGCTTTTGTTCTCCGTGCTGATGAAGGCCGCATGGATGTCTTTGTTTCTCAGAGCATCTTCCAGGCTAATTTGCTTAGCCTCATTAATATTGCCAAAACTTCTCCTGTACATTTAGCATAAATACAACCAGAGCATATGTCACAGTCCATTCTTCCCAACTACATGCTGTGTAGCAGTACTTAAAAATTGCTCCCATGGACCACTGTCTCACTGAGTTCAACCAGGGTATAACAACCAATTTCTTATCCAGGAAGAGCATGAGCACTTACAGACAAAAGTGGAATGGAGAAGAGAACCAAAAAAATGCACCATTGTGCAGGAGGTGGTATCAGTCCAGAAACTGGCCTGCTATTGAACTGTCAAGTCCTTTTTGGTTTTGGTGTGTTGGTTTTTAATAAGCATTATAACCAAAGAGATGTAAAAGAGTGACTTGAAAGAGGACAGTGCTCCTATGGGAGAACTTCTCCCCACCATCCTGGACAATGTGGACAGAAGCACTGGAGATGGCACGGATGCACACAACTGCAAGTACAGACAAGCAGGAGAGGGACAAAGCAGATGTTTGGCTGTGATGGCTCACCTTGCAACGCACACAGCATGCCAGTGCTAAGGGGAAAGCTCTCTTGGGCAGTAGGCTGAGCACAGCTCCAGCTGAAAAAGAAAAACACAATCCCTCCAAAAGCCCTTTGCATTACTACTGGCTGGAGCAGGCACCTTGACAGTGTTAGGACAGGTGACAGAGGGCAGGAAAGCAGGCTAAAAGCAGGACTTGAAAGCAAAGACAGGCAGTGATTGTGTGTGATGGGGATGCAAGGAAGATTTCTGTGAATCACGCATTTTAACAGCACTGTTTCTCACAAAAAAACAGTGGTAGAAACCCTATCTTCAGTGCTCTTCAAGGTTACCTGTAGCACTGACAGAGCCATCAGAGAACCAAAAATGTATTTGGCAGGAAAATAAAGTGGGTGACTTGATCAGTCCCTTCTGTCTCAAACAGTGCTGCACAATTTAGATATAGCTGGAAAAATACATTCACAACCTGAGATCCATTAAAGGTATTGCCCAACTCTTT
>NW_005054393.1:2418926-2447085 GCF_000277835.1 Geospiza fortis | reverse complement strand
AATTTCCACAGTTCCAAACTAGTGAGAAAAACTCTTGTTCTCTACGAAGCATAAGAGGGATAAAAAGCAACCTTACTGCATGTAGCAAATCATGGCATTTTCTTCAGATAATTACAGGTTCAATACCTGGTTTAAAAAAAATACTAGAATTTTTCTATGAAGTTGGAGTATTGGGGGCATTAAAACATGTTTTTGCAAAAGAACTTTTTAAAACTCTCTAAAACTTACTTTTTTAACATTTCTAGAACTGTCATGCAGACACGAGATCATTATTGCACTTATTGTCTGCACAACCTTAAATCTACAGGAAATTCCAGTCAGAGAATTTCCTGTTATCACACAGATTCTACAGCAAAAACATCTCTCAGTTTTTATTTTAGTAATTTCTGAAAGATCTCTCACTAGGGTAACCTATTTGTTCCCTCTTGCAAATCTTTCTGTGCTCACTTTTGAGCTGCCACTCAGAATGACAGGCATATTTGCACAGATTTTCCCTTCTTGGCTTGAAAAAGAAGAAAAAACATTGCAATATACATATTAGACGTGGTAAGATGAAATTCTAACCTGGATACAAATCCAATGAGTTTCAGGTGCTCAGAAGGGCTGGAAGGCATCGGATTCATCAAGTCTCGGATTCGTGCTAAGCCAGCAATTCCAACTCCAACCACCACTGTCCCAAACATTTTGCTAATCTGTCCAAAAGGAAAAAAAAAAAGGCAACTTTTTTTTTCTTGTAACAGGGACAAGAGCAACTGGGAGGGAAGGTGTGAGAATGGATACTCTTGAACTCTGATTCCATAGCACCAAACCTTATTCAGGTGTCAGCAACCAACTAACAGGTGTGATGCTATAGGCTACTGAGCTCACTCATATCCCATTGAAATGGGATGCAGCAGTTCAGCCTGTCATAGGACTGGTCTTGAGATCTGTATTTAACAGCTATTAAATCACAGCTCCAGCGAAGTTCTTCCTTTCCATGAATAGAAGGCAGACTTCAAAAGTGAGACATTCTTCTATTTATATCGCCACTTCCAAGCTGGAAAGGAGCCAAAAGGTTCTGCAAACCCAGCAGAGCTTTATATAAACCCTTCTGACTTCCTGAGCGTCTGCATCACGGTGCCACACACACAGTCCCAGTGCTCAGCAGCATGGCTGGAATACTTTGGGACAGGAAGCAGGGAGCATCATTGCGTTCCCCACGTAACCATCAGCACAGCCTACAATGCCAAGCTGTAACCAGCCACCGAATTTGATCAAGATGCTTGCTTGACATTTCCATGCCCAAAGAAAGCTATGCCATCTCTTTAATGACAAGCAGGCATCTCTTTAAGATTTACATCTCCCAAATGCAATTGCTGACACAACTGCATAATATGGAGGGTGAGACAGGTATTGCACTCACTGGCTGGGCTCTGGGCCTCTGGCAATAAATTCTTCTGTTGGTCTTATGATTTGCTGTTGATCTGCAGAAGCACTTGCCAACTGATGAAACCTTTCAAACCTGCACTGTTCCAGCACCCTGAGGACTACAAACACTTTGTAAATGAATTGAAGATTTACAGGAAAATGGCTTAAAATGAATCAGGTCAGATCAGACCCTCTTCATTTTTTGTTCCATCTCATGAAAGCATCCCTTCAATCTCTGTTTCTTGTTTCAGTCTTCTTCCTGCCACTGCCAATCCCTTCACTTGAGTGAACTCTTTAGATAGTTTACACTACTTGGCTGCAGCCCTTCACATCTTTCTGAGGTTGAGATGGGTAAATGGACAAGCCCACTTAACTCCTCCTGGTGCCTCTTGTCTGGCAGGATCACAGCGCAGCAACAAAGCCATAAGTGACTGTTTTGGCAGTGCAATAGGTTGACAGCTGCTGGCACAAAGGAAAAAAGATCCCCCCTCCAATCACATGCTGTGTCTGTATTTTGTTTTCCTTTAAGCTCCTGCCTACAGTGCTTGAATGCCACTCATTTTATATATGCCAAAAAGATACAAAGGTAAAACATAGAGCAGCATGTTTAGTGTAAGAAAATAAATTAGTGATATATCAAAGAGTTCTCTAGGGGAATTACAGTGAAATTTTATTACCAAGTATTTAAGGTATGGCATTATGACACTATTCACCAGGGAAGAGAAGTGTGTAGGGTTGAGGTGCAGGGGGGGGTGGGTATGGTAAAGGAGGACAATATAAACACAAAACTCATTTTCAGTACCACCCACAGGCAGAGTCCTGGCCTGGGCTCTCCACCACATTTGCTTTTCTCTGTGGCCAAAGAGAAAAAAGAGACAGACTTGCAGAATGACCTCAGCTGGAAGGAGCCCCAGAAGGTCACCCAATCCAAACCCCACTCAGCTGCACTCAGCATGGCTCTCCATGCTGACTTCTGACTGCCCCCATGGCTGGCAACCCTTTAACCTCCCATGCCCCTACCACAGTGTTTGACCACTGCCACAGCAAGAACTTTTTTTAGTATTTTAAGGCTCCAAACAACCATGATCATTGAGACTTTTAAAGGGGCTTATGGTTGTTCATGTACTCTGAGTTAGATGCACAGGAGAAATACCAAGATACTCTCAAGAGGTCAAAACAACAAAAACCATTTTACTGGCAACTTAAGAAAATCAGACAAATTTAGCAAGTTTAGTGCAACACTCAATCAACATGTAACACTTTTTAAAGCATTAACTTGGCTCATTCAACTTTCAAACTCAAAGACAGTTCAATTTTAAGTTACTCAAAAGTCCAATAAGAGGGAATTAGAAGAGAGCAAGAAAGAAAGAAAACAGAAAAGATATAGAAAAAACCAAACACTGCTACCAGCTCCTGGGCTCCAGCAGTGCACAGACACACATTCCAAGAGGCAGTACAGCCAAGATATCGGACTGCCTTGTGTTGGCCCTCAAATACCCCTTGGCTTTCCTGGGCCCTTCCCCCAGGTGGGACTTCTGCTCATTTGGCCACTCAGGAGCTGAGCTAGGGGCTCCAGAGGTGGGGTGGAGCATCACCTCTGCTGTGTCAGGGATTGGCAGCCAGTGCCAGACTGGGATACAGGCTCTAGGGTGGGGGTGTACAGGGCAGGGCACTGCCCCTTACTCCACACACATGCTGCCCATAACATCTCGAGACATCAATCTTTCCAGTCTCTCACAAGTCCAGCTTGAATAGAGTTGATCAGGAGCTTACTTTAAGTTCAGAAATTCTCAAGGTTAGTGGAATGTTAAGCTGTTAATATTTTCCCATTGCCTTCAGTGGGATTGGGAGTTGGAGCTGTACAGCAAACAAATTCCTATCATGTTGTTTCCAAGAACTACTTTTGTTTTTTTTTTTTTCCTTGCTGGTGAGCTGCTGCCCTCTGCTTCAACAAAGTGGAGAAAGTGAGGGAGCTGACTACCTTCTTCATGGAATAAAGAATGTCTCTCTCTGCAGATGCTCAGGTAGATGAACATTAATATTTTTGCCTCTCCTTTGAAAAAAGAATTTCCTAGTTTCTTCTGATCTCCTCAAAACAAACATTTAAGAGAAGCAAGATGATTTCAACCCAAGAACAAAACCTGTTACTGTGCAGCCTGTTGCCATAGCAACCAGCCATTTGGTCCAGGTCAAGGATTCAGTGGCTAATACACCAAAAGAAACAGCCATTAAATGTATGTTCTGGAACCTTTGCTTACACACGTAGCTAACAGAAAAAATGCTGTGTTTGCATCCCTGCTGCGGCTTTTTATTACCCTCATTTTGCTCACACACCAAAATCTGCAGCTGCTTGGGGAGAAAAGTAAATTAGGTGTTTTTCAGAACTGTTACAACCCAGGTAAGAGCAGAATAGAGAATTCTCATCTGAGAGCCCAGATGAATATATAAAAGTTTACTTCCTCTTTCAAACCTTTACAAGAAGATAACAGCCACAATAATCTTTCAAGTACAAAAACGATGAAGTAGGAAGCCCAAATCACAAACCGCACTGCATGCCTTTCACACCTTTTTCTTAAAATCAGTGAGTTAAAGCTTTAATAAAAAAGATTTCAGAGGCATTTTCAAGGCTTTTCAGAAACTTCGGTTCCTGTCATACTGGAAAAAAGTCATATTGTAAGTGATGCAACAGTATCCAAAAGCATTTTCTCCACCCTTTCCTAACTGGCTGTATGAAAGCAAAGAGAGCTGATGAGAAGATTAGGAGATGTCTTTCATGCTCACATGCTGGTTCTAAGGAATGCCTCCCACATCACAGCAGCACCTACCCTGGCCCCCTCTGAACTGGGGCAAGGGGGATGGTGGCTGCCACTGACTGCTAGAAGTTCTTCCCCACTGACAGCCAGCATAAATGGTTCTTCTTATCAAGGGAGATGAGCCCTGCATGACACACAAAAAGAGCTGAGAAAAGCAAAGTTGAAGAGGATAATTTATTCTACACCAATATATCATCGTACCATTGCCCCTCTGCTCTTTAGCTTTCTGTGCTTCTGCTGTGTATTTCCTGCATTAGCAATTAACAAAAAAACAAAAAAAAACCAAAAAAAAACCCCAAAAAAACCCCAAACTGACCCAAATATTCTTGCAAAATGTAGCAGCAAAACAGAATATTTAGCAGCAAAACAAACAATGGAGTAAGTCCAAAGAAATCCATCAAACAGCACCAGTGTTCCTCCTCAGTGCAATGACAAGTGCGACCCAACATCTCAAAACTGCAAACACTCACTGAGATAAGCCTGAGGGAAGTGAGGCTTACCTCTGTTTTGTGCAACATCACTAAGGCCATGCAGAACTTAGGAATTATCTCCCCTTCAAGAAAATTTCTCATGGCATGTCTAGACGTTACAGAATTGAGTACAAGCACCTTCTCCCGTGAGATATAAAGAATTTCAGTAAGCCTCCTGCATTTTCCCTGCAACTTACAAACTCTCATTCCCACAAACATGAATGAGTGACTCACATCAGAAATCAAAATATTTTATAGTTAATGTCACAGGTAATAGCATAACACTGATGCAGGAGGCTTTCCTGAAAAAATCTCAGCCTGGTATATTAAAGTGTACTGCTTCAAGTGCCACATGCATCTTAAGAGTAGCAGAAACCTCACAGATAAGTATTTAATCTGAAAATACTGTTGTCAAGGACCACCAAAGAGACCCCAGGACAAAAGAACACACATGTAAAGGGGAGGGAAAATATGTTAATGATTTCTGGGAAATTATTATCATATGTATGTTTATTCTGGGAAAATCAATGAATATATATGTAAAATACAGTATATAAACAGGACCTCTTCTGTATTCAGCATGCATGATTTTTGGAGGAGATATCCCCTCGTGCATTTGGCCAAATACAGAATGCTGGCTTCATGATGCTACACTGGCATTAAGGAGCTTTTATTTTTACTGATTTTTGTAAACAGACTGAGGAAGTTTTACAGAACTCCCTTCAGATGAATTTATTGTTCAGACATCACACTAAATATTTTCTCTCTTACTGCAGCAGAGCCCTAAGATGAGGGTTGTGGAACCTTCCTCAACAGAAGGTTACCAGGAAATACCAGCAGTCACTGAAAAATCATCAAGATGAAAATTTGAGGTTTCTCTCAGCCCTAACTTTCTGATTTCAAATACCCAGAGACCTGGCAGATGCTGTACTCAGGGTGTTGGTACATGCTACAACCTGTGCCACCACATCTTGCTCTCATTGCTTATCCTTAGCATGAAACATCATAGAAAGCAGAAGCTGAACAGAGTGGATTGTGTTAGTGTTGTTAATGTCTCCTTTTACCAAGGAAAAGCTCACAAATACTCAAATTTAGCAGCCTATTCAAAGGCAAAAATACCTTTTTTTCTGCAGGAAACCAGTTATGCACTTTAACTTCTGTATATGCTGAAGTACCTCCTGGAAGGAGACCCTGCACAGGTTCACAGTTGAAGATCTTAAATAAAAAGGCAAAAAAAATATTTTTTGAATTTAGTTAGCACAATGGACTATTTTTGCTCTGCTTTTACTACAACTTAGAGAGAAAATAAAGTCTTCTGCAAGAGAAAGACAGAAAGGTAACCCCCAATGAAATTCACCACTTCTCTTCAAAACATTAATTGAACATAAAATGAGAATCAGAAATTTTCTCAAAAACCAGCCAAGACCACTTACAGTCTCCACATTTCAGAGGAAAACTGCAGCACCTGGAAATAATAGAGCAACCATGTAGATTTTCCTTGAGAGCTGTTTGTTACTGACTTAAATCTACCCTTGCCAGCACCTCCTCATCTCTCCCACCCATGTCTCTGGCTATCACAACCCAGCCAAGCCTTCTGACTGTGGGCTCTGCTGAGTGAGTTATAACTTCAAGGCACCAATGCTCACAGAGGTTTGCCAGCAGAAAATCTCTCATCCTAACTGCCACCACTGTACTTTGGAAACAGCCATAGGGGACTTTTCTTCCTGTCTTTTAAATGCCACTTGAACAAAACACCTGCATTGTTTTACATTTATATGCAGGTTCACCAATTTAATTATGGTTTTCCAGCTGACTCTCAAAGTTGAAGTTGATATAGTTACATTGATATATGGACAGATGCTGTGTTAAGCTGCCAAACAAGCACCTTTACGCTATTCAGCAGATGGCTGATAATAAAGAACTGCAGTTGTAACAGATATGCTGTCTCCAGCATTAATATCTGAGCAGGATGAAAACTTTTATTCAAACACAGTTCTGCTAACCCCAGAGTCTGCAGTGGTACTGACATCCATCACATGGCTGCTTTCCAGAGCCTGCAATTCAGGCAGGCTCCATATTTGAAGCAAAATTATCCCACACAAGTATTATAAAACCAGGAAAATACTGAAAAAATCTGAAGATCTGGTTTTAATATGTGACATATTCCACAGTGTGGAGGACTGAAACAAAAGTTCTGTGATGTACACGCATGGCTAAGAATGACCATTTTGTCCTGTTCCCTTGTCTATAGTCACCCTTTGTGATTCAGATTTGGTTGCTAGTCTGAAGAGGAAAAACACTTTTAAAATAGCTTCTCTACATATCTCTGGGACCCATCTTCAGTCAGATTCATTTTGTTTGAAACTCAAATTACATTTCAATATACCTACACTGCTAAGTTTGAAACTACCCAAGAAAGTACTGAGCCTGCTTAGGGGCATCTGAAAAATTAATTAGAGACAGACATGAAGGACTCCAGTTTTTATTTTATAAAAATATCTCCTTAAAAAAAATTAAACTATTACTTATTATAAGTTTCCAGGAACTGCTCTGGACTGAATTGCAGAATGTCTTGTGAAACTTCTAGTGGGTAAATAAACAATTGCATGTAACTGCAGCCTCATCACTGCTATTTTTTAAGGAAAACACTGCTTTTATGTGGCTAATTAGCATATACCTGAAGCAAAGAAAGCCACAAAATGTCCTCAAAATTTCTTTCAGGCTTTAATGTTCTATAACAGTTTTTGAAAGTGAATTTGATGAGAAGAGAAGAGAATTTTAACCAGCAGCAAGCAATTATTTTGCAGTAAAGTCCATTCAGGAGAATGGAGTGTTTTGGAGCTATCAGTGATTCACAGATCCTAATTTTCCAGGTGACCAAACAACAGTATTAGTACACTACTGATCTGTGCCTGAGAAAATAACCCCAAATAAAGCTAGAAATGGTACTAACTCAAAAAAGGGAAAAAGAAGATGAAACATCCTTCACCGCATTTTTGACTAACATCTGCATAAACACTAAGGCTATCATGAAGCTGAACTCTGCCAGGTCTCTGGGGACTATGAACCATGTCCCCTAGCTTCCCTGCAGAGCAATGAAGCCCCAGAGTAGTCTCTGCACAGCTAAGTGTCTGAACACTAATTACTGAGACTCTGCTTAAACACCTATTTCACACAAAGGAACTGCTGTTTCGTGCTCACTCTTACACTGTTTAAAATTGAGTGCTTTTTGTCTTTTTGATTTTTTTTTAAATAAATTGGAGAACTACTTATCCATACCTTCACTTCTGCTCAGAGCTAATCACAAGAGGTGTAGATAACAGGACAGCCCATGAGACATGCCCAAGAATCTCAGCCCATTCCCTTCTCTCGCTTACACTGCTCATTTTGTTTTTGCTGTGTCACCTACTGAGAGAAGAGGCTTCTTCACCTCCCTTGATAGACTGACAAGTGCTTTGCAGATAAACTCTGATGTCAGAAGAGGCTTCCAACCTTTTGCTATAACACAAATGAAAGTGATGATGAACAAATACAGAAAAATGTTCTGGAATATTTTCTCCCTTACTACATCTGCCCCTGCATTTTCCCGCCAATCACTGAAGTCCTTTCTACAAGCTCTTTCTTCTTCAGAGAGCCTAAAGAATGTAGAGCTGGGCTGGGCAGAAGCAGGAAAGCTGTATTTCCAGGCTGCATTCTTCCTTTCTCACAGAAGTTCACTGGTTGACCCAAGGCAAGCAAATCACACCCCCTTTCCCTATCAGTCCCCAGTTCCAGAACAGTGGGAACCTCTTCTGTAAAGCACTCTCAGATCTACTGACAATAAGTGCAAAGTGAGAAGTAGGTATTATTACAACCTCTCTTCTTCATGACAGGAAATCCCACACAGATCAGACATCCAGAAAATATGACTATAACTAAAGTTTGCACTGAAATATCTATATAAAACAATGCCCTACAACAAACAACAAAACTATAGGCTTCTTCTTTTCCTTCTCTTGTTGTTAAATCAATCTGAAACCCAAATCCTAAAAGGAATTACATGCTTGCCTAGCTTTAATCACAAGTAATCCCATTGATCTCAATGAGAATACTCCTACAAGCCCATTAAGAAAGATCTCTTGCTGTTCACTGTAATATTAGTATGCACAAGAACAAAACACATATCCAGCTACAAATATGTTCTTTTAATATTCCTTATGGACTCAAGCCAATAGATGATACCTATCTTCCGGTCCACTAAAGGTCACTGCATCCCAGATCTCTAACAGGCTGAGCTATTTTGAGAATTCCCCAAATGAAAAAAGCACTCCTACTACACACTACAGTCACTACAAAGATACTGCTTACCATGGCTGATGAAACCCTCTGCCTGAATTGTTAGCATGACAGCAACTCATAACACTGAAGGCCTGCCTCATACTTTCTTCAAAGAAAACAATAAACACACAGAATTTAGCTAGTCAGACAAGTGTACTTTTTAAATGGACTTTCTCATCCCCTAACCCAGAGAAAAAGAAATGTTAACCCTTCTAAAACAGAGGGTGATGTAGAATTTTTTTAAATTAATAACTAAATTGAAATAACTTAGGAAATAGATAAACTTTTGCAAAATGTTGTAATCTTAATTATGCCCTATCATCTCTGTCATTTTATCAGTCTACCACTCACAGTAGGGCCTGCAAAATGCAATGGTTGCTCTCCATTTCCCTTACCTTTTGGAACGCTACCAACGTCATAAACTTCTGGAAAGCGGGGAAAACCATAACGTTTTGAATGAAGAGTAGTGATTGCAGTTACTCCCTCCTAACTTTAGAGCTCAGTATTTTTCATCCTAATGGGCAACACAACACTTAAAAATCACAAAGGCCAGCCTCTCATGAAGAGTTAGTCTGCAATTCAATGTGCTTTAGTCAAGTAGTTGCAAAGTGCTACTCATCTGTTAAACTTGTCCCGAGAAAGCAAACACTTTTTCCGAGGTTATCAGCCATTAGAGGGGGTATCTAGTATTTTACCGAAAACCTGATAAAAAGGTAAAAAAAATACATTAAGAAGGTTACAGAAAACCTCTAAAAGCATATTTCCCACAGTACGGCAACTGCACATTAGGATCCATGCAAAGCTTTTTAGGAAGAACAATGCTTTACTTGTGTATAACTATGCAAAAGCAAAACCCACATCTCCCAATTCCTAGGTTTACCCACATCAAACCCTGTGATTCCTGCAAGAAGAGATGTAGTTTTATATTTTAAAATACCATTCATTTTGATTTGACTATACAGTTGGTTAGCTCTGAGCATGCCAAAACCTGAACCTTCAAGCATGACAGGGCAGAACCTGACATGCTCAGGGTTAATAAACAAGCAAAAGAACGACCTACAAATTGGTTCCTATCTACAATTGTCTGCCTCTTTACAGATTCACCATCCCCAGATTTATTGTTCCATAAAGTCTCCAAAAGGACCCCAAAAAACTGTCATCAAATTGGTTCAACTTCTAGCAAAATAGAAGATTCTATTTGGCTAAAGCCACTCCAAAGCTACCTATATTTAAAACATATCTAAACAAAGATGAACATATATTTCAGTTTTTCACCTTGAATGCACAATTAATACAAAACTCATAAAAAATTGTAAACTGATTTGATGATTGAGTTCACACAGTGTCGCTAGCTGAAGAAGGATACAGGATGGATTGTGCCAGGATAATAACGGCATCATAGTTTCTACATGGTTTGTTAAATCTCATCAGTTCAGGACCAGTGAAGCTGCTGGCAACTTCAAAGATCCTCTCCAAAAATCTGTGTGAAAATAACTATAATTGGGTGATAGACTTAAACACCACCCCTGCCTTCTTTATTTCTTTACAGTCTGCCTTCAAAGATGTGATCTAGAAGGTTTAGTGAAGCTGTCTGTTCAGAGGAGTATTTTAAATACACAACTTACTCAGAACCAGCAAGGCCATGTAATTGGGATAAGAGAACCCAGTATCACTCTTCTTTCCTCTGTCAAATCAATGTGGACTATTACTTTATAACAACTGTGGCTGTTATAAAACAGATAACCTCCTATCACAGGCAGGATCTGCACAAGCACCTAATTTTGAAATAGCTAAAACAGGTCTTGTGAAGGTTCAGGAGCAGACAATACTCTGGGCACTGGAAGAGGGAAATATACCTTACAAAAGAGGCAGAGAAATAACTGGATCATGGAAGTAAAAGATTTCCAAGAATTAATGCTTGCATTTGAAACATAATGCAAACATTTCCCTCTTTTTCCCTGATTTTACTAGACTGTACCCATATCTCGTTTTTTCTGCAATATTCTGGTGAAATGATTTACCGGCTACTCTTGTAAGAGAAGAGCTTTATCCCCACCTCAAGTTCATGTCCTTAACTGCACCATTCCTTTAAACACCCAAAAAGGCCACTGAGTTCTGAAAAGAAAAGAGTTGCTTTACTGAACTACCACCATCCTGTGCTGCCATTGGTAACATAAATGCAATTCTAAAATGTCATGGCAACCCTGTTCATTACTTTATTCAGCCCTGCTCCTTTTTAAAATGTCTGTCTATCCTTTCTTCCCTCCTTACCTTCTGCTAATTAAACTCAAGAAAGCATCTTGAAGTTCCAGGAAAGAAGTCTGTGAGCTTAATATATATTATTTAAGCCATTTCAGGCATAACTGTGGCCCCTCCACAAAACTAGTTTTAAACACAAAATTTCTTTATTTATCATTAGAAATGGAAAACCAAGGCACCTTACATTAATATGATAAACACAAACAGTACAGGTGGACATCTGTAAGCTGTCACTCTTTTATATATGCCCATCTTAGACATTGGATAATAAATCTCTGCTCTTCCCTCCCATGGTCAGACTTGAGTACATAAAGGCAGAAGCAGAACCTCAGCAGCAGACAAAATGTGAATGACAACTATCTGCAATAATCCATCCCACTGGTTTTGTTTAGGATCAAACTTAACTGAGTTGGACAAAGAATGTAAAAGTGTGGCCAAATAACAGCTTGAGTCAAACTTAGAGATCACAAGCCATTTGACTACACTTGCTATAAGGCTGGATGGCTTTTCATCCTGATGCATTTGTTCTGCAGTCTGGAATAGGAAAGTTTATTCCAGATAGGCATATAAGCAAAAATAAGATCATGTAGGAGCTGGATAATAAAAATAATAATCACGAGCACACAGCAAAGGAATGTACTTTGCACTTCTTTTTCTTAGAACAGCAGAATGGTTTGGGTTGAAAGGAACCTTTAAAGATCATCTAGTCCAATCCCCCTGATATGAGTGTGATGTTTCCCTTTTTCCAGTCACCGGGGCCTTCACCTGATTGCTATGACTTCCCAAATATGATGGAGAGTGACTTGGCAACTTCAGCAGTTCTTTCTGCTCATAATGATTCTCTTGATGAAAAAGGCCATCTGTCAGTATGGTTGTATGAGACCTCATGGGCAAAAGATGAAGAGTTGCCATCTCATTTAGTAGTCATCTACCAAAAGAAACTTGAACTCTGGAGTTATCTGCACTTTCATGCTTCCTTAGGAGTTGGTAACTTAAGAGCACCTAGGATAGGAGGACTTTCCCTCCTGTGTTTAAAGAGAGGAAAATTTTGTTCCTGATATTACAGGCCATCTGATGGTGGGAAAGTCTGGCTATCCCAAGAAACAGGGATGGGTAACATGCAGCAGACCCCAGCAGTTGTTTCTGAAAGGTGCTTGTCGTAGACATCCTTTTCAGTAAAATCCTTTCTTTAGGATTTTTTCCTTCTGGGAAGCTGAGGCCCCAGAAACAAGATGTAAACAATAGATTGTCTGCTGCTGTGGAATGCAACAGGTGGGTCTGTGATTGGTCTCCTGGGGAAGTTTTGGTTCAGTGACCAGTCACAGCAGAGCTGGCTTGCGGAGTCTGTCAAGGCCAGCTTGTGTGTTATCATTCTTTACTTTCTATTCTTAGGTAGTTAGCAGCTTCTGGAAACTCTCCTTTTCTTTTCTTTTTAGTATAGTATAATAGATGTATATATCATAACTTAATAAATCAAGCCTTCTGATCATGGAGCCCATCTCGTCTCTTCCTTCACCCCGAAAACCTTGTGTCCAACCGACGACAGGTGCTCTGCCTGAGTACATGAACACAAAAAAAAAAAAAAAAGGAAAAAATGTGCCTCATACATCTCCCTGGTGCAAAATTCAGCCCTCTTCAAAAGATACCAGGGAATTAAGGTTGTGTCCTTGAAAGCAGTATCCTTTCTGATGAAGCCTTATCAGAAAAACTGGGCTCAGAGCAGCCAGAAAATTATATGGCCACATCCCCTGCTTGCAGGGCAAGAGGAGAAAGGAAGCTCTTATCGACACTAAAACAAAGGACCAGACACTTTAAGCCCCCTTTATATTATCATATAATACAGCTATTTTTATGGTTCTTTTGCTTTATCTTCATTATATCTCTATTGTGAATATTACTAGGTCAGGCTGTCACCAGGACCTACTCAAGAAAGACTGGGTTGGAAACACATCACAGAAGAACATTATTTTTGAACAGTAAGTAGAGTCAGGCAAATGACCTATTTATTTTGAAAATTATTCAAGAGCCCTCAGCCTTAAGGTCTCATTTCAGATGCCAGGCATATAAGAACAGGCAGTACGTCCTAATTCGCAAATATCGGGCGAAACATATGGATAGCTATTTCACTTCTCTAAGCAAGTAAGTAAATTTAAAGTAGACTTAAAAAAAATTCCAAATGAAAAACACATTTCCTAGGGCAAGCATGACTGCTGGGATTGGTTATCCTGACTTCTGGATGACAAACCTGAGACATCTCAGACGCCTTGGGACTGTTTTTAACAGATACTGCACTCCAGGACTTCAAATCCAAGTATTCTATACTTACCAAAACCAGGCCTACCTCTGTCTTACTGAACAAGAATGAAAGTAGACTAAGCCCATGATGCCCTCCAATGCCAGAAGTGTACCATGCCTCATCACTTAACAGTGAATTATCAACAGTACAGAATTCCTCCTTATCCATGTTCTAATCTGAGTATCTGAGTTCTTCACAGATTTTTGCCACTAAAGAATCAAAGCTTTGGAGGAAGACAAAAACCAGGAATTAATCTGCCATCTCCATTCAAATGTTATGAATCTGGTTTAATGGCAAAAACAAAACCAAAACAAATAAACAAACCACAACCTGCCCCCCCACCTCAACCCTTCATACATTTGTATATTCTGTCACCAAGACCAAACACTAAGCACAGAGAGACATCTTCCAACATGCTGATCCCACCTCCAGCTGCACACAATTGTGCTGTCTGAGAAAAATCAGCTAATTACTCCAAAGACAAGTATGAGCAAGCTACTCTGTGTTCATCACCAAATAACAGACTAACCAGTCTGTTGCTAATCCATGTCAGAGCCTGCAAAAAACAGTAAATACCGACTAGGGCTGCTTCCCCTAGCAACAGAAAGGGTCACAAAGCTGTATCGCTTCCAGCACAGCAAAGAATCACCCATGACGTTTTCACTAGAATGACTGTGGTCTCAACTTACCCCTCACATCCTGTAGTACTACTTCCTTTCTGTTATTTGGGGATTATTCAATAATCCATGTTCTTTCTAATGGCTTTCCTCTCATTCACAGAACAGAGGTAATGACTAGATGATAAAGATTACTTTGTACATACACATTTCACTGAGAGGGAAAGTTAATAAACACAGTAACATTACTTGAGACATGAGAACGTCTCATTTTATTAGCCAGTGTTGTGCAGCCTTTAATTTAGTATTTAGGATAGTTACTACAACAGGAGCATTAGCTGCCACAAACAGGCTCCTTTTAACTGGTTGATAAAGCCATGATAAGGAAAAAGAAATTTTAAAAAGTAGAAATCGATTTTATGCTAATTGCTCAACTCATGTTGTTAAAGTGGTGGGTTGTACTCATCTGGAGGAACAGGATTAGCAAATGCATTTCATTATCTTTCCCAGTCAGGTGGGTTTTCTGCAATGTTTTCTACTTAGCACAGTAGATCTCTGTCTGAGTTGCAAACATTAGTCTAAGGAACACTTAAATTCAGTTAGACAAGAAGCCAAAGTTCTTTTTGCTTAGAGAGTAGAGAGGAAACAAGTCAAATGTAAATTTATATTTTTATTATAGTTGCACTTATTTTGTAAGGTTTTAAGATCTAAGTCCCACACTTTGGCTTTACAGGCATGAGAACATTTGCCAAGGTTCAAGGCCAGCTCCAGAGTCGTGAGACAGCTTCTCAGCAACCTTTGTTCTGCTAAGTTACAACAGGGCACGGATTATCCAGAGTGGGGTTTTGTTGATTTTGGGTGGGTTTGGGTTTTTTTTTTTTTTTCACTATAGGATTAAACTGCAAGAGTGCCTTGACCTTCAGACTATTTTTCTTTCCTAAGCCCCACTACTTCCCCACTCAGTGAAGAAACCTTTTTAATGCCTCACTTATTAAGGTGCACTATGAGCACAATGTATGCTATTTTAACACACTGAGCTCTACCTGCAAGTTTCAGAAAAATCTGTGGTTGCCTGACAATTCTAGGTGAAAGTTATCTACAGTCCTGCATATGTTGATGTTGCTGTACCACTGTGTAAAACACAGGAACCCCTTCCTCAGGGCATTATTGTCCCACTACCACATCCATCCAAACTCTGTTAGTTTCTCCACTTCCTCCCAAATTCGTTTAGTTTTATCTCCTGTTGCCTGACTCTGCTTACCTAGCCAAGGATGGCAGTGCAGAGACAGTTTCAGTGGACCACAGTAGTGGTAATGGCAAACACCCTCTGAAGCTTCCTACAACTAATCTGCACAACAGAGAGTACAAATATTCCCTCTACAAGATGGATCAAACTCAGGTGACTTCAGAGTCATCAATGAAAAGCAAAAATGTCAATGTGCATTCTAGTTCTGCATCCTACTGAAGCCCTGACCCCATGGTGTAAGATGGAAAATTATTCCCATTTTAATTTGAAAACTGGAACGATAATTTATCCATTTATCTTCACATGCTTTGACAATGCCAGTTAATTTTTAGTCCAGAGAGCAAAGCGGTCCTGTTCTTCTGCTGAGCTTGGTTTTCAGAGTCTGTGGATACAGCAGATATTCTTCATGACAAAAGGAAAAAAGAAAACAAGTCTGCCCTTTGACATTTAAAATGAAGTTGCTTAGACCTAACGAGGTGGTCTTTTTGGCTCACTGGGTTTGGGAGGTGAGGAGTGGGTGCTGAAACATCCAGTTAGCACAACTGTGAAAATAATGAGGACATTAAGAATAAGAAGTTGAAAATGACAAAAGGCTGAGTCTCCTTTTCAGCGCTACAAAATAAACACTGCCAGTCCTTTAAGAAAAACAAACCCATACTTCATTGAATTAAACTCCAGCTCTTCACAAACAGTAACTCAGTTCACTCTTTGAAGAAACTGACAGATTTCTATCAGTAAAAAAGTTTCTTGACCATTGGTTGTAAACCCAGGAAGAGGAGTCCAGAAAAATCAGCGCTCCCGAATAAGGGAAGTTTCCTGATCCAACAGTAAGAAATTGTAAGGTATCTGACTATCAATTATTATTTTATTAATAATATTTAGTTATAATTATTAATAATTACTCTCTAAGTGGTATGCACTGCTTGTGACAGGCTTAGTTAGTCTTACTAAAAACTTTCTTTCTGAAAATAATTTAAAATATTAGCCCATTGGTCTTTATAATATAAAGTTTATATTATTATATTATATAATTATATATTATATTATTTAATTATATATTAAATTATATAATTTAAAAAATATAATATAATTAAACTTCAAGTTGGATTTACATTATTGAAACATATTTGTCTTTATTTTCTCATTTATCAACACAAATGACAGAAAGATGTTCAAACACTATGTTACTGATTTTTGGCACAATGTCATTCTGTGTTCACATCTGTAACCATAGATCCAACAGCTGAAAGACCATCTTTATTCCACAAAAATTAATTTGGCAAATCAATGCAAGGAATTGGAAAAAAATGGTTTCACACAAAATCAGTTCATTAAACTGTTGCCCTAATTAACACTGGTTGTTTAAGGTTTTTTAACAAGCTCCAACACAAAAATTTAGCAGGATGACAGGAGTTATATAAAGGCTGAGCTTGTCTTTTCACTGTGCATAGATTGAGCCCTTGATGCATCTTTTTTCTTTTTTTTTTACTAGAGATAAATGATAGCTGTGACTAAAACATAAAGTAATTAAGTGTCAATGTGTTTTATGCACGGATTCTATACCACATCTGAGAACACAAGAATCACATTTCTCCCACCAAAAGCTGTCTGAAATATGGCCCCACCACACCCCTTTACGAACGGAAAATATTCTCATTTTCACTTTACACATGGGTAAACTGAGGTACAGCCTGCTTGATGGTCCGGTGTTTCAGAAGGGAGCGTCAAATAGCTACAGCAAACGTGGATTTTCACAGGACTGGAAGGAAGCTCAGCACTTCTAAAAAGAAGTCCAGTTTATAGGAAAGGTTTTTACATGACCTCTCACACTCTCACCATGCAGTGCCCTGGCCACTCGAAGATGCTGCTTGGCTATTTCCACATTATTTACTCTGCTTCACTGCCACCTGGAGATTATTCCAAACCAAGGGCTTTTCCCTTTTTCCCTTTCTCGCTGCTTCCCCCTCCCCAGGTGGTGGCCCGTCCCCTTTGGTGCGGACGGTGTCTTTGGAGCAGCTAGGACAACGTGACTTGCAGGACTCCCCCAATCCTCCACAATCGAGGGGGAAACGCCGCTGACGAGCAATGCCGGGGAGGCGAGGAACAGAAAACGAAAGGCCTGCTTCCAAATTCTAATTACAGCTAGCAGGGAATTAAGAAATAGCCACTAACCTCTCCAGCTCACAGAGGAGAAACGTGGTCCCGTTCAATTCTCTTCCGCTCCCTACAGCTCCTTCTTACACAACGCTCCGCAGCGCCGGCATATCAGCGCCCGCACGCCCCGTCCCTGCCGCGGCGGCAACACCCCCTCGGCCGGGAATCCAATAAGGATTGCAGGGGCGGGCTGAAGCCAGAGGCAGCAGGGGCAGGCGCTCGGGCTGGGGGATTCTTCTCAGGAAACACCCAGAAAGCTGCGTGGGGCTAGCGCGGGGCTAGCACCTCCCTGGGGGCCTGGGTAAGACTCTTCGGTTAAGCGCAGCGGTCCCTGTGATGTCTGGTTTTCCAAACTGATAAACTACATATCAATAAACCCTGTTTATACACTTAATATGCCTCAGTAGCTGCAGCCATTGAGAAAGAATAGGAAAAAAAGGGATTTAGGATTATATATGTATTGAAATCAGTCACAATGGAATACTGAACTAACAGACCACAAGAATGCTTGGCAGAATGCCCAAGATAGGGCCAGAAGGAGGAATAAACAGGGGCAATTCATCAGTCTAAAGTGCCAACTGGGTGAAAAGTGATTTTGGCGGGGGGAGAGTGAAAACACTGACTCACAGGCCACAAAGTCTAGAAATCCACTGACCCAAGAGGTGGAGGAGACTGAACATGTGGAATAATTAACATAATTGAGAGAATCACTTAAGCACTAAAATTACAGAATATTTAGAATTGGAAGGGACCCACAAGGATCAATAGGTCCAATTCTGAAGTGAATGATCCATATGGGGATTGAGCCTACAACTTTGGTGTTATCAGCACCATGCCCTGACCAAACTGAGCTAAGAAGATATAATTCTAATTAATGAGTATTATACTAATTAATTAATGAGAGAACTATGCAACTTCTAGACAATGAATACTGATACTTTTATTTGCTAAAACATATAAATAATGTAAATGTAAAGTTTTGGTGATTAGGGAGCTAGTATTTTGTGGGTTACCACCTAGCTCCTTACTTTGCACAAACTAGAATAAAGAAATAGAGATTCCTCTCCTCTGTGTGTGAATTGGCATTCACGCCAGCTAAGGAGCCCAACCAGACACTCCCAGAGCCCACTCCTGCAGTGGTTTGCAGACACTGGTACATCAGCAGTGCTTGTGTCTGCCCAGCTGCAGCCATAAGGTTTACGTTGCAGGACAAATCTGTGCTCAGGAAATTGGGAATTTCAAGGGTGCTAAGTGGGAAAGAAATCACTCTGTGCTGGCTTTGCCCAAGCAGGAGGCATGCAGAGAGCAGCTGCTAGGACAGTGCAGGCCAGGGGTTCATCAAGTTCTTACTCAAGACTATTTGCCTCCTTTTCTACTGGGATTGCTTCCTGGCAGACAACATCCAATGCATAAGCACTAGCTTGTCCCAGGAGAGACACCCTTAACCCAGATCTTACTCCCAGCCTCTTTACTTGCCATTTCTTATCTACGTGCAACAGGAGTTTCAGCTGCTCCTTTTGGGGCTTGGAAGATAAAAGCCAGTGAGGGTACAGCTATTTCCCTCCAAGCCAGTAGTTCCTGCAATTAACAATGTATGAAATGAGGCTGGTCTGAATTCCACAGATCTTTCTACACCATGATGATGGTGGGCATTCATATAGTAGAATCTAAAACTGTGTTACATTGGGACTACAAGTACAAAGGATAAAATTCTGTACCCTCTCATCTCAAACATACAGTAGAAATACTTCTGGAGAACCTTTTTTTTTTTTCACACAAGTGTGCTCAAGTCAACTTGTTTCTGGTAAATCGTACCAGAAACAGGTTGTGTGCTGCGTAAGGTAGTAACACCAAAAGAAGCCCATCTTCTTACTATAGAAATTAAAAATCCAGTGCATCCCTGGATTCTTTAAAGTCATTATTCTAAAATTCTGCAGGTTGGGATGTTGAGTGACACACCCTTCTTTCCATATTTTCTCATTTCTGACTTGTGAACTTCCTCATCAGAAACATTACAGCCTCCTCCCAGCTACATTTTGTTTGCCAGAGTGACATTTTCTGAGCCAGTTATGAAGTTTTAACTATTGCAAAACTTATGTGGTCTAACATAACTTCAACTCCACAGAGGGTTTGTGATGCCATTACTATGCTGGTTGTTTCGAATAGCTCTTTCCATCCCCTCTAATAAGTGCTAAAGCACATATTATGCCTCAGCAGCTTTAATTACAGTTGTTGCAGAACTGAAATAAGGAAGAGCTCCAAAATGCAACTGACAAATCATACACAAAACTAATGAGCAGGAAGTTTAAAGTCTGAAGGTCTTCAACATACATGTGGTATTACATAAAGGAGGATTGGCAGCCCAGGAGAGACAATATTTAAGGATATACATAATGAGTTTAACATATGGGACAGTTACTGACTAGCACGTGACTGCATGCTTAGCACAAAGTAATGAATCAATTAGCACGTGATAGGAAACCATAACACATAGCAGAACATGTGAAAGAATGCATATGGGAGTGATGAGAGGCAGATGTAACTCAGAGCCCTTGGATTCAGGAACCATGCTCCTATTTGTACAGCCACCTGATCTAGAGGATGTGGGACCTGTTCACTCTCATAATTAATCTTGTCAATTAAAAAAAAAAAAAAGAAAAACAAAAGAAAACCCCACCTTCTTTCCAAATGAATCAGATCCCAAAACTAATGGAAGTGGCACAGCACACAGCAAAACAGGATGGCACAACTGCCTCTTTCCATGACACCTGTAGTTAGATTACCTTAGTTAGGTTACCTTAAACCAGTCCTGTCCCTACCTGCTGTTTGATCCCTAAATAACAGCCTCAATCTCCCTTTGCCATAGGATTGTTTATTTATTCAGGCAGCTAGATAAAAACCTCAACATTTAAATGAGCTCCAGATCTGGACAAGATGCGGGGCAGAGAGCTCCTGCAGTGGTGGAATTTGGGCTCTGCCACTGGTGCTGGCAGCTGAGCCACGGGCAACGTGACCATGTTACCCTACTGCAGAAATCTTTTAGAGTCAAGCTGGGGCAGCGAAGGGGGATTGGCGGCTTTCCCAGTTCCCCAGCACAAGATGAGAAAAGAGAAATGATGTTACACATCAACCTCTTGAAAGGGCATTTCATAACAGAGAAGAGAGAGGGGCAAAGGAACAATTTTGAGTTCGATCTAGGCAGCACCGAGAGTGGACCCTTCAAATCCAGGTATGCAACATGGAAAATGCCTCAGGGTTTCCAGTGGGGGAAAAGGCTCCAAACAAAACAAAACACAAACCCCAAACCATAACTTTAGTGTTTACATTTTCTGTGATTTACAGATGCGAGAAGCTGCTGTGCAGTGCTCATGGACTCTTCTGGCATACTCCTCATCTTTGCTTGTCTCTGGGGCCTGTGAAGCCAGGCGAGGGCTTCTTTCTGCTCTTGCCTGGGCTGAGACCAAACAGCCTTGGCGAGCCTGGGGTCATGAGCAGGAGAGCTGGGGAATTCAGGCTTTGCCCAAACTGGGGCCTTCCTGAAGGCAAAGGCTGAGGAAGGGCTCTCACTTGTGCTGCCAGTGCCATGGAAGGCCCCAGAGCAAGAAGGCATTTCTTGGCTTCTGGGATCCCATGTTCACAGTCTGGCCTTGCAGGTTAGTGAAATCCACATGGATATCCTGGCACATTCCAGCACTGACTTTCACTCCAAACCTTCACATTTTCTACAAGGAGAGTGATGATTTTTCCTTCTGCTTGGAAGGGTATGGATTCCCTCAGTTGAGGTACTTGGCAGAAAGGTTCTCCTCAAGTGAAAACGTTTCCTGGCAGCCTGAAACTTCTGACCACCGAGAACCCATTTTTTCCCACTGGCATTTGATCATGGGAACCACAGTGTAAAAGCTGCACCTTTCTCTCCTCTGGGAGGAGCTGGTTTCACAGCTCAACCATCTGCACCTGACAGATGCAGATGGTCCCTGAAGGGAGATTGTAGCTTAGTGGGATTTATTGTATTAGCCCAGGGAACAAACAGTATGACCAGAGGAAATTATCTCAAGCTGCGCCACAGGAGATTTAGATTGGATCTCTAGGAAATATTCCTTCAACAAAAAGGATATCAAGCTTGGGAACAGGCTGCCTAGGGCAATGGCTGAGTCACCACCCTCAGAAAGGTTTAGAAGCCATACACATATGGCATTTTGGGACCTGACTGATTGGTGGAGTAGGCAGTGTTAAGTTTGCAGTTGAACTTTGTGATCTTCAGGGACTTTTTCAACATCGATGATGCAGAGATTTAAGGGTAGCTCAACCAGTGTGGCGTCAAGGCTTAGACTCAATGATCCCCAAGGGTGCCTTCCAACATGGATATCATCTATGAGACCGCCAATGGAGGCAGCTGGTAAGAAAGACAAAAGAAAGACGAAGGGAAGTTCTTTGAAGAAGCTTCACTCAAAAGCAGCCTTAACCAGTACACCAGGACCATTCTGAGTGGCTGAGCTGGGGTGGGGACAAAGAGTGGAGTTGGCTGGGTTGTGATGTGCTGTGGCACCTGTGACATCATGGGGACGTGTCACAATGGGGGCAGCTAGAAGCAGGTTACCTAGAAGCAGGTAACACTGGCCCTCTATTGCTTGGGCAAGCGGTGAGTGCACGTGTGGCAGGGAGGCCATGCTGGGGACAAGGACCAGGGCAGAAAAGCTGCACTCGAGGCTGGGTTCTCCCTCTGCATGCAGGAACAGCCCCTCATGGCAGAGCCTTGGCCATGGTACAGTGCTGCTGTTGCTGCTGGCAGAGTGGGGCAGGCCTTCCTGCCCCCAGCTGTCTGGGGCCTTATCCTTCCTGCCCTCAGATCACTGGGATTCCTGTCCCTGTTGCCCCCACTGCCAGCTGCCTCCCTCCCCACTCCCATCAAGGCCTTCTCTCCATCCTCCTGCAGACCATGGATTCCTGGATATTGTGGTTCTTGTTCTTGCTAAGTGTAGTCCAGTACCCGCAGCCCATGGGTGATGTTTTGGATGAGGTGACGCGTCTGCGAATGGAGCTGCGTGCGAAGTTCCAGGAACAGGAGAGGATTCAGCTGGAGCAGGAGGTGAAGCAGCTTGTGCTGATGCAGAGTGGTGCATCCTGGAGTGACCTGCTCAGGTCTGCCTTGCAGCCCTGGCAGGTCTGGGCATTTGCTGGGCTCTTGGTTCTTCTCTTGGCCGTATGGTTTATGTGGAGGAAAAGAAGTTGTGAGGCAGAGATCAGTGGCGAGGAGGAGAAAGAAAAGGAGAAGGAGGAAGAGGAAGAGGACGAGACATGGGCGTATGATCTGAGATGGCTTCTAGAGGAGCGCATACAGTGGCCTGTACAGGACCTGCAGACAGGCTGCAACAGGACAATGGCCCTGATAGATAATTTCATAACTGTCCTCAGGCGTGCCTTGAGTAGGAGTTTCTACCCGGTGCTGCAACAAGCCATTGGTATTGGCAGTGCCTTTGAAGGTTGGACTGCCCGTGAGGAGGAAATTGTGTACCAGGTGCTTGTACCCCTGACTCCTCCCCTAGGCCACCTCTTCCACCTGGAGCGTGACACTGACCAGCAGAAGCCTGGCAGGAACTTCCGTGTCCGTGTGGAGCTGGAGTGCAGGTGCCCGAGGGAGTACCAGGGTATGAACATGCTGTGCTTCCAGCACCACCCTGATGTGATTAGGAGGATGACTCAGCAGCCCAACCTCCTAGACACGCTGTGCACTGACTCCTACCTTGATGTCAAGAAAACTGTCCACTGGTTCTGCACACTGGTGGGAGCAAGCTGGCGGCGTTTGCCCCAGTCACGCAGTTGGCATTTAGTACTGCTGCCCTCCAAACGCTCCTGCAACCTCAGGCTGACCAACGACCAAGAAAGCTTCCAGGTTAAGGTGCTGTTCGGGGTGCGGCGACACGGCTCAGACATCTTTATCAGCAGCCGGTATCGAGGGGCCCACACCCCAAGCACAATGTGGCCTGAGAGCTATGCTGTGGCAGAGACAAAGTTCTTCAGGCACATGGCCAGGGAAGCCCCCCAGGACAGCTCACACCTTAAATGCCTGCAGCTCCTTGCCCGTGTTCTTGCGCGCAAGGACTTTTCCATCCATTCCATCAAGACCATCGTCATGCGCCTGCTGCACACGGTACCAGTGTCACAGTGGCAAAGGAGACGCTTCCTGCTTCAGCTCTCAGATGCTCTGGAACAGCTGCGTGTATCTCTGGAAGAGAAACACTTGGAGCATTTTATTGTGGGCAACCAGAGGCTTCCAGAGGAGATCAGGCTGCCCCCAGATGTACTAAGGGCTAAGCCACCCAACCTCTTCCACGGTCTGACACAGGATCCAGCTGCCCACTCCCAGGCGATGCAAGCCTACCTTGATCTGCGCCATCGCCTGGCAAGAGTGCTGGCCTATGGCCACTGTTAGCGGGGCTCATAGAATCACAGAATCGCAGAATCAGAGAATCACTGGCTTCGAAGAAACACTTAAGATCATCAAGTCCAACCCATGCCCTAACACCACCTCAACTACACCATGACACTGAGTGCCATATCCAATCTTTTTTTAAACACATCCAGGTATGGTGACTCCACCACCTCCCCCAGGCAGATGATTCCAGTACTTTATCACTCTTTCAGTACAAAAATTTTTCCTAATATCCAACCTAAATTTCCTTTGGCGCAGCTTAAGACGGTGTTCTCTTGTTCTGTCAGCTGCTGCCTGGAGAGAGAGACCAACTCCCACCTGACTACAGCCACCTTTCACATAGTTGTAGAGAGTGATAAGGTTGTATCTGAGTCTCCATTTCTCCAGGCCAAACAACCCCAGCTCCGTTCCTCATAGGGCTTGTGTTCCCGGTGCTCCACCAGCCTTGCAGCCCTCCTTTGGATGCATGTGCCCATGGGGCTTGCAGCTGGTGGCAGAGAACCAGCTTTTAGTGCCATGACAAAGACAGGAATGAATGGGATTCACAGACAGATAGATATATGTATATATAACTATAGTGTGCATATAAAACTACAATTATTTTTATTAACAGATGTGTTTTAATAGATACATATTATAGTCATGGTTTATAAATTGTCATATTATTTTATGAAAATAAATAGCACATATATAATGTCACTACCTGTTGTGATATGTATTAATACTCTGTAGCTACTGCATTTATAAGAGGCAAGACTTTTATTACACAGATATATTTATAAAATATAAATTACACGTATTTATTACAAAGCAATAATTTAATACATAAAATGGAAATTAAATAAAAGAACAATTATATCTAATTCCTATATAATTACACAGAATAAATTATATTTATAATGTTTATTAAATATGTAAAATGTTATATAATTAAAAAATCATCATAATAAATATAATAGAACAATATAAATTTAGTATGTATATCATGTCACTATCTGTTTGGACACATATTAATGCTCCATAATTAGTGTATGAATGACTGGCAAGAAAGAAACTGCTGTGCTGTTATTTCAATAAAATGCAGTTTTGCAGAATCTGGAGCATGCAAGATTTTCTTGATCTCAGCCGGACCTATAGTATTGGTAAATGTCACACGCTGGGAATCTGGGCTCATAAACCGTCTCCATGAACTCAACCAAACTTACACTGCTGAATTGGTTCTAATCAGCAATTAAGTCCAGGTGCCCCCAGCCCCTCTGATCCCAGAATCACAGAATGGCTCAGCTTGGAAGGGTCCTTAGAAATCATCTTGTTGCAACCCTGCTGCCAAGGGCAGGGACACCTTCCACTAGGCCAGGTTGCTCCAAGCTCCATCCAACCTGGCCTGGAACGCTGCCGGGGACTGACTGGGCAGCCACAGCTTCCATGGGCAGCGTGCCCCAGCACCTCACCAGCCTCAGAGGCCAGAATTTCCTCCACATCTCCAGCCTAACGCCGCCCTCTGTCAGTGGGCAGCCGCTGCCCCTGGGGCTGTCCCTCCAGGCCCTTGTAAGCAGCCCCTCCGGGTCTCTCTCTGGGCCTTGTGCAGGGACTGAAAGGCTGCAGGGAGGTGCCCCAGGACAAGCCCTTGGAGAGCACTGGGGCCAGGAGTGCCACCATCAGGGCAGCAAGCACGGCCTGGCATGGCTGTCGGGTGAGAGGGCACAGGGCAGGCGCTGAGGCCCTGCCAGCTGGAGCTGGGAGCTCAGGTGTGCAGCCCAGCAGAGAGCCTTGGGCTCCTGCAGCTCTGCATCCCTCACAGCTGAGGCAGCTGCCCAGGCACAGCTGGCCTGGGACACGTGGCCACGCCATGCCACCCTCAGGGGGGTTCATGCTCTGGGGCCAGAGTAATTTGTGGCTATGAGATGAGTGGCTAGCATGACTTGGGCCCCTAGGGTGGTGACAGGTGCGCAGGGGAAAATGCCAGCCCAGAAAGAAGCAACAGCAAATGGCCCCCAGCATGGCCAGTAATACTGGTGTCTTACACTGGCTGTCTCTCTTTCCATTGTAAGAGAGAAATAGCAGAGGGGAAATAGCAGAGGGGCTATCTATAAATAATAAGTACCTTTCAGTACCAATAAAGCTTACCAATATTGGATGGGTATTGCACAGCTTTCATCATTGCAAAATTACCAGGAAAAAGGGTAGGTAGGCCAACACAGGCACAGCTGGGAACTCAAGACAAGTTTCTGGCCCAAAATCTTTCTTCAGGTCAGAAATGTATGAAATAGATTTTTCAGAGAGTAATTAGATATGTAGGAATCAGCAACTGATTTCCACAAAGAAGGAACAGTAGCAGAAAAGGACAGTAGCAGGATGAGAGAAAGAATTAAAAAAAACCCTACAGCTTTGCATACTAAACAGTCTCTTAACAAGGCTTCTAAGAGGCTGGGCTATTCACTCCTTTTTTGTTCTGTATATCTCATTGTGTCTTTTTTTGGTCATATCTGCATGTCCTTTTGTTCTGCTGATTGTCTTTCCATACTGTTTCTCCCTGCTCTCACTTTCCACAATTCCAGCAGTGTTACAAGTCCTAGCAAGCAGATATATTAATTAATTCAGCTACAATATAGTTTCCAATTTTTTTTGTCAGGAACAACAAAGCAATGCAATAATGTAATCAGCTCCAGATGGTAGAAGTTGACTGGAAACTGCTAGAAGCCTGCCATAGGAAGAAACAGTTTTATTTTGGAGAATGAAATAGCAGGTAGCATTCCACTAAATCACAACAGTAAGGCAAAAGGTGTAAATAAGAAGCTGGAAGCTACTTGGATAGCAGAACAAACTGGCTTGACAACAGTGCTGAGAATAACGCCTGACTCAATTCAGCCAGGAATTGCATACAATAAATATCGCAGCAGGTAGGATGCACTAAGGAACAGCAGCAGAACACACTCTGACGTTATTGGTACACTCATAGTTTAATTTCAGATGAATCAAAACCGTGAGCCAAGGCTTGGGATCATGTAATCCAGCACTGCTATCACACACACTTTACAAACACCAGGGCCTAAGTGCTGAGATCAGGGACAGTGCTGGACCGCTCGCTTAAATAAACTCCAGCAGGGACACCAGCTTACACAGAACAATGGAGAGGGATAAATCTGGAATGAAGAAGATGAGCTAAAGACAGCAGTGGTTAAATTAAATATTAAAATCACAGTGTGGAATCAGATGGCCAGATTTGATCCAGAATTTTCTTTGGGGATTGCTGGACAGATGCTGTTGTTTTTTTCAATTTTGACTCTACAAGAGTGGTTTTATGGTGTCCCTTGTCCTGGAAAAAATAATAATAGAGCACCACAAAAGAGACTGGATTCTGGGCAGCAAGCTCAGGTGCGGTGTGGATGAGCAGCACAGAGCTGAGGGGATGTGGGTTGTGGGGAAGCCTGTGCAGCAATGCCGGCTGGGGACTGCACCTGTCTCTTCACAGGCCTCCCACAAGGCACCCTGCAGCGGAAGCCATGGCTGGGGGACATCTGGCACCTCGGGTGAGGCGCAGGCTGAGAAAACCCTCAACCCTGCCATTGAGAAGAGGGACCCTCGTAAAATGCTGCTTGAGACACAGGCAGCCCCAGCGCTGCCATGACATTATACCACAACAGAAGAAAAACATTAAGCTATTACAGAGTGTCCAAAGGAGGGCAACCAAGATGGCAAAGGCCTATGAGGGGAAGCCATACAAGGAGTGGCTGAGGTCACTTGGTCTGTCCAACCTGGAGGAGACTGAGGGGAGACCTCATCAGTGTCTACAATTTCCTCGTGAAGGGAAGAGGAGGGACAGGCACTGATTTTCTCTGGTGACACGACCCGAGGGACTGGCCTGAAGTTGTATCAGAAGGGGTTTAGGTTGGATATTAGAATAAAGTTCTTCCCCCAGAGGGTGGCTGGGCACTGGAACAGGCTCCCCAGGAAAGCGGTCACAGCACCAAGCCTGGCACAGTTCAAGAAGCGCCTGGACAGCGCTCGCAGGCACACGGACTGCTGGCGCTCACCTGTGCAGAGCCAGGAGTCGGAGTCAGCGATTCACGCGGCTCCTTTCAGAGTCAGGAGCTGCCGTAACACCGTCCCCTCCCCGCCGCCGTTCGCAGCGCCTCCCGCCATCGCCCCC
>NW_005054393.1:2344695-2418140 GCF_000277835.1 Geospiza fortis | reverse complement strand
CGTGGCATCGCGGCGAGGGCAGCAGCGCCGTGAGGCGGGCAGGGGCTTGCTCAGTGACCCCGAGAGCCTGAGCGCATTTCCTCTCGGACCCTGTTAATGGTACTTGCACTTAAGATGCTTCTCGGTCGCCTTCAGAAGAGGAGTGCGAGGCAAATGTATCTAGCAAGCTACAAAGAAAGCCTGATACAGAGAACTGCGGCAGAAAAGATCTCTTGTTGCTTAAAACAGGCACGGGCCCATGGTGCCCTGTACTGTAGGGAGCTCGGTGGCAGGAGCACAGCCAGCAGAAATGTGAGTATGTAGGGCAAACATAAAGCAAGTTGGTTGTAGTGACTCATGTACATAGTAAGGAATCGACAGTCAGATTTAGTTTGTTATTCAGGTACATCTGGTGAAGCAGTCGGGTTGTCTTGAGCAGGTTTAATGTTCAAACACGGCAAAGGAAAGGGATTACTATGATTCTTTATAAAAAATTGGAGCTTCTCTGTTTAAGTCTGCTCTGATCACAGAAGCAAACATGATATCCCCTATCCCTTCTTATCAGTGAGGCTCGTTGCTCCTGCTTTCCAGCCTAGTTGGTTTCTTTCTGCTCATTTACATGAACTCTTTAAATGCAAGAAGCGAGCATGTAACTTGAAGTATTACTTCTTTTAGAGCCAGTTCTTTTCATGAATTGAAGTGCAGAAACAAATTTCAAAAATCCCTGGTACAGCCTCAAAGGCTGGAATAATAGCAGGCTGCGACCGCGAGGTGGCGCTGTTCCACCGCCCAGCTGTACATCGTGCTGTACCTCTTGCATCAGGCTTAGGGCTCAGCTGGCTTTTTGAAAGTTGGTTTTTCCAGTGCATCAAGGCTTTCTGGACACGGCATGCACTGCAGCTGCACAGCCCAGCCCAGCAGTAGGATGAGATAAGTGTCATGAGCACCCCCTTTCCAACAGGAGCTCCTCAGACCTGCACTTAAATCCAGTGTTAAACTGTAGCTACTCTGTTTTGAGTCTAAGCTTTGACTCAAATTTGAACAGTAAACCGGTGTTTCATATCGTGCAGTAGCCCGTGTCAAGGGTTCTCAAACTTGACTGGGGGTGTGGTAGAGAAAGATGACTGCATGTTGAAAGATAACAAAATACTACCTTTCTGCCTAGAGATCCTTGTGCTATTTAACACTTGCAAAAATTGCTGCCATCACTATCTGAATTATTTAAGTACTGAAATATCCCAGATCAGCCAAATTCCATTAAACACAAAGTGCAAAGGAAAGTTATCTTAAACAAGCAATGTTCCAATGTAAAGTTGTTGCATTTACTCCCCAAGGAGGAAAGGATTCTCATCAAGAGGGGGGTGAAGAGGTTAGCCGCACTTAATTTGTCATTTTTTTGTTAGATGAGCTTTAACTTAGACTACTGTAAATTCAATGAAAAAACATGGAGAAGGGAGATAAGGAGCTTTTGGGATTATTTTTAAAAATAAACCCCAAAGCCTTCATTACTATCTTACAGCTTTTTCTAAGTAGTACTTTGCTGTTGCAGTTCTGAAATTAATGAAGTATGCATGGATTATTGCTGAATGTATTTTACTTCAAAGCTGGTTATTCCCCAGAAGTCAGAGGCTTTGCATGTCTGTTAACACAGTACTTTCCAGACCACTTTTCTAATACAAACTTCTGGGTTTTGACTCAATGCCAGAGGAGCAAAATAGCATCCTTACCTTTGCAGCTGTGACCACAACATAAAATCAAACAGGAAGAAGAGCTGATGCTGGGGGTTGTTTTCACTACACTTAAGGCACCTTGAGAGTTGGAGCTCACACAAAGAGATGGGCCCCCTCACACCCTCCCTAAGCAAAGTGGCTGTTAGAAGAGCACTTGGCTTTTCTTTATAGCTTTAGCCAGCACAGGCGACTGCATCTTATCTGTTCAGCAGCCCAGCTCCCCCTGTGTGAGCATTGCTGTTGCGCAGCAGCTTCCCCCATTTGCTTGTGCTGCCTTACCCAGGCTGCAGCACAGCCCTCGGAGGATGGTTTGGTGGCAGCCCAGCTTGTGGTTCTGCAAATTAGGAGGAGGCTCTAGGCACAGCTCTGAAGGGTGGCTGCATCAGCTCTAGACAACTTCCGTGTGTAGATTTCTCTGCTTGTCCAACTCGCAGCTGTACAAGTGCCGCTAAAACAGAAGTCAACAAGTTATGTGTGTGAAACCCTACCTTGAAATGCTTGCATATTCAAGCAAGTGGGAGGGGAGTGGGGGAAGAAAGGCACTAGCTGGATTTTTCTATTTCTCTGTACTGCTGTTAGTGACTCAGTCTACAGTTTTGGGATGTGATTTTGCATAACTGAGGAGGTTGCAGAAAAAGGCTATATTATGTCTCAGTTTCTGGGAGGAGCAGTTATATGACCATCAGGCTGGTGTGGGAGCTAACCTCTTGGAGATGCAGTTTTACTTTTTTCTACTCAGCATATTGTAAGGAATAGAAAGTTCTTGAGAGTATACCTCTGAAAAGCTACCTGCTACACAAGAATATTGGAATATGTTAGTAAAATTTCAAGTCATCAGTTCAGCATAGTTCAGTCTTTTCCCTGTTGTGAGCAACTTGAAAAAGCATCACCAGGTATTTTATTGTGACATTTGTCTTTTAGCATGTTATGAGGATCCTTTCTGGTATTAGAATGTTGTAAGTGACAGAACCCTTTCATCTGCTGTGGCGCATGGTGGTTTTTTGACAACTGCACAGCAGTAATAGTAGTTGAATTTAACCACCCCAACCCCCTTTCCCCAGGGCAGAGTAATTTGCTTTTCTTGGTGTTTAAGTGTTTTCACTAAGTGTTTGCATAGCATACCACCAGCTAAAATACATAGTCCCTATTTCCAGGGCTCTCTGAGAGTACTCTGCATGTCTTCAGTACACAGCAGATAATAGGGACTTTGTCCTGCCTTTCTTACCCCTCCCTTCAGCAAATAAAAAGTCAATCCTGCTATTAATTTGATCACTACATTAAACATAGTAAGCCAAATTATCCATTACATCAAAATGTATTCTGCCATCATGATGTTAGACCTCTTATGGATCAAACTGGAGGCAAGTGAAGAGGGAATGTTTTGTTTTTTCCTATCTGTAGCTGTATCTGCTTTGAAGATTGGCTTTGTAAGCTTCTCCCATTAACTAACAAAGAGATAGAAATCTTCCACATCCCTGTGTGCCCTCTCCAGATGTGGATTAAGTTCATTAATGGCAACAGTAATCTCCCAGACTGTCTGACAGGTGTTGATCTGTGCACCAGCACTAGTGCAGATTCTCACTTTGATGATGTTAAATGAGTGAGAGCCAAGAGCGTGGGTTTGAAGCAGATTGTCTCCACGTACTGCACTTTGACTTGGACATGAAGTTCTCAGATGGATCACCAGAGGCTGCACCACCAGTGAATGCTCAACACTCTCCACAACTCAGTGGTGGTAAAATCCATGAGGGCAGGCAAGAGCTAACCTAAACTAACCACACACACAGAACCCATAGTGGGAACACAGCCCTCAGCATCAGATATTTTAATTTGCAGACTCATGCTTATTCCTGATACAGACATAGCCAGCAATAATTATAAGAATCCACTCTAGCATTAAAATAATTAAAATTGACCTCTTGAACTCCCCCAGAAGGAAGACCCATAAGAAGTAGGAATGTCCGTAAGGAAATTTGATCCAACAGAAGTCTAAAACCGTCCCAAAAGACCTCACACCACTCCTTTTCAGTCTTTTAGCAGTCTACAGGAGCCTCTACAACTGGTTGTGTGGTATTGGTGAACACCAGAAACTGAAGGTGTAAACACAGGGTGATACACCAAGATCTGGACTACTCGAAAAGACATGGTCATCTGAACAACATTCACCTTGGTGTAACATGAGGGATCCATTGCCTGAGGCTGGGAAGTGTATATAGGATACCTGGGAGGTAAGCTAAAATAAAAAGATACTCAGAGTACAGAGGCATTTATGGATACAGATAGTTCAGCTTGTTTATAAGTAAATAGAAGGAATGCAAGTCTTGCCAGAGATAAAAATAAATAGATTTGTCCTGTCATGGCAGAAGAGAACCACAAAAGAAGTTTTAACATTAAAACCAGGCACAGAAACAAAAGTTAAAAGATTAGAGAACTGCAAAAACCTGCTCTGGAAAGCATGTGAGATAAGAGTGATTAGGATTCATTTGATAGGCTTAGGGGAAATTCAGATACTTTCCATACAGGTGTAGTTTTATTAGAGATTGCTGCTGGGCTGCTATTCAGCTTGCTGGGAGAAAAAGTGTAAGCCAGTAGGGGAGAGACAGACCTTGCCAGGTAAAGAGTCAAGGATGATTTAGATGGACACACAGTGAGGAAAGAAAGCATGAAATACCTAATTTAACAGGATGGTGTTTTTTCCTGAGGTCTAAAAATGAGGAACACTTATCTTGAAAATCCTTCATGTCTTGTCAGCACAATACAGACATCACTAAGTCTTACCTATAGCCTTGCTTACTCTGATTTCTGGTATAATTTTATTCTGGCTCCTCCACAAAATTAAAATTTCTTCAAAATACATGGTTAGCATCCTTTCAGTGGCCTTGGTGGTACTGCTTGTCCAGTAAGTATCTTATTAATGAGCATTCTGAGGAAGGAGACACAATGTACCTGTTTACAAAATTGACACAGCACTGTTTTTGCATTACTTATCACACATATAACTTATAGTCAATAAAATCTTTAGGCTTGAATTTTTGCCTTGGCACCTTAATACCGTCTCTCCTTAGGATCCTGAAAGCAGCAACATGATGTAGTTCATACACCAACACATTTTTACTACTGAGTTTGGATGGAAGAATGATGTTGCTTGTTCCAGTAGGACTGGAAAGCAACTGTCAGCACTTAGAACTACAATGTGAGCTGCATGTGAGTTATTAGAGCTGCAGCTATCTTAAGTTTAATCCTGGCATCCAGGAACATTTCCTTCGATTTTACTGGACAGATGCATTTGTGGACACAGCTGTATAAGCACTGAGAGAGAAAACTACAAGCCTACGTGCTTCAGAGCCTGCACTACAGTTAAAAACATATAGCATGCTAGCACAAGTGAAAGGGAGAGCTGCTGTGTGCAACTTGATCATTACATTTGGTCTACCAGTTGCATAGACCCAAAACTGCTCTACAAGTGCTGTAGTACAACATTTCCTCACGTAGCATGGTTAGAGAGCCCACCTTAACAGGTGCTTTAGAATAAATAGTACTTCTAAGATTTCCTATGCTGAATAGGAGTACATTAAGAAGATGGAAGCCATCACATACCACTTGGAAAAGGGTAATTAATAGCTTACCAAGATCCCCATATATACCACATAACAGTCTTCAATCCTTGCAAACATAAAAATATATCAAAATTTGAACCCTAGAACATTTTCACTTAGTTTCCCACCTAAAGTAGCTGTAGGCTTCTGCTTTAGAATTACTCTTCTTAATGCTAGAAGCTCACAGGTACCTTCTCTTAAATTTTGATGCCTCTCCCTTGCTACTCTTTTTAACCTTTCTTCTTTGAGTCTCACAGGTGCAAAGCTTTCAGTTGAATTAACTCTGCCTTATCCAGAAGTGGTGAGGAACTTGTTTCTCTGAATATTAGTCTTGTTAGGTATGAAGGACTAATGCTTAAAAAAATAAGTTGCCTGAATTTCTGTTACTTTGAGAGTTTGGGGATTTGTTTGTTTCATTTGTTTTGTTTTTGCAGTCAAAATTCCACAGGCTTCTGAGTAAATGAGTTAACTCCAGAGGTATACACTGTTAAACACAGGATGTTTGCTTCTCACATTTATTACAAAATCTACAGTGATCTCCACAGGGCTTCCATTTAATTGGAGTTTTGCCACCAACTTGAATACGTAGCTCAAGTCCAAGTTCATTAACAGTATGGAAAGGTTTACTCCAAGTGTTGGATGTAGTAGAAAGATTAAAAGCTGAGCAGTTGCCTTTACATGGTGAGCATGCCTGAGCTTGATGAGGTTATTTCCTGAACCTAAACTATAAACAAGGAACCAGGCAAAGTTGCAAACCTGCATATGGGATGCATCTGCTGGAAGTTATGACAAATCTTCACCTCACTGAAGTCAGTGAAACATTTTCCGTGTACTTGATTGGAGCCAGGATTTTGCTGTAGGCACTTACACTTCAGTTTTGCAGAAATTAATGCACATGACACAGTAAATACCTCTGAAAAACATTTTAGCTCCTCTCCTTCCCAGTTTTCCCTTTTTCTTTAGGCTGAGTTTTAAATAGCTTTCCTAAACCTTTTCCATCTCCATTCCCCTTTTTAAATCAGAAATTGAATAGATATCCTTTCAGCATTCTGCTTGAGCAACATCAATGGCATCACTTTTACACTGTATTAATCCTTATGCATAATAGTATGGTGTCTTCCATCAGAATTGCAAAGCAGTTAACATATATTAATTAAGTACTGCATCTCTGTGAGGCGTGTAAGTAATTAATTTTGTAAGCCAATGCCATTTAAAGGTGAGAGAAGGGTGGGTTCTCATCTTAGTGAATAGCCTCTTACTCGTTTACAGTTATTTCCTTCCTGGTGTCTAGACCTGACTAAGTTCCTTATGCAGCTTTTGTAATGGCATCAGTAACAGGCACACTTGTGAAGCTGAAATGCAAGACATCTCATGTATTTCCATTATGTGAAAGCATGTCCTCTCATAGTCATTGTCAAATGTAATTGTGGTAAATTACAGTAAAGAAGACGGGGGAAGAATTTGAGACTTAAGCTCCAGCCCTGCCTTCACTTCATTAGAACAGGTGTTCCTAAAGTTTTGGTGTCCTATGTTTGCTTTTGTGCAGGTAGCAAAGGACTTCCTAGATGCTACAGGCTTCCTTTTTCCCAGGCACATTTACTCTTTGCACCTGGAATTCATATTTAGGCAGATTTTGAGGGCTTCATAAATTTGTCTGGGCTTTCCAGATGTGTGGTAGCTGGAGACAGCAGACTCTTCTGAGCTGGTTGCATGCCTGGGAACTCGATGTCAGCACTGTGAGCACACACAGCAGTTACCGGGCATGGAGTCCCTCACAGGAGCAGCTCTCTGTGTGTGCTGTGCATAGGAAGTGCAGCACATCAGAAACAGCAGACTTGATGTAGACATGGCTGTGCAGTCAGGTCCACTCTTTCATGGGGGAACAACATAGTTATTTGCATATGGATTATACTTCTCCTGTTCCTGTGTGTTGCAGCTGCTGCATATATACACAGTTTTTTCTACCCATGAAATCCTCTGCAGACCTATGGGATTTCTACCATTCTAGTTTGCACCCTGATATACACACTCCTCCAAAGAACAGGATCCTTACTTATTCTACTTCTCCTGTCAATTCCCCCTTCCCTTCTATTAACAAGTCCTTGCAATAAGACAGTTCTTCCATGAGACACCCTCAGACAATTTCACTTTGCTCAGAAGGGAGACATGGCAGTCCTTTTTCTCTCCTCGGGAGTCCTTGGTCTTGGTGATTCTGCTGCTTACCGTACCCTGGTTCTGACATATGTTGGATCTCTCCATTAGCCACTTTGACCTATTAGCCTGGAAGAAAAACAGCAGGAAGGTGGGTAGCTTTGTCTGGCGTAGTGAGGTAAATAGCTGACTAAATGACAGATATGAGGTAGAGGATCAGCAAATTTGCCGATGATACCAAGATGTGAGGTGTGGAGGGAAGCAATGACACTTGGCAGGCTTGAGAGGTAAACCTGTGTGAACCTCATGAAGTCCAACAAGGCTAAGTGCAAGGTGTTGCAGGTGGGTTGGTGCTATCCCAGCACTAATACGCCAGGCAGAAAATTGATTGAGAGCAGCCCTGGGGAGAAGGAGTTGGGGATGTTGCTAGACAAGAAGCTTGACATGACCCAATGTGCACTTGCAGCCCAAAAATCCAACCATGTCCTGAGCTGCATCCAAAGCAGTGTGGCCAGCAGGTCCAAGGAGGGGATCCTGCCCCTCTGCTCTGTTCTCATGAGACCTTATGTAAAATGCTTTGTCCAACATAAGAAGGACATGGACCTGTTAGGACAAATCCAGAGGAGGGCTACAAAGGTGCTCAAAGGGCGGGAGTACCTCTCCTGTGACAACAGGCTGAGAGAGTTGGGGATGTTCTGCCTAGAGAGGGAGACTTCCAGGGAGACCTTAGAGCAGCTTTCCTGTACCTAAAGGGGACCTTTAAAAAGCTGGAGAGAGACTTTTTACAAGGGCCTGTGATGATAGGACAAAGGGGGATAGTTTTAAACTGAGAGTGGGTTTACATCAGATATTAGGAATAAATTCTTTACTGTGAGGATGTTAAAAAATTGGAACAGGTTGTCCAGAGAGGTGCCCTATCCCTGAAAGTATTCAAACCCAGACTGGGTGGGACTTGAGCATCCTGATCTAGTGGGTAGCATCCCTGGCTGTGGCAGGGGGTTTGGAACTAGGTGATTTATGAAGTCCCTTCCAACCCAAATGATTTCTGTGATTCTATGATCAGGGGTGTACTGAGATGTTGCAAGTGCAGCTGAGAGAATGGCAAAGAGATTGAGACCTGACCTCTCACTTTTGCAAGGGACTTTATTGATTAACTTAGCTGCCTCTGTAATGGTAATTTGGTTTGTTTCTTTTACAGAACAGAGATGCTACATTGCCTCTTTTTCTCTTTGCCTTGGAAATGTCATTCAGTCTAGGAAACTTTGGGTAGATTCAGTTTTTTGTCACACCATCACATTAGAATAATATATTTGGAAGGGTTATCAAGGATTTTCTACATTGCTTTCCTACAGGCATTTGTATATAAACTTTCTTCCTTATGTTTCAGTGGCCTCACACCAGTTGGGTTGTTTTTCACTGCTATTCATATGTTGGAGGCTAAAACCATTGCTATAATCATGTTCATAAACCTTTATGATTTTTAAACACGCTTATTCTGATTCAATGTTATCCTCAAAAATACTTTGAATCCATTATCTTGCTCTGTTGAATTAGTTTTGAAATTTTACCTAAATACACCTCCCATGTTTTGTTGAAACTGCTTTGAAATTAAACAGAAATTTGAGAAGCTTCTGTTGGCTGCCTCAGAGTGTCAAGCACATGAAATATTCCTCCCACTCCCCTGGAAAATTAAGAACTAAAGAAATTATTTTTCCCCCCTACTTGTAGCTAGATTTGAACTGGTAGAACATAAAATCACAGTATGATTCAATTCTGATTTTTCCTTCAGTATTGTCTGAGAAATGATGGAAGACTTCAGTGCATTAATAAAGCAGTTTAGACACCCGTCTGCCACAGTGGTGGAGCTCAGAAGATCAAAAGAACATTCTCATCTGCTTGACACACACACACCCAGTGTTTGTTCATTAATGGCATAATTTTAGTGTAGGTTATAACTGTACACATCGTACAACAAAGCATTGCCATGAAGTCCCCTGTCCCTAGGGAATGGAAGGAGCAGAAAAAAAGTGGTTGATTAAAGCATTCTCAGCAGCTGAGAACATCCCTAACACTGACACGTTTTACTGTGAACTGAGAAAGGGTGGGAAGAATAACTGCTCACCATCATCTTCATTTGATGGTATTGTTCAGGATAAATCCCCCACTGGTAGAATAATCCCTGATAAGAGGCATTCTAGCTTTCAGAAGTCATACTCTCAAAGCATACACAGTGGGGAGGTGTTGTAGTATCAATGCTCAAAAAAATATGCATAAATTGGTGTGGGGTTGCCCATCTGTTTTGGTGACAGAAAGTGAAGGTCTGGATATCTGTGTCTTAAACCAAATATGACCCATTTTAGGTTCTGAAGTAAAAGAGAGTTTGTCCTTCCCTGACAGAGAAAAATTGTGTTTTCCCTGATACTCATTCCATAGGGTCTCTAAAGACCCAAACTTAACTGAAAAGCAAAAAGCCCATGGCGAGGAGTAGAGGGGTTGGAACTAAACAACGTTTAAGGTCCCTTCCAACGCAGACCATTCCATTATTCTATGATTTGCTTACTGGTTTTGCAATTTTAGAAAATAAATTTTCTCACCTCTAGTTTAGGAAAATCCCAGTTGTAATGAGGTTAACTGGGTGGATTCCAGATCCCACTCACTCCTTGCATGGTAGCATTGACTTAGTGGCAGAGCCCCAGAAACGAATCTGGCCCTTTATCTCCATGAAAGTGAAAGTGTGCTGGGCAGGCATTTCAGCACACAGGGTAACGTGCCTTTGGATCACACACAGCTAATCCTCTTTATACTTTGCTGACTGTAACCTGCTTAGTCTTACATGAAATGTATTCATCGTCTTTTCCTGAGCCTGATCCAAAGCCTGTTGAAGTCAGTGGAAAGAGTCCAGATATTTTTTCTGTAGTTTTGGAGCTGACTGTATATGAACAGCTGGTCTAGCACTGAGTCTTGTAGTTGAAAGACAAGGAAAATAAGCAGCAACAGACCACATTGGACTCCGTGCTGTATTAAATATATAAATGAAAGTAACGTGAAACTTGTAAAACCAGACTGGACAAAACACTCTGAAACATGCTGCAGGGAACAGTCTAGTGCTAGCAGGGGAATAAGTTAGCTATTTAATGATTTCTTTTCCATAGCTTTTACTTTTCCACATATTCTGTAATGTAACAGTTCTTTTTTTTTCCTTGGGCAAATAGCTGTCAGACAGCAGCACTGGAATGAGAACATATGTAGAGTTTGCTTTTATCTTACATTACAAAAGAAGTATGAATACCTTCTGTTATTCCAAGTATGAAATTACAAGTGTCAAATTATTTGGTGCTTTAAATCCTGTGCCAGAAAAGTAATCCAGTAAAAATAGCTATGTCCTGTCAAAGCTGAGCAGTTAGTATTGTTATTACAGTTTCTAGCATGGCTCCAACAGTGTAAGATGGCAAAAACAAGTGTAAGAGACCAGCGAGAAACTTGCCTGGAATCACCCAGAGCATAGAAAGGCAGGAGGATGGAAACAAGGTAAACCTAATGACCCAAAGTGAGAATCTGCCTGGTCTGATTTACAGTTGGTTTGTACTTTAAAAATGCTGTTAAACAGAAGCTGGTTAACATCTTAGGGGCTGATTCTTACCCAGAGATCCCATAGAGTTAAATAAAAGAGTGGTTTGTGCTGGGTTCTGGGTATGTGGTTGATCCTCTGCCCTAAGGAGTGTACCATTTAAAAAGTAGAAGAATATTTAGCTGGAAGGGTTGAAGAATTTTATCACTTCCACATTACAGGTAGGAGTGCAAAACAGGGGTGTAGAAGTCTTGGCTGGGTTAAACAGTCGGGGTCTGAGTTGTCTGTGGCAGTGAACCCCTAAGTCCTGTCAAGTGCTTTGCAAACAAATCCATCTATACCTAACTATGGTATGGATGCGAAGTTGTGAATGAATGTATGTGGTGAAGTTTCCTGTGGACCTGAAGTAAAATAGGAGATACAAGAACAGGTCATAGCAGAGCTGTGGGTTTTCATATATGAATTTCTCTCAAAAGATTGTGAAGAGCCAGACACACTTTATACAGCTTCTGGAATTTAGGTTAATACTTTTGTTGTCCATTCCACAAAAGCCAGGACAGAAGAAAATTTAAATAGTAGATTATGTCTACTAGGGGACAGAAGAATCATATAATGCTCTTTTTCAGGTCTTCAGAGTTACAGTGAAACCTGGACAGAGACAGCTTGTTTTGCTAAATTGGGAACACACTGCTTCAGTCAGTATGGATGTTAGGAAGCTAATTAAAGGACATAGCAGCTGACAAGTGAATCTTCAATCCCTGTCAAATCCCTTAAGTTTATGACAAGTGTGAAGTAGTTCATATAGAAAAGAAATTTTTATTCCTGAATTCACGTTTCCAGATGAGATGTGTTTATTTTCATGGTAATAATCAGAACACATTTAACTTAATGTTTTTAGGATTAATTTTATCTGCTTTATAAATCACTTCCCAAATGCCAGCTCTCTTCCCCTACTTCTTGACAACCATGGGAGTCATATTAGTTGTCCACACTGGTATTTTAAGTAAGTGGCATGAAGGGTGTGTCAGGCTGCATAGTATGCTGCTGAACGGCAGACCAAATCCTGGTGCTTAGAGGCTGCAGTTGTGCTGAAAGGTCAGAAACACCAAGGACATATCTTGTACCAAAACTTGCCTGTCCTGAGATAGTGAGGAACAGTCACACGTGTTGATTTACAGAAAAAACTTTGGTTCCTTTTTTTTCCTTTGCAAATCACATGCTCTTGCTGAATATAAATATCTCATGCTGCAATGATTAAACCCATTTCAGGTTCATTTCCATGAATCTGTGAAAAGACTGTGCCAAAACCCAGAATCAGCTATGAAGGATAAATTGTGGGGTTTTTTTAATTTCTGAAAAAAATCAGTAGTAGGTTGTCAGTTAGTACATCAAAGGATGCATCTAGTGTGCCTCGGTATGCTGTAACGTGAGCCATTTGTTCAAAAGTTAGCTCTAGTTAACTAACATGACCATTCTAAAATAAGCACTCGGGCAGTGTTTGCTCCCAGGCAAATACTTGTTCTGCTACAGTTCCTTCTCAGCTCAGCTGCCTCTGATCCCCTTTGCAAGTGCCGAAGTTGTTAGCCTTTGTAGTCATGAGAGTTAATTACCACTCATTTTGTTCACTTTTCTGCATGGCCAAAAGCTTTTATGTCTTTTACATGATTTGGGAGTGGAAAGACTTGCCTGCATTAAGGGACTGTTTCTTATGCAATATGTGATTAATAGTTGCCAAGAAGTGGTCTGCCACATGTGTGCTGGCAGGTTGGTGGCTGTGCAGCTGCACTGCTAATTACATGGCTGGGCTGGGTAAGCACAGTGCATGTGATGGTGCAGATAGGCAGGAGTTAGAGGTTAGGTAAACTGGGCCACCTGGGCTGTGGTGGCTAGATGTGGCATCATGGGGACAGATAGGATGGATCTGCTGGGGTTGGAGCCTGGACATGTGGAGAGAACACCTAGGAGCTATGATATGGGGCAGTCGGTAAGGAGCAGAGGAAGAGAAGTTAGTAGCAGGCTAAAGCAATTCATGTAGCAGTCAGCTGTGCACAGTGTGGCCCTTTGGTATTGGACTGGACTCCCTTAGTTTTGGGAGTGTTTGTGTAGTAGGAGAGGAGCATGTATTATTGTTTAGCTTTCATATCAGTCCAAGAAAACTAGGTTTATCTCCCAGCTCAAAAGCATTGTCCCCACAGAAATAGATATTCAAACACAGTGCTCTTTAGAGGTTGTGGCCTGTAGTAGCAGGAAGCTCAGGAGGGACTGCATACTTTTAGTATCTCTAAGCTCTGGAGCTTTTTCCTTGAATTATGTTTTTCCTTTTCAGCTAAATAAACCATAGCAGAAAGCCTTTCACTGTGTGCTGAGATACTCTCAAGTGCTCTTGTTTCCAAGGGTGACTTTAGTGAGGGCAGCGATGCAGTCTCAGAACAGAGCTCTTACGTGTCCCAGTTACAGAATTACTTCCCGTGCTGCTGACAGCTTGATTTGTGAAAGAAAAAAGAATAGCAAAACAAAACTCAACCCACAGCCTGTGCAAGAGAGAAAAACACAGACTTGCTATGCTTTAGGGAAAGTGTCAGACACAAACATTTCAAAGGAGGAAAGCCTCTAGTCTTCATGTACATTATAAAAATCCTTTTACCAGAGTAAGTCACATAACTGTAACTATTTTTAAGGTTTAAAAGTTTCCTGATTAATACCTATGGGATAAGTCTGTGCAGCTAGCTGGAGGCCAATTTTAACCTTGGACCATTGAAATCTCTTGACCTGTGGTTTGGTACAGAGCTGGCCATTGTTGTTTTTTTCCTGCTTTGAAATAAGGGATATCTGGGAAACCTCTAGTACCACCACCCCCTCCAAACAAAAAATAAATCCACATGTCTGACTGTGTGCTAGATCTGCTTTACTTAGCTGCCAAGTGTTGCAAAGTAGGCAGATACTGAAAAGGCTGCTAATCAAGCAGATATCAGACTTAGACACTCATCATTATGTGTTTATACTGAATCTGGTAGATACTAAGAGGACTTAAAGTGCATGTATAATTCCAGAGCTGTTTAGTTCTGGTTTAAGACTAAGCAGTAGTTGTAGAAAAAGAAGACTGACGTGTCCTGTAGTTGAGCAAGCAATTTTATTTCTGAAGCAAAATCTCATGCACTACAGGGCTCATGATTCAGAAATCTGGTACAATGCTGAAGGAAACAGTGTCTTGATTTGCAGCTTATAAAAACAGGATTTTGCTAATAAATGCATTCTTCAGAATTACAGACCAGCAGATTCTTAAATGTGGAGGTCATGGCTTTGTCTTGAACAGTAGCCTCCTATGATTACTATGTACTGTATTTTTATGATAGGTGAGACAGCTTCTTCCTGGCTACTTAGTTATGTCACCATTAAATGGAGAAAAGGAATTGGGATGACCTAGTCTGGAAGGGGTAAAGCAAACAGCAAAGCACTGCCATTGGTGAAACAAACTTGCTTTAAGCACATTCTCTAGTTAGTCTGAGTCATCAATCATCAATCATCATTTGTTCTCTTCTTCCTCCTCTGTTTTTCCCTGAGCTGTATTATAAAGCAGTGCTGTGACTGGAATCAGGGGTGCACTATCTGGGACTGGTCCTGAGAGAAGAAGGGGATGGGAACTGTGGGTAGGGACTGAGCCAAGGCATAGAGAGACAAGCAGAGCCTAGTTGGCAAGAAATGCTTGAGTCAAGTGCTGCCTCTTAAAAATAGCTCTGGAAGGACATATCCAACCATGGATACCATGTAAGCCTCCAGTAACTTCCTTGGTGCCTGCTCCCTGCACTGCCTGTTCTACCTCTCAAGCCTGGAGTTGCCTCTGTTGCTTCCTCCTGGTACAGGCTTCGGTCCCAGACTGTGTATTCCTCTCTCTGTCATTGCCCCATCCTCAGATGTTCAGAGTTGCTCACAGTGCACAATGTTTCCTGAAGTCAGCCAAATACACAGTTTTGAAGATGCACTTCTAGCATGTGATGAGCTCAGAAATCTGCCTTCACCAATTTAATGCCCTTATAAGAACCTGTCAGAAATGTTTTCTTCTCTTATCATGTCTGTATACACATGTATGTTCACCTGTGTATCTGTGTGTATATCCCATTATTAACAGTGAGCACTAACTGTAGACATCAGGGATGAAATGGACTGTAAAATTTCCATGCCATCTGCCCAAACAGCACACTGGCTACAAAAGAATGCTCGAATGTTTATAAAAGCTAGACTGAATGATGATGATGAGGATGATGATGATGTCTCTGTGTGGGGGGGTGATGATGATGATGTCTCTCAACTGGCAAACTTTTCTGAAACTCAGAAATGTTTGTTCTGTGATATGCCATCTTTTCAAATTTGTGATTCCAGTTTTCTGCTCTGTTAGAGCACCATGTAGATTGAGCAAAACAAAGTTAGTGCTATGACAAAATGTTTTGATATCTTGTCCTAATTCAAGAGAGGGTTTCTCACCTCTCCGTGGGAGAGAGCTGGTTGGCAGCCTGGGCTGAGGCTGCAGCAACCCCAGTTTTGGTGACAGTAGCTGTCTCATTGGTTTTGTTCTTCCACAGCATGACAGGATGAAAGCAGAACCAGGAATGGAATTAAGGTGGCAAATCTGTAGATTGAAGAATATAAATTCAGTTATAGTATTGGTTATGCTATTAGCCAGGTTCTGTCAATTGTATTTATGTTGAGCAACACCCAGAGTCTGCTGGAGCCAGTGGCAGTTTTGCCATCAGTTTCCCTGAGGAGTAGGATTTTGCTTATTGTTTAAATTAGCTATATCTTCATGGGAGCATATGGGAGCAAAGGTCTTGATTTGAAGAAACCAGTAAGCAGCTTTATGCATTTATTTTATTACACAGGTAAAAGCTGAGACAGCAAAACCCATCTGCTAAGCCTTCAACACATCTCTATAAAATCTATGTTAGGGTAAGAGTATTCTTTTCTATTTTATTTATGGCCTTGGCTGCCTGAATGAGTGCATCTGGAGCTCAGATGTCTGATGCCCTTATTGTAAATTAGTTAACTTGAAGAACTGCACGCACTGTCAGATCTTTGCTGTGGAAATGCCAGGCTCTGTAGTGGAGGTGCTTTTGTGTGTGCATATGTTTTTTTATGTGAAAAGGCTCTTGAATTTTATGCATAAACACTATTCTCTGTCTCTTTTTTCCCCCTCCCTCTTTTGTTACAGGCTGTGGACTAGTGTTGAATATTCAGGGAAAGCTCCCCAGGGAGATTAGGGACATGGACAGATTTTAAACAGAGCCCTAATGCATGGACACTAAAGGACAAACATTCTAGTGGGAATACTTGTGCAAATTCACTGCTTTGGTCAAAATGCATTAAACAGCTGCTTGCATGCTAAAGACGTTTTTAAAATCAATACAGACCAGAAATTATACAATTTATAAATAGAGATGGTGGTCAGTGAGAGTAGAAGAACTTTGGTGATGCCTTTTGTTATAAATCATACAAGACCATATAGTGCTCCTAGAGAGAAGTACATCTATTAATCCCTTGCTGCAGGGCTCAGAATCCCAGACTGTGCTGAAACTTACTTCTGGCAGGATTTGTCCTTATCCTTCCGTATCCTGGAGGGCTATGGGAACTGAGATTTAACAGCAGTAGGAATTAGACGCCTTGACATGAATAAACTGCTGTTATCATCAATTACTCTGATTACACTGTTATGGAAGATAGCTTATTGCTATATTTAATAAGTTTACATTAAAAGAAATTGAATGAAGCCATTGCACCAACAAGCAGTACCAGTGCATGTATTTGGGGCTGCTGTGCAGTAGCTAAACTCAGGTAGAGTCCAGGTGTAAAAACTGGCAACCTGGATGGGTCAGCATCTGAAACTGGGTTGCATAACAGCAACATGGTAATATCAAAGCTGCAGTGTGGCTTTAATTGAGGTAGTATTTATCATATTGCTATGTGCATATTTAAGAATAAATGCAATTTAAAAAATATTTCATTCTGAAATAAATATATTGCCTTACCATTGCAGCACATTTGCTTTATTGGTCCTTAAGCCTGACTCCACATTACTTCTGAGCCCTGTCCTCTGAAATGGAAACAGGTGTTATTTACAATATAGAAGTGCAGCAGCATTTATATAATACTTAGATCATTCAAGTTCCCATTATAGACCACATTTTATTACGTGTACATTTCATAAGGCCCATTGCCTCTATTGCTGCTGTCTCATGTTATGGTAATCCCTAAAAAAGCTGCCGCTAAATTGAGGCCCTTTGTTTTACATGCTGCATGCTTGCAGCTGCTGCAAGCATTTGACAGGTTCAAAGTCCATATTTCTTAATTTCCATCTCAGTTTAGGGCAAAATAACAGGTCTTCAGTGTGGTGCCCTGCAGACTGCACTCTGCAGCCTGCAGCTTTTTATTGCTCCCTGCTTCCTGACTGTCCCCATGGCTCTTCTTTTGGCTCCTCTTGGAGACATGTTCTCTGCACTAAAAGTAGCTCTCAAGCTTATTCTGCAAGCCAGTTTTGAGGACTGTGTTGGGTGTGTGTATCCCATTTGCCTCTTGGAAGACAGCAGTCAAGTCCCACTCCACAGCTATAAGAAATAGAAAGAGCTGCAGCTGCTGTACATGTGAGATATAATTTTGGATTGTTTCAGAATGAGGTGGCCTCTCTAACCTTGCTCTCAGAAATGCCTGTGGTGTAACCACATGCAACAGTTTGTGTTTTGGATGTTAAAGGGCACAGTTCTCTGTGACAACACAACTGCTGTTGGCATAAATGGCAGGATTTCATAGCTGCACTCATACATGGCCACTAATGCTAATCAGCGACCAAGGCAAGCCAGACCCCTCTCCACAGGCTGGTCCTTGCTCAAATAAATACTCTGAGCCCCTGAGACAGCACTTCTGGCATTAACCTGGGTGCCCTTACATACCCCCCTTTTCATCCCTAAAATGCACAGGTGTTTCTTAAATGAGTCTTGTGTCTACTTCTGCCAGGCTTGGCTGTTTCACAGAAGTGCCTGAAGAAAACAAAATGCTAAAGGCTGGGAATGTTTTTGTGAACTTGTGGTACATAGTTTTCCACAGGACGCAGGATGCACCGTGCAGCCGGCTTGGATTCTGCTGCTGCTACCCTGTTGGGGCTGCTCCCCCATGGCTGAGGGGTTCAAAGGGAGGCGGGGAGGAGCCCACAAAAGCAGGACTAGGGATTGAAATGAAGCCGCTTTCCGTAGTGTTCTTCCATGCGAAGGGGAAGGTGAATGACGCTTGCCCATGTGTCCAGAAGGTGGCCCCGGCAGCCCGAGCCTGCCGGCAGCTCTGGCTTGTCGGGTGCAGCCCCGCTTGGAAACACCCTGGCTAATCCGGGCTCTCAGCCTCCTTACAGGCTCTCAGCCCTTTAAGCTTGTAACTAAGCCGGTGCTCTCATTGCCTGGCTGCAGGCCTCTGAGCCCACGGGTGACGAGTCATCGGTGTGACTGGGATCTTGGGACTTTGAATAAGCAGCTAAGTGCTGGCAGGAGCAGAAGCTCTAAGCTGCTGGATCTTTACCTCCTCATTACAAAATTAGTTTAAATAAAAAGCAGCCCTGCATGGTGTCTCCAGACAGGCTTTTCTCCACTTCAACAATAAAACTATGTCTTGCAACAGATGTGTTATTACACATGCTGGCTAGTATTTCTCAGGTGTCACAACTCTAAATACTAGAAGAAGAGATGATACTTTATTTTCTCTATTTTGGGGAAATCTCTGTGAATGTGGAAGGTAGACCTGGAGCAGGGGTTTTGCACTGTGATCTGACACTTTCAGCCAAAGCATGAGGTGAGGAGACACCTTGGTGCTGGAGGGCTCTCAGCTCAGCATCCCTGGGCAGTGAAGCTGTTCTGCTACAAAGGAAAGTTGATAAAATTTTCGAGCATGCTTGAGGAGTCAGACGAGTTAGGGTTTTCTGCAAGACTGATTCTGGCTATTATGTTTCCTTTCTTGAGATGAAAGATAGCTTTCTTAATTTAGGCAATGGTGTTCCAGCTTCAGAAATCACAGGGTTCCATGTGAAATTTTAGAGATATCCTGCTCTCCATCTTGGCAAGTCGATTCCCATTTTCCCTTACTAGCATTATTGCTTTTGGTTATAAAATTAAAAAAAACCCAACATATTTTCTTCCCTCTTTCCTTCACCCTGTCTCTCCTCAGCAGGAGCCCAAACCAGTCTCCTGTGCCTACCACTTGGAGCCAACTGCTGTGGTAGGAAGGAGAAGGCAGGCACCAAGCCAGCTACTGGTTGCAGTGCCTGTGCCAGCCCTCATCTTCAGCCACTGCCCTCTGCTCCCTCCATGGCAGCAGTCCAGTTGTGAACATTTAGCAGGCAGGAGCAGATACTTGAGGGAAAGCAGTGGTCTGCCTACTGAATGTGCTGGTCACTTTTGCAAAAAAACCAACAAAACAACACCCAAAATATCTCCAAACTTCCAAAGCTCTCTTCTGTGCTGGTTCTTAGTTTTCATCTAGTGACATGAGATTGAAAAGCTGTCTGGAATAAACTCCTTGTATCTGGGCACAGTGTGTTACTGTGTGCCTTCACTTTAACAGTGTCCTGAAAGGACCCTTTTTCTTTAGAGGTATAAACTGAGTAGCTAGAAGTACAGGTAATAGGGTCCATTTAAATTTTTAAAAGGTTTTACCACTAGGGAGGAAATGTGTAGGTTGAAAATAAGGAGGAGAGGAGAAATTATTTCAAGTTTCACAGTTGACATTGTGCCGGAACAGTTTGCTTTTTCCCAGGTGCTTATCTGCTATTGATGGCTTTTGGCATTCTGCATATGCAGGAAGGCAGAATATGCAGCTGGACAAGAGGGCTGCATACAGAGAGAACATTTTTGACCTTGCAGCAGCTTCAGATGTTGCAGTTCCTTCTTATTTCTTCCCATGTTCTTTGTTTCTTATATAGTTTCCTTGTTTAACAAAATTTAGGGGTTGGGACTCTATGGGGTTTTTTTCTTTTTTTTTTTTTAATTAATTTTGTTGGTTTACACCACTTCTGATAGATTCTTTATCACCTGCTCCCTTCAAGGCAAACTACAGGGCTCTTCCCTTGTGTAGCAGCTGTGCTGGAGGACTGCTGATGAGGAACAAAATGGGAGCTACTGAGCAGTCATTTGAAGGCTGGCTATTAAAAAGAAAAAAGCTAGCTAATTAGAGCTTAAAGGAAGAGGCAACACTTTATACAAAAACACCAGAAGGTAGGCCCTCCAAATCCCATACACTCCCTGTAAATAGCTATAATTAACCCCACAGTATTCAATTTATTAATTAAAATTTAATTAATATTTTCTGTCCTTGACAATCATTTTAGAGGCGGTCAGGAAAACATAGTGGCAGCTGGGTTCCCATACAGCAGCAGTGACATTCAAAAGGGCACAGCCACAGGGGACTCCTCTCAGTCATACCTGTGATAAAACGGAGTGAAACTGGCCACTGGATTTCTGGGAAAGGGGGGGAGGATGGGAGACACTGCAAGTCCTGGTGTTCTCCTGCATACTTCCAGACATCACCCTACAAATGCAGTACTCATATTGATTATCTGAAAGTATGAGAGAGCAGTGGAAAATGTGTGTCATCTTTTCTGACTGACCAATTTATACACCATCTGAGGGCTGCTCTACTTCACTGTGTTTCACTCAGGTTTGATGTTTTGCTTGGTGCTCTGTTTGGGAGAGTGAGACACCTTTCCTGAACTGCATGGACCCTGTCAAAGTATAACAGCTATTGCTTAAAAATGCTGTGGCTGAACTTGGTGCACTGCTGTTCTTCTCCAGCAATGGGTTTCCTGGTCATTCATACCATCCATGGTCAGTATGCCCAACACTTGTCAGAGTCAGAGCACTCCTCTGGAATAAATCCATTGGAATCCCCAATGGGAAATGTGAGTGTTGTCAGCTGTGTAGGGCACTCCAAGGTTTGCTTCAAACAGATAGGATAGATGTGGAAGACACCAAATGTGCTTCGTTCAGCAAGGACAGTGCTTCATCATTATCCAAGGTCAGACAATAGTGTAATTCATGCCCTCACCCATCCTTTTTCTACAGCACACAACAATTTTTTTTTCTGGCATTATAGTTTTTTGACACAGCACTGCTCTGATTGCCTGCAGCATACACCTGTTAGTACTCTTCACACTTTAAACTGAAAAAACCCATCGAGCCCATGAACAGAAAATACTGTTAACTACAGGGTCATGAGAAGAGATGTGAGCTGAGCACTGTGAAGCATGGCTGCAGCCAGTCCACTCAGTAGGGACCAAACTCTGAACAGTGTGGTCATGAGCCATCCTGCAGAGACTGGCCTGTGGATAAGGGTCTGCAGCACAGGCCTGGTGAGAACAGCCATGAGGTGAAGGAGGTCTTTTGTTCCCCATTTGACAGAAGGGTGCATACTGAATGAGCAAGAGAATGTACTCAGAGCGTGTTGAAAGCAGATCTCCCAGGTCACAGGGGAAAGTCTTCCAGTACAAAACTGTTAAGAGCAACTGGGAGAGGAGGTGGGCTGCACTGACCATCATCATGAACATCACCTCTCTGCTTCTCTGGATGAAACATGAGGGTTAGGCAGATTTTTGGTATACCTAGTGGTTCAGGCCCATGCAGTAGTGAAGTGACATGACATCTCTGAATCCCAGAGAGGCAGGCACAAGCTGTGCAGTGCAACAAGGCCTGAAGTTCTTCTGAGAACACTCAGAAGCAGAACTGGAGTTTTCCAGGGAACATGAGCACTATAAAGGATGTTTATCACAATTTGTAGTCTCTTTGGGGCCTCCAGACTTTGGTGCATAAATGCAACTTCAGGACCATCACAGAGCCTGCTTGTATGGTCTGTCCTATGGTCATGCAAACCAGCCTCAGACCCATCAGGCTTTGAATCACATCTCCCATCAGTATGTTTTCCCACGTGTGGCAGTGTGGGGCTAGAATGAACAAGTTCTCTACCTTTGTGTGAAAAGAAGTGCCTCTGATGCCCTGCAAAGGTGCTCACACAGGGCTGTCCCCATTCTGCCAGCAACAAGGCCAGAAGGGTGGAGATGAAGATGCCATTGCTATTGCAATGGTTCTGTTGGCATCAGGCTGGGACATCTGATGTGGCAATGTTGAGTCACAGCAGCATTTAATCTTGTGTTGCCATACAGGATGAAGCAGGCCAGAGCCATTGTTAGACTGTTGGTGATTCCAGGTAAATTTCAGCAGAACTGAGGGAGATGGAGACAGATGCTGAGAATCACTGCAGCCTTCACCCTGAAACGGAGGTCCAAAAGAGCACAGCAATTGTCCAATGATTGTTGCAACTATTGCCTGATCTTTGCATGCATCATTTAGTCCTTCTTTTCTCCCTGCTTTTCTTTCTTCCTTGCTTTCTTCCTTTCTCTCTTTCTATCTTGTAAATAATTTTTACTGAATTTTTAGAAAAGTACTTTCTCTACCTCAAAAATTCGTCTGTTTCTCAACTTTTACAAAGAGAATAGGGGGAAAGAACAAACCCCAGGCAACTCACTGCTAAGTTTTGAATTTGACGTGCAGAACAAAAAATTTGTCCAAAATGAGCTTTGCTTTACTGTTAGTCATTTGTACCAACCTGCAATTAAAAGGCTCAGTATTTGTTCTCATCGCTTTCTGAAATTACATTTTCCACTTCCTAGGCCCTGGCCTCGGGCAGTGGATTTTTGAAGCAATCATGCCTTGGTAATTAATGTTTAAAGATGAATGTTGCAACTTCTAAAACAGTGTTGCTGAGTAAACGTACAGCAAAAAGAATATAAAAACTGCAAGCCTTTTACGGCAAGCTGCAGAGTTTGGAGGTGTTATCCTTAGAGCTCCCAGCTACAGTGCATTTGATTACCCCTATCTGCATTCTTTCAGGTGGGGGGACAGCTGTGCTTAAAAAAAAGCAGAGCAAAATAAATATCACATCTAATCTGTAATTTCTTTGTGTTACTGACTCATCACCCCAGAAAGCTTGCTGGGAATGATTAACTCATACAGAGAGAGAGAAGAGAAGTCTTTGGCATGGTCTGTATCTATAGCATGACCATTTTGGATTTTTGCAGTAGAGTGGGAGGACAAGGAATAAAATATGAAGGGAGGAAGGCATAAAAATGGAAGGAGAAGTTCCCTTCCTATGTCACATCCCTTGGTTTGTCATGAGTCTGCCTTTTCTTGGAAGAAGCCCTAGTTTCCAGTCTGTTACTAAGCCAGCTGGATTTACCTGTGACAGCAGGCCATCCTACATAGGGCTCCTGTATGTGACAGAAGTGCTCCTCAGTACCATTAGCTGAATCTCTCATTGCAGCATTTTTTGGTGCTGTAAAAACTGAGTACCTGTATCACCTCTTTCTAACAGAAATCCTTAGCAACTGAAAAGGCAAGTTGGGAAGATCAGCAACATCAGCATTTCAGGAAGGGGAAAGGGTAGTCTGGATTGAGACTGCCTTCCTACTTTAGGCATCTGATTTGGGCACTGCAATCCCAATTCAGACCTTTTGGAAGACACACCTCATGTCTAATGTTTCCCAATAGGTCGGCATGATGCAGCTGTTTCTTCACCTGAGACTCCTAAGATAGGAAAAGTAGGAAAGCACTTGTAGTCTTGTGAGTGATTTTTGTAAAAAGGGGCATGGGGGTCCCACTGTACCATGAGAGGGGTGCTGTTTTTCATACACAGAAGTCTTTCCTGGTCTAGCAAAGGCCAGTGACAAGATCTTGAACAGATCAACTGGAACAAGAACAGAATACTGCTTTGGGCTAGTTTTCCTTGGTTTGGTTTGGTTTGGGTTTTTTTTTCCTCTTCTTTTCTTTCTTCCAGAAAAGACAATAGAATTCTCATACCAACATACAGCTGGGAGATTGACTAACCAAGTTTGAAGCAGGTTCTTTGGGCTTTTTTACTCTAATATTCTTTTTGCTCAGAAGAAACCAAACTCAGAGACCTCTTGGAACAACTCTATGTGTCTGATTCTGCATTCAAGTGGAAAAATGGAACCTAACAAATAATCTTGCCTTTCTGGAAATGAAGTTCAGGCTCTAAAAAAGATTAGTAAAAGACTCATTCAGCACTAGTCATACTCATTTGGGTAACAGGCAAGTTCCTGCCTGTACTCACTTCTAGTATTCATAATGAATATGTATTAGTGACTTCCTGAGCAGGAATTCCAGCAGAACAGTAAATGAAGTATTGTCTTATTCTTTAATAATTTTCCTGTTCTTTTAGCATTGTTTATATACCATCATCAGTATGCTGATACATTAACTGGATACCAGTGCTTGGCTATTTTATTATCTATTGCTTTAGTTATCTGTCCAGACTCCTGATCCTAAAAGGATTAAGCTAAATTTTAGATGATTTTGCTGTTAAAGCACAGTGGTTTTGAATTGTTTTGTTTGTTTTTATGACCTCTTTAAAGGTTTTCCAGTAAAGATGAGGTCTTATTTGTACTAAATTTATGCCTGGTTGTTCAAAATATCTTGCTAGTGTTTTTTAATGTTGATTTTTCAGAGATCTCTTAAAAAACACAAGTCCACAAAGCAATTCTGCAGGATGTAGGGTGCTTCAGTTACACTTCTTGTTAAACATGACACAGATCATTCAAATCATTCAGCATTTTGCTAAAATGAAGCAAATGGAATGGAAAATGCTTTGGTATTAAAAGCAGTGTGTCTTTCAAGAAATGTTTAATCCTAAACAGATCATTCAAATGGAGTGTAATAAAGACTGCTGCAGCTTATGAAAAGATTTTGTTCAACTCAGTGGATCCTCAAACAGGCAGAGATAATATGTTTGCCTTTGCTAACAAGGCTCACTTAGCTGTGTTTCCTTTCCTAGACTGGAAATTAGATTTCCTTCTCTATTGTTTATATTGAAAAACTCAAACTATTCAAGGAGATCATGTGGGAGCCACTGTTTTTAGAAGAAAGAGCTGCATTTGGATAAAAGATACCTCCCAACTTCATGCTCAGGCACTTAGCAGTAGCCAAAATAAGCCTCCTTACCATGTTTCTGAGCTGAAGCTCTACACCAGGCTGTATGTGTCCCCTGCACACACCCTGTGCTGCAAGGAGGGACTGTACAAGGGTCTGCATCAATAAACAGCAAGCAGCCAGCTCCTGTGCCAGCTCCCACCTGTGTGTGCATGCATTCCCACTAGTGAGCATGTGCATGAAGCCACCCATTTATACACCTAAGGTTAGAAATGTCTATCTTTTCTTTTTTTCCTATGCTTCATTCCCAGCTTATTCCAAATCCTGTCTCCAGACTTAACACACTTTGTTCTTACCTTGCCTACTTTGAAGGCTTTGGACCTGAACTCCAGGCTCCCAACACCTTCAGCTGTCTGCAGACCAAACTTCAATTGATACATCTTTATGTAGGGGGCATTTTGAAAGAACTACTACTGTTGATTTCCAAGGCTGTTTCATAAGGATCAAGACTCAACAAGAAGTAAGCAGAGGCACAAGAACAAATTGATCAGAGACACAGTCATCCAAGTATCAGGGACAAGGATGAAATTTTGGGATCTCACTTTTTACTTGCACCACAGCATAATTTGGTTTTGTCTCTTGCTTTGCCCTTATTTGCTGGTCCGTATTTCAGCACCTTTAGAATTAAAATGGACAAAGTAATTTATGCTTCAAATTTATTTTCTTGTTCTGAAACTGGCAGTGAATGCCCCTAAGTTTTCTTAAGGGAAAACTTTCTCTAAACCTTTCTCTAAAGGTACCACGCAGAGAGAGCTTCTCTCCAGGAGTATGGGGCAGGGAGAAAAAAAAATCTATTAGTGACCTTTTTGCTATGTAACCTTTCCTTAAAATGCCAGCAACTGAGCTTCCACAGAGAGAACAACAAATATTGAAAGAGGAATGTGAAGGACATTATGAAACAAGAAAGTAAGAAAAGGGATCTGCTCAAACAAGTTTCTCAGGAAAGGTGATGTAATATGTACTGTAGAAAATCCTAGCAGTTGACATAACAAAGTTGCTTTCTAAATAGCTGTGGATGCCAGCAAACTGGGAGAAACAAGAGTGTACAGCTGGGAATACAGCTGAGCAGACTGTTTTGTCCAAAAGAAATATAGTAGGTGTAAAACTTCTATTCAGAAGATGTCATTGAAGTTTAATTGAAAAGTGTCCTTTTAATTAAGGCTGAGTGACCACTGAATGAAAGCCTCATTTCTGTTGAGGCTGTTCTAGGTGGTACTCTGAGATTAACCCATGCAGGCTGGCAGTACTCAAGAGGCTGCTGTTGGGATGCCACAATACACAGTGCTGTAGCAAGTGCTCAGTCCCATTCATAGACTTCTGCCAATGTTTATCAATCTTTTAACTGCTGTCTTGAGAATTGCCTTACTTTTTATTGACTGACTTGCTCATATTTCAGCCTGATTTCCTGCATAAATGACTGTTCTCAACACACATGTTCTGCACGTATCCACATCTGTATACATAAAATTTGGGAACCTCCCTCTCTGTTACAACAGACCTGACAGAGACACACAGGGTCTTTGAGATAATGAAAATATTAGAATTTTGTGGCAGCATGTGGCTGGATGTTGGAGAACATTTAGATTTTCTCTGCAGGGGAAAGGCTACAGGGAACTATGCTCTGTTTCAGCCTTGGAGACTCCAAAAGGCCCAGATCTGGAGTATGTCAGGTGTTCTTATTCCACTTCTTACACAGCTTACAAATTTTAAGGTCTTGGTTGCAGACTGAAACCTTAAAAATCACCGGTTCCTCTATTTTGTTCCTCATGGTAATTATAGAGCAAAATACTGTGTGTGCAAAGACTGATACACACAAAGTGTCATTAGGAGTGCCACTTTCAGGTAGGTTAGTTCATAGAAGTTGGATAAACTGCCAAACAAGAAATCCCAGCTCATGGACGATTGTGGATTTATTCATCATTACAAACAGAGGAAGATCTGTATAGGAAGAATGTCTATTATGAAAATTATATTTAGTTATAGGGCTGACATACACGATCTGTTACCTGCCTTTTACAAATACTGTTAGCACCATTCAGGCAGCCAGCAGGCATGGTTTCATGCAAAAGAGTGTGTGGTTATTTTCATAAGGTTTTTATGAATGCTTGGAGAAGGCTGCAGGAGATTCTTAATGTTTTTGATGGCCCCGCTGTCATGTCAAAATACCATATACCAGCTTCTCTCTTTACTATAAATTGGTTATAAGGAAAACTAAGGCAGTAGGACTGGCAGTGCTAGATGTCTTGGAATGGGAAGTTGAGTGACCATGTTGAATCCTTAGGAATGTTTGAATATTCTTCCCCTGTCTCTGATACATACCCACTCCTGCATTTTCTCTTTTATTTTAGGTGGAGTCTGGATAAGAGCTGTCAGGAGGCCTTTCTAGCCAGTTTGAGGCTGAGAGATAGCAATCTTGAACTACAGTTTTAGAGGAGTGGCACCAAAAGGCCTGTTGTTTACACTGAGTGCTTTACAGGACAAGTAGCACCCCCTGCTTCCTCAGCTGCTTGAAAATCAAGCCATAGATACTGACCTTTAATCAAAATAAGGTAAGTCAAGACTTTATCAAGCACAACTGAGTTTAAAATATGGTTATCAGCCTATCATGCAACTGTTTGAAATGAAGCCAGGGAAAAAAATCGCTAGAGCACCATGATGTGCAGAGGTCACTAATATTGCCAGATCTCTCCCTGTTGTGCTAAAACTACAGTAAAATGATGTCTTGTCAGTGCTGTGCTGAAGTTGGGCTGCATGTCAAGAGCTTCCTGAGTTACAGCAGTGCTGAGGCTGGCAAACTGCAGTAGATCCATTGGAAAAGCCCTGCCCACTGCAAAAAGCAGACATGCTTCTTGGCCATGACAAAGGTTCTAGATTTCTTTGTGCAGCTCCAGTTTATTTCCTAAAATGCAAAGTGCAGCAGATGTCTAAGCTGACCAGTCACTTTAGAAAATAAGTGGTTTTATTCAGTCTACCTTTTTTTTTACTGAGGTAAAAACATCCAAGGTTCATGCTTGTTACCGATCAAAGTAACAATCTCTATTCCTAAAGACACAGTCTCCAGAAAGGTTACTATATAGCTAAAGAGAGACCTTTCAAAAGTAACATTGAAAAAAAAACCACCAAACCCATACCTTCAACTGGGATACAGTATCCCTGAAGTATCTCCTAATGTCACTGTATAACTAAGAATAAACCATTCAAAAGCCTCAATTTGGGTTTTCCTTGTCATATGCTGGGCTGAATTTAACAGAAAGTTTCTCCCAGCTAAGACTTGATGGCAGCAGTGATGGTGTAGGAGGAGCTGGTTGCTCTCATTTGGCACAGAGACAAAATCCAGGCTCCAGCTGGCTTTTAGGCCAACATTTGATAAAACTCTCATGCCACACTCGCATGTGAAGCCCTTTTCCACTCCCACAAAACCCATATACTACTCTTGTTTCCCTATAAAAGTCTATTTGGGGCATTACAAGCTCATGTCAGATATGAAGCTATTTAAATCTTTCATGATTTCTTATGTTTATTCTTTTGACATTTGAGCACTGTTGCTAAAAGTGTGAGAACAGTTGCTGCTCCTGTTTGAATTTCTTCACCTCTCCACTCTTCAACCAGATGACATTTTAAGCTTTAAATTGTATGGAAGGGAGCACATTAAACATCAGGTCTGAGAGAAGTGGGAAACAACATAATGGAACTGCAGCTTTGGGTGCTGCAAACAGCCCAAATCTCCATATTAAAAATCAAACACTTTTTTGGTGTAAAGTGTGAGCAATCCCTCAAAAAGCTACATGAGATCCATTTTCTGGGTGATGGAATGTATGCCTGCCTAGTTTGCTTCCTGTGAGTTTATTAACATTTGCTGCATCTGTAACGGCTGGTTATTGAAGGAAGGACTTAACTCCCTCCCAGAACCCTGGGACTAATCAAAACATTGCCATTAATATTTAATGAGAAAGTTGTTGCTTTCACCAATAAACTGGCTTAGATTCTTAGTCCCCTAAAGCACAAATGGCACATACTGCATCATAGTTAACAAGCAGATTCTGGAAAAAAAAACACAGTCAGAGGAGTGCATCTTGTTGCATAAGCTCAAAATGACTGGCTGATTTCTTCTTACTTTCCCCAGCAGTACTGAAAATTATATATGCTAACCAGTATTCATCTCTCAGCAAAGTATCCAGACCTTGTAGGGCCAGTTCTTTCTTCCAGTAAGACCTCTGCATCATAAAGCAACTCAGACAAAACATGCCCAGGGGAAAATCCCATGCTTATAGGAGCTTCCAAGCCTTTTCAACCATTTGTTCCCCTAGGTGCTTGTCTTGGGTGAAGGAGAATAACCTGTTAGAAAGGAATGGCCAACATAAATGGAAAAGAACAAGTAAGACATTTGAGGGTGTGTCTAATGGATCCAGATATCCAGGTCAGCAAAGGAAGTATTGCCCCCCATCTGTGCCACATTCAGGCAGAGGAGGCAAACTGGTAAACTGTAGGTCTGTCAGCCAATTCTGCCATTTTGGAGATGGGCCTAGGTTTACACTGAAGAGGCATCACATGAGGAGAGTAACATTTTTCATGCTGTGGGTCCTCATTACTAGATTAAAAAGATTAGAGACAGCTACCACAAACAGTTTCACAATGCATTTACCAGGAGTAAGAGCAGTGAATAGTGCATTTTATTGCAAATGCTTCCTTTAACAAAGATTAAATGTGCATCTGAACACTGTCACTTCGAGATACATTCCTAATCTGACTTTGCCTCTGCTTATAGTGGTATAAATAAAGAATTATTCTACTGAAGTCAGCAAAGTCATTACCAGGTTTTAAACTCAAAAGAAAGAAAATCTTGCTTTTTACTTCTACAGCAAATCCCATTCAATTCAGTATGAATAAAACAGTATATTTAAGAGGAGAGACAACTGAAAAATCCATGTCCTAAATTCAGTAAAAGATTATGGAGCAGAATTTCCATCTGAGCACTCTTGAATATTGAAACATCAAACCTCCTTTTCCTATGGTGTAATCTAGTTTATTTTCCCCAGAAAATACATTTTCCTTTTTGTAAACAGAAACCACATGAAGTACGTGGTTATCTTCTGAGCAAAAATATCAAAAACCATAGTTTCCACATATTAAAAAACCAAAAACCCACAAACTTCTGTTTTAAAGCTAAATGCAGGTTTTTAGTCTATCAACATTTTTATTCCATGCCAGTTTTTTGCATAGTGGAAAATATGCACCCTTAGGAGAGTAACAACTATGATAAGTTGTTAAAAACCAAATTATCTAGGAAGGTAATTTTTCCCATTATGAAAGTGGCTTGTCAGATATTAGTGAAATGAATTAGTCACTTAGCACACCTTTCACAACCTCTAAAAATTAGATTATGGCCTATATGTTCCCATGAGTAACAGGAGCAGTTCTCCTCTTTGTATATACGGTAGTATCACTCCACAGCTTCTGATTATGTTTTATTCACGTGGAAGCATAAATCAGTCATAAATCAGTCCAAAGCTTAAAACTAACCAAACCAGTTCATATTTCTCACATGAGCTATTCTATTTATTCTATTTGCATGCCTTTCCAGATTAAACATTTCTTGTTGTGATATAAAAAGATTCCAGGTACATGGTATTCAATGGAAAAAGGTGAGCATGACATTTAGAAGATGTATGCATGAGTTAATAAAGGAAAGTGGGAAAACAACAGGAAGAGAAAGGAACATTTGCTTATGACCATCTTAATAGAGGAAAGCAAATTGAGCAATACCTACCCAATTTATCCCGTGATTTATCCCTCTGCTTTCTGGAATTATTCAGTGTAGAGGAGGTGCAAGCAGGATCCCATCAGTGTATGTTAATACGTAAAGAAGATGGAGCCGGGTTCTGTCCAGCAATGTCCAAGGATGGGAGCAGAGGTGATGGGCACTGAAACACAGGAGATGCAGTCTGAACAGGAAATGGTTTTTCACAGGCTGGCACAGGTTGCCCAGAAAGGTTGTGGAGTCTCCATCCTTGGAGATACTCAAAAGCTGTCTGGAAATCATTCTAGACAGCCAGCTGTAGGCAACCAAGTTTGAGCAGGGATACTGGACAAAGTGACCTTCAGAGATCCCTTCTGACCTCAGCTCTGCTGGGACACATGGTGCTGCTCGGACACATGGTCTCTTGTCAGGGACAAAGGGAGGCAGCTCATTTTCTTGGTTGTCTCCCTTCAATCAGGAGCAGCAAATTTCAGAAATGTAAAGGGTGCTCCAGCAGCCAGGAGATCTGGAAGAGACCCCAATAACCACATAGAGTTTGCAGTGGGAAGGAGTGAAACGCTTGTAGGGTCAGGATAGGCAACTTTACATCTGGCAAATTCATAGAAACAAAGCATGAGAGCAAGAATTGCATATTACTTCCATTTCACTCTGAGAAACATTCCCATCCTTTTTGTTTCAGAGAGGGAACTGTGATGTAACTAATAAATATACAGCAAGTGTCACCTGATGACTACAGCTTTTTGCCAGGGTCTTTGGGAGCACAGGAGGAATGCTGAGAGCTACTATGAAAGGACTTGTCATGTACAAAAGCAAAGCAGAGAAACCTGGATGCCTGAATTTTATGGCATTTGATTTCAGTGCAGACAACTGAGACCTTGGTAGTTTCTGGGACTATAATCACATATTCCAGACTGATTTGCCATATCATTCTCGTGCACGGGATGAAGCTAAGCACATCAAGGGGTGCTTAAGTCCAGGAGCTACACAGTACCAGTTGCTGGTGCTGCAACACTAGGCTCTGGCCCTAGGCAAAAATCCCAGACTTTGGGGCTGCACTGTTCACACAGTAAAAAGAATCACACACCTCCTCCATCTCCTGTGACTAGCTTGTCTTCTTGAATGCCAGCTCTCCTACATGTTAAAAAATATCTGAACTGGACTGAATGCAGTGTAGGGCAGTTGAAAAAGTTGGAAGGCAAGTTCAGTGCCAGGTTAAGCACTGGATCCTTTTCTTGGATCATCACCTTCCTAGTGCAACTTCCCATGGGCATGGTAAGACAAGGGAGCTATTTCTTTTTCTTCTTTAGTGAACATTGCAAAAGGACAGCACCAGGGAGGCTGAAACTTTCAAAACCATGAACTTTGTAATGCTGAATTCAAGCAAAAATGCAGCACTTTCAAATCATACCTGGCACATTAAGGTAACTCTGACAAGCAAGATACAGAAGTGCAAATGCAGCTTTAATGTAGAAGTAGCAAGTTTCTGTCTGAAAATACAGCATCTTGCCAAGTTACAAGGAAGGCATTTTTTCATACCCCTAACAGTAGACAACGCTGTTATCAAACAGAGTGGTGCTGTTGGAAGTGGAGGAGGAGCTGTTTCTACATCTTTCTCTAGACTGCTTCTGCTTCTAATGAATACAAGTGCCTGGGTTTCTTTAACAGGGACCTCAGAGGAGCACTGATAGGGTTAACATACTGGTTTTCCCAGGCATATACAAGTGTATGGCAGAAGGCACTATGCAAATAGTGTTCACAAAGTTCATAATTTCCTGTTGGAACACCAAAGAAAAGAAGGTCATTGACTTAAACCAGAGAATACAAATTATTTCCTGCCCACAAAGCTGCCAAATGCTTGGAGTTATTGATTTTTTTTTTCTCCCTGCTGCTAACCAAACACTTCTGGTCCTGTCGTGGGCATCATCAACTTATTGACTGAGTAAACATAACCCATTAAGCTGAACATTTTAAAAATAATAGAAAATTATAGTGGCTTTAGTTAAAAAAAAAACAAAAATAACAAACGGGAAAAAACCCCAAAAAAACCAGAAAGGAGAAGAAAGGAGAAACAGTTCCTGAAGTTAATTAACTTTTATGTAGATTCAAGTTTCTGCAATATAGGTTTGCATCCAAATGAGAGAGGAAGGAATAGATTAAAAGAAGACTCAGGGGAAAAAACCCAAAAGTATTTTCCTAAAGAAGCCAAGAAGAGGAGGGTGCAGGGAAGCAGGTACTTCATATTTTAAGACTTCAAGTAAAAGAAAAAATTACTGCAAAATTGAGATTGAAAGCATAAAACCATGTGGCGGCATCATGGTGAAGGCATGTTTTTATTTATTTATTTACTTATTAGCAGCAGGAGGTCTGTGCTATTGTCTGAATTTTTTTCTAAGTCAGAGCTGAGCACAGCTGATGCCTGGCCTTGGAACCTGTCAGTTTGAAGATAACATGTACAGTATTAAGAAATGTAGAACAATACTTGCTGTCAAGTTGGTTACAAGGCAGTGGTTCACTGAGGGGGGCCTGACAATGTCAAAAAGCATTAGACCAGAGCCAGCAAATGTTTTATACTCTGCAGCTGAACCCAAAAGAGGAACTGATGCCCTGAATCTGACTTTAGGGCATCTGTTTGCTCTGGAGAGTGTGTATTTGTCTGAAGAAGCAGAGAACAAGTTGCTTTTCCCTCCTCTTCCAGCCATCTGCCTACACAAGGGAGGCAAGAACCAAGACAAGAGAACAAATCTTCGTGTTCTGTAGATGGAAAGGGATACCTTACATACAAAATAGTCTTTAAAAGTAGGACAGTACACTCAGGAGAGGTGTTTACAGGCAGCTCTGAACAGCAGGGAGACAGCTACCAGGCTGAGACACTGCAGAGGGCTGGCTTTCCCCTGGGACTGGCTGTTGCAGGTGGCTTCCCTGGCCAAGAGCCTTGCAGTCCTTTGGTGCGAGACTCAGCCGTGAGAGAAGAGCCAGTGGGAAGAGACACCAGGAGGGAAGTAAACAAGCAGATTACAAAGTGATGATAAATGAGGGTATTGGTCTTCTACAGTGGCTTAGAGGAAGGTGTGACTGCTTCCTCCACCCCCTCACCTTCATGCCTGTTGACTGAATACTATTAAGGCAGGTAGTCACAGATTAATAATGACCTGTTAACAGCTTCTTTAATTTTCTAATAAGTGCCAACTGCAGCTGCTATAATTATTCTGCTGGTCCTACAACATGCCCTGTGCCAGACTGCAAAGTATTTTAATTTTTTTGTGTGGAGCACCCTGTCGTGCTCTTAATGTGTGTAGTGCACATGGGCAATTGCATGCCTAAGTAAAATTACATCTTAGGCTGTCAGAGCACTTTGCAGCCATTAAATATCAGTATCTTCCAGCAAAGTAGGAACCAGGAAGTGTTTAGTCACTTATTTCTGCATGTGTGAATTGAGACACCTAAACTTTATAGTTTTAGCCACAGTGATACAGTGAGTCAGTCCCTGGGTTGCTTGTGACACCTGGGAGCTCTGTCTTCTGCTTTGTTTGTGCTGTAAACTGCAAAACTCATGGATAGGCTGGAGGTAACACCAAACAGAGGCTTTTTCTGTGTAAGCAGAGGTGTCTAGGAGTAATGTTGTACAAAAGTGGTATCCATCATCGTTGCTATTCCCACCACCACAGAGCTGAGTAGCATGTGATGGGAAAATAAAACATAAACAAACAGAAATGGATCACAGCCCACCTATGTGTCTCATATATGCCACAAGTGTCAAATTTCATTGTATTGAACCCTTGGTAATCTAGTGTTTAATCAACAAACTCCACAACAGGTATTTGAAGACTATCATTTCCTAAGGAAATAGGAAATGTTAGCAGCCCTGTTTGAAAACTACTAGTGAGGATATGTCTTGAAAATGCTATGAAGCACATGCTGAATTTTCAAAGATCTTTTTGAAGGCAATGATCCTGTAAAGGTATCGTCTATTGAGCATACATAAAGCACACAACATTTTGAGAAATCTCACCCATCAACAGTACATAAAGGTGTGGTCTGTGCTTTTGACCAGCTCTTGGACAATCACACCTCCTTGCTGGACAAAGCCCTGTGCTGTATCTCCATAAAGGAAAGCTTGTCCCCATATCTCTAAAGGTAGGTTTGCTGTAGGAAACAGACCTGAAGTTCTGCCAGATCTGCCTGGTCTGGCATGTTTTAGCCTTAGAGAGGAAATGGGCAGGGAACAGGGAACAGCCCAGGTCTCTGGAAGTCAAGTGCCTGACCTGGTACTGTCTTCTTGTGAAGATGTTCAGTGTTTTTTTCTCCCACAGCTCTGCAAAATGAAAAAAAAAATAAATCCCTGCCTTCCCTAACATGAGCTATTGAAGAACTGAAGATTCAGTGATTCACATTCAAAGTATTAAACAGAGAAATATTTATTCCTTAAAATCTTTCCCACACATATTCTGAGGACAAAAATACAGATTGCAGTCAGCTGTTCTCTGAAATTCCTCTTGTCCTGACTCATATTTGGAAAGGAATTAGATTCATGACCAACTATCTTGTGAGTGTCCAGTACAAGTTTTCCTTTTTCCAAGGGTGGATGAATAAATCAGTAGCTACTCCCCAGGTGAAGTTAAAGGTCTGACTCCAGATGCTACATGTGAAGTGTGGCAGGTTCCATCATTTCCTTTGCCCTTTTGCACTCTTCATCTTGCACAGCTCTATGCACAAGTTAACAAGCTGGATCTGTCTGAACAGAAACCCTCAAGTACTATGGGAACTTATTTTCTTTCTTTTCTTTTTAATGGTTCCCATCATAATTATTTTTTCTCTTTTTTGTCTTTCTGATAATAGAATGTTTCTAGGTCAGAATCCCAGTTGGTCTTGTGCTGATTTTGGTCCCCAATGCCTATTAAAAAGCCACGAGTCTTTGAGGTTAGCTTTTCCCCAGATCCTAATTTGTGTTAACAGATTTAGCTGATAGTGAACCAGTTCTGCTCATATGGGCAAGGACCAACTTCTGGAACTGATCCAGGTGTCCAAGATGTTCGAAAGTAATTCATTTTCTTTAAAGCCTTGGGCTGTAAGTGTTGATATGACACATTTGAAAGAGACTTGACTTTCAGAAGGGTAGAGTCCTTTTCTGAAGGAGGGGCTGTGCTGTGAGGGTATAAAAAGGGCACTTGAAATAAACTTACCCCATCTGAGAGGAATTAGGGTAGCATTTTTTTTTTTAATTTTGGTTTTCAGTAGGAAGTAAGAATAAGAGCAGGGTGTTTTTAAGTGCCAAAAGTATGTACTGCTGTGATACTATATAATAAAAAGTGTTAGGTCAACAAGGGCACAGGACTGCAGACCTTCCCACCTCCACTGATATTTTTAAAAGCTTTGTAAATCAGGCTCTTGCTGACCACAGCAGAGCAGACCACACCACACCACATCTTTTACCCCCTCATTTCCGGAGGCAAACAAGGGAGCAAGCATCATATGATGTACACTATGTTCCTGCTTTAAACATTTTTCCCCTGTAACTGCCTCCCCTGGCATTCAGTACCTTTAGGTCACTGTCTACTGCATGCCTGTTTAATATGGGCATGTGGATGATATTATTGCAGTCAGAAAGATTACAGACAAGCATAAGCCTTATCACAATTGGAGTTGGTAAACTTCCAGGTTTTTAACATAGTCACATAGAATTCCTAGCCCAATGACATCTGCAGTACTTGTGTGAAGTTCTGAGACCATTTTAGTTTCCTTTCACGAGGTAAAATGTAACCTGTTAGCCAAGAAAGTGATCACAGATTCCTGGTTTTTTGATTCTTTCACACAACTCAGGATTTAGTAAGTTCACTTAAAGCTAGATTGAATATGAGATTTTGTCAATGCCTTCAGCATAATGAGTGTATTGGATATAGATAAATGCCCAGGAATTGCTAAGAAAGATAAGTAATTACCACTGCATGGAAAGAATTGCAAACTCTTTCCATGAGAAATGATTTTGTACTCTTCCCTGCTCCCTTACCTTGCAGGTTCAGTGAACTTATTCAAGGCAATTATATATGGGAAAAACACATCAAACTGAAAACCTCACTGGCTTGACAGTTCCTTTCTGCTAAACACAGAGTGTTATTCCCTCTCATCCTGACAGGGCGAGACAGTCAAAGGATTCTATTTGCTGTTTCTTTATACAATTCTTTTGTTTTAACGTGCCCATTTGGAAGCTGGCCTGTGTTGCAGGCTGTGCAGAGGCACAGGGACAGCATAAAGCAATTCTTTTGAACCTTGGATTGCAGCGCTCATGACCTCACTCCCAGCAGCAAGGAAGCCAAGAAGCTGTCCCACAGCTTTCTCAGGTAAATCACTCACTGATCACCACTGATCTTTTCTTCTTGCACCTTGGATGCAAGTTTTTCATTTACCCTACTTTTGAATTCTTACTCTTAAATCCTTTACAATTCACCTCTAAAATGCAAAAAATGAACATTGACACCTTCTTCCCTTCTCCATGGTGTCCAATTACAGAAACATACAATTAGGGATGTTAATGACAGATTATTAGGCATTAACCTATAATGCTATCCTCCAAGAGCAGCAAAAATGGGTCACACTGTAGGTATAATTATCCTGGTTCTCTAATAATACGCCCTGGTTGTGCGTTTTTTCTACGATATATCCCTTGTATTTCAGTACAAAGTCAGGGCAGCTCTAGTTGTGTTGGAGAGTGATCTGGAGCAGGCTGTTGAACTGCTGGCACATGGACCTGGCCTTGAAAAAGACTGAACAAACTAGGCTGTAGCATCTTTCCAACTTGGAGAAAACCAATGAAGGATTTTGGCACCTGTCTTTGATACCCACAGTTAGGAGGACAGGCTCTATTCACAGAGGGATAAACTCAGGGACAGCGGGAGACAATAGGACTCCTTGGACAATAGGAATGGTGGCCCCACTGCTTCTGTCTGCTCAGCACCAGGGTGGTGGTGCAATATTCTTCAGGGAAGAGGGCACACAGAGGAGTGAAGGTGGGTGGGCAGGAGGAAGAGAAATGCAGTGCAGGTGAGCCCACTGGATGAGACAGTGCAGCTTAAGAGCACAAAGGGAAGTTGTCTGTGACAGCAGAAGAGAAATTATCTTCTGTAAATAGAATAGAAACATGAAAATAAGAGTGCCCAAGAGAGGAGAAAAATGAAATGAAACTAGGATATCTGAAGACATCATGCAGGTTTTGTGCTGACTGAGAAGGCCAGTTGCTTTGTAGCATGTGCTGCAGGAGAAGTGATACAAGAGTGAGGTGACTGTTTAAAGTCCTTAATCACTTTATTGACTACTTTCTCTTGCCTTGTTAATTAGTTAGTAGCAAAGGCAGAAAATAAACTTAACAGTCTTTCTTGGCTTTCTTGCCAGTAGTCTTTCTCGGCTTTCTTGCCAGTAGTCTTTCTCATATGTAGAATGGGCCCCTTAAAGAATTCTCACCAGGGCCAGCTACGCAAATCTAGGAACTGATTCACAAGGAGATCCTGGAAGAAACTATTTCAAAGGTGTCTAAAAAGATGTTGTACCTGTTTAAATGCCAGAATATGTGTTTTCAGTGCATCTGAAGAACAACCAAGGTGGAAAAAGAAAAGTATTAATCCTACTTTTGGTTTGACTGTGAATTAAGCAAACTTTACTGCAAGTTTCTGTGGTCTTGTTGAAGGCACTCTGTACATGCAAAGTCTTTGATGCTTCTGAACATGCAGGCAGGGTCAAAACTTTGTGCTGTTACCTCTCATAAATGAGGTAAATAATATGTTGAGGCTATTTCCAGAAAAAAAGGGGAAAATAATATGCTGAGATCCTGTCAGAACATTTCTGCTGTACTGTCCTGTCTTGGGTGAGAGTACTAATGATGAAAGGATGTCGTAGACAGTGAGTGTCAAAAAGATGTCTAAAATGTTGTCCTAGCATCTTATTAGGATAGAAATTGGCTTACACCCAGATGCCTGCTTTATGGATCTTAGAAGATCAATGGATGGGCAAGAAAGCAAGAATGTGAAATACAAGTGTGTGCTCGTGTGTGGTTTGCCTGACATTCCCCTCGTCTCCTGTGACTTCCTGGGTGGTTTGCTGAAAAGCTGTGCCCAAGGCCAATTAAAAACCCACCAGCCCAGGGAGAGTTCCATTGCGGAAGGGTCAGCAGCAATTCCAGCCTTGAAGTTAGATGCTCAGATTTGTGTTCAGGTCTCTTGATAAATTTTAATTTAATTTAATAGTAGTCTTTTGAGGCACCTATTTAGTGTGTCAGTCCAACACCTCAGGACTGCAGTTGTTCAAGGTGGTTTAAAGGCTCCCGGTTGCTTGTGTTGGTGTCCTGGCACTATATTGTCCTGGCCAGGTGGGTAGGCAGTGGCCCAGATTGAGACAGGCAGCAGTGATCACACCGAGTTTGTGCTGATCAAGTTGCTTCTCTCTTGTTTCAGAGCAGTATTATTGTTTGCTGTTTGGTCTGTAGTAGTACCCAGAGGCTAGAGATGCTGGTGGAGTTTCATAGCACCAGGAGGAAGACAAGGACAAGGAGAACGAGGAGGAAATGCCTTCCCCAGAGAAGCTACAGCCCCAGCTCCCTTGCTCAGTTCCAGGGAAAATAATGTTTATGGTTGGTGAAAATACCCTTCTTCTCCAATACCTGCCTTAGGTGGAGGTGCCCAACAGCAACCAACCCAACAGCAACGTCTGCCACACAAATTCAGAGACCAAACAGAAAACTCAAATTTGCCAAAATAAGGGAGACTGTCTTAAGCCAGCCTATTTTTAGAAGATCCTCTGTGGAGAAAACAAAGTCTAATTTAAAACAGCCTTTACTGTTGCAGTAACTCACCACTTCACATGTGACCCTGGAAGTTTCTTAAATCTTGTTAACAGCCTGTGTCCCACTTAGCTTCAAAGTCAAGCCTTGTCCTCCAAATCCTGCTATTTTTAAGGCACAAAGTGAACATCACTATTACTAGGGTATTCTACTCTTTAACAGTTATGTTTTGAGAATGCTACTTACAACGATTTAAGGTCTCTCCTTGGTAACTGTGGATTCAGTGTTTTTGTGCATGCTAATCTCCACTTAATCTTTCTTACCACTGCAAATAACATGGAGGAAAAGATGTCTTTGGAGAACAGCATAGCTTGGAAATTGTACTTTTTTCATTACTGGCTGTTGAAAAGTCTGTTTTTCCACCAATTGACTTGCATACTCTTTTAGAGATATAAGGGTTCTCAGGGGAGATCACCACAGATAGCAGCATGGACTTCCTCCTTTAGAGGCAATTGCATGTTGTATCTATAAAATTCTCTCACATACTTACAGTTCATCCCTTTGTGGCAAATGAAGTGGAGGGGGTTTGGTCCTTCCCTGTGAGAGTCTCTACAGTTTGCAAGCTGGATGTCATGTTCACAAAGGCTCAGGACAGGAGGCACACCTTGGGCATGACTCTGCTTCCCTTCCTTAGTGAGCCACTCCCATGGCACTTCAGCAGAGCAGCCAACAGAGCAGCAGACACAGTTGGCCACAGGACAGAAATCCAGCTGACAAGTCCTTGCAGACAACAGATCCTTAATACATTTTTGTCTTCTGCAAGCTGTCACCATTCAGAAGTCATTGGCATCTGTGTGCCAAAGGATGCTCAAGGCTGCAATATTCAAGCATCCATTCCACAAGGGACCAGGATGGCAGGGAAGGGAAGCAGCAGCCCCTCTGTGGGGGATGCTCTGGGCTCCAAAGTCAATTCCGTCCTTGGTTTTGGAGGCTGGCAAGGAATTCTGGGATCAGTGAGAGGGTTTGCAGTCTTGAGAGGCTTGTTAAAATGTGTAGCTCTGAACCCTTTCCCACAGTATGCTGTCATAGGACTGGCTTGGGAAAACAGCTGAGAAACAAGTGGGACCAGAGCATCAAGAGCTAGACAGGTCCAGCCCATGGGCTTCCAACTGTGACTGAAAATGAGCAATGGAGACCTTGGTGCACAACTTGGGTGCACCTCAGCTCTCCACATCTCTGCCTCAGCAGGAGCAGCAGCAGAAGACGGCTGTGGGCAGGGGCAGCACCTTAGGAGCAGCCAGGTGTGCTGCATGGGGCAGCAGTGCTTAATGGGATCACCACTGCTCAGCTGCCAAGCTCCCTTGCCAGATGGCACTGTCTCCGCACTGGAGCGGAGGTGGTGATGAGAGTGTGTGTGAGCATGTGACTGATCAGCAATACGCTTTTCTTACTTTCCAGGCATCTCCCTTGTCTGGGTGTGAGCAGACCGTGAGACCTAACAAACCTCAACCCCACTGACAGCAAGTTTGCAGAGCCTCTAATTTCCGGTGTTTACCAGGCAGGTCCCCTGAGCCTCAGTCAAAACCTCACTGGTGGAAGAGCTCCCTGTCTTCCCACCCTTACTCAGCACACTGCCAGCAGCACCCCCCACCCCCAGACATTTGCATTCAATTACCCTGAATTTCATCACAGAAAGAAAATTTTGCCTGGCCACAACTTTGAAAGGGTCAAAAACAAATGCCTCAGGTCACAAACTGTTATATCTGATCCTCCCTCCAGATTTACCATGGGGTTTTTCTCCCCATCCCTGTTATGTGGTGTTGGTGTCAGAGCCTTCTCCTGGCCAGATGAATCTTATAAGAAACTTGGTTGTTAATCAGATTTTGCGGGAATTTAAAGAAAGTTGCAAGCACAAGCAGACGAGCAGGAAGTTCTCACTGTCCTTGTGAAATGACTACCACTGTTTCTCTGTAAAACCACACTTGCACATTTCCTCTACTGTAACTTCTCATGCCATTCAAGTTCCCCAGGGGAAATAAGAAGGCAAAACTCATCAGAGAAACAGATCAGGAGTGAGAGAGATTGATAGCTGACAATACTAATGGCACAGTGTAGGCATTTTGGGGCATAAAATAGGCATTACATCCACATACCTATCTGGGTTGCTATCACTACTAGCCAGCCACAAATCTGAAATTATTTAAATTGTAGACTTAAATACTAAGGGTTCTTAAAAATCAAGGAAACTAGTTAATAAGGAAAGCATTCAGCCTAGGAATAGCATGCATTACAACTGAGTGCTAATGCCAGCAGGGCAGGAGATGAAATTTATACCTGAACTGCATTCACAGTTTTGTAGAATCATTGAATATGCTGAGTTAAAAGGGACCCACAATGATCATGGAGTCCAGTTCCTGTCCCTTCACAGAACACCCCAAAAATCATACCAGGTGCCCAAGAGCATTGTCCATACTCTTCTTGAACTCAGACAGGCTGTGTCCACTTCCCTGGGGAGTCTGAGTTTCCCTCAGTTTAGAGCATGCAAGTGTCAGCACGAGGACATGTCAGGAGAGTGGTGAGCAGAGGGAGGCTGCCCATGTCACCCTGACCTGGCCACCACGGGAAGAGGTTCTGACTCTTGTCTCTCCACCCTTGCTGAACTGCGGTTGTCAGGTGAACAATACCTGACTAACACATACCTGAGGGATGCTAGAGTTGGTTTCCACAACATGGCTCAAACAGTCTTGCCCGGGTCACATTTCTGGTTACATTTTGGTTTGGGCCTTGGTTTATTAATTGGCTCTCATTGAGCGTAGCACTTCAGCCGCAGTGTTGTGTGACGAGTATTGTGGTGTGAAGGCTTTGGGATTAGAAGTCCCGTACAGCTCCCCCAGTTATTTATATGCCTGTGTGCCAGTCGAAAAAGAAAAGCTTTTTGCTATTTTTTTTAATTGCTGTCAAGACCATTCCTCCCTCCCATCCCAGCTCCAAGAGAATTGAGAGCAGAAGCCAATACTGAGATGCTTGTTCAAGTCCTGTCCTGCCACAGCCTGAAGCAAAGTGCTACGCCCCCAGTGACAGCTCAGCTTGACTCCTACTAACCTGCTGTGAGCAGGAGCATTAGCTCAGTTCTTCAGTCCCCCTCTTGCACAAACTGTGGAAGTGTTTCTTGTTCTGCTGGGTCATGCATTCAAATGTCAAAATTGTGACTCATTAAAAGGGCAAGTTTGGGCAGGGGGTTACAGGAAGGAAGAAAAACAGCTTGGAAGAGACTTCCTGTTTATCCACAGCTTGGGAAAAAATTGACACAACAGAATACACACACCCTGGCTCCATTATCTTTGCTGGCACAGTGCTGGCTTGGCTCTGTCCCTTGCCACTCAAGGCCAAATGCATCCCTGCCGCAAGCGTGTTTACTTGAGAGGAGTTTACTCGAGAGAGAAATGCGGTGCCCGGAGCCTGAATGCTCGCAGTGTGCGACCAAACACGCGGGCACCGGGAGCCCCTGCCACAGTGCCACGGCTCTGGCTCCTGGCCACGCCAGGGAGGTCATTTTCTTCGCGGCAATTAGCGAAGTGGTGGCATCACTAAAAGGAGTTGAATAAACACATTCAGCCCAGCTGGGTTCCCGGTTTGCTCTGTTCTCACCACTCTTCCTTCTGGGCGCATGGTGGGGCCCCAGCAAGCTCGGGGCCTGTACACTGTGCTTTCATTCAGGCCTGGTTGGAAAGGGCTTTTAGGAAAGAGGAGGAGGGGGGAAGTAACCCTTTGGCTTTCTTCTTTTACAACAACTGTCTTCTCTTTTTCTTTTCAGGGAGGAAAAATGCCAGCTTCTCTGAGAAAACTGCAGCAAATGGCTGTTTTCATGGGACTGTTCAGCGGCGGGGGATGCCTTGTGATGTACAATCTTATGCAAAGCAAGTCTTGGTGTTGTTAGCAACCTTATTTCTCCTCTGCCCCTTTCACTAGCTTTTGTGTAGTGGGGAAAACAGCAGCATGCGAGTTGTGAGAAGCAGATGAAATTAGGAGAAGAGCTTCTGGGTTCTGCCTCTGGGGGCTTCACTATTTTCATCCTCAGGGCTTTTGCTCTCCCAAGATCTGCTGTGTGCATTTCCAGAGGCACATATTGCGTAGGGAGCAGGCTGTTGTGGTCAGAAGAAAGTCTGGTTTTTGGGGGTTTCCTGAGGGTGATGGTGAAGTGAAAGCTTCACCTGCAGTAATGCAGGTTTCATTTCTTAACTGGGAGTTTGTAACTGGGCAGTAAAAGAGGACCATCTGTGAGAAGGTGTTAAAGTCTGGCTGTTTTGTCTGTAAATCTCTGTGTGGTGCTGGCCCTTAAACACAACACACCTGTGAAGTGCTAAGAAATCATGAGTTTCTCCTCAATGAAGTACAGATTAGAGCAGTCAGCCCTGAGAAGACCAGGACAAAGAGAAAAGCTAGACAGGTGATGTTGCTGTTTATATCTAGTTGTTTATCTCTAGTTGCTATGTGTCTTTGGCCAAGAATCCACATTATTAGTCCAAATTATACATGTTTATTTTTTCTAAAACTGCTTTCAGATAGTTAGCATCAGAGCAGAAGTAAGCTTTGCCTCTCTCTCAGGGGGTGCCATAGGCCTCTTGGCTCTATGCCTCTCCCTTGTTGGTGCTATCAAATGGTATTGCTTTTCACCTACCCTGATACCAAAGGATGCTGCCAGAAAAAAGTGTAGCCAAGCCTGTTTCTCAAGCCCTCAGATAAGCTCTGAAACCTCCCCTTCATTTTACACATATTAATAACAAATCAGACAGGGGTGGAAAGCAGGCTTTAATTTTAGGCAGCTCATGCCCCCAAGCTCTGGAGTACATGACAGAAATATGATCCTTATGCTTTAAAATATTGAATCTGGCTTTAACAAGGACATTAGCATTTTTTAATTTTCAGCTTCAGCGCTGTTAGTCCTCCCTGTGCTACACAGCAAGCCTGAGGGCTGGTTCCCCACGTGCCTTGTCTGTGCAGTCAAGTGGCACATGGCAGTGGCTACTTCTGGCCCTCTTGTAATTTCAGTTGCCACTAAGCAGCTGCCTGATAACTCAGCCAGGCTGCTGAAAGGACATTTTCTGCAGCCAGGTGTGTCCTTCTCTATCCTCTCAACAGCCACAGGAGCCACACTTAGCGCCTTCCTCCCTTGGCTCACACCTGGGGCTATCCCAGTGCCTTCTGCCCAGTGCATAGAACTGCCCCATACATGGACTACTGAGTAGCAAGTGGCCTCCATAGGGGTGGGAGCAGTGGGAAAGAATTCTTTCCCTTCCCTTCCAAATTTGCATGCACGTGGTCTCTGTGCAAGCTTGTACAAATACTCAGGTAATCCTATTTCTACTTACTCTCATCACCTCCACACCCTTTTTGTGGAAGCAGTCTGCTCAGCCAACTCCAGCATGCTTTCAGCTTCCCTGCCAAAAAATGTGGGGACAAATTGATTAGTTGGGCATTTAATGTCTAATGCATGAGGTGCTAACAGGGAACAGCTGAGTAGGAGCACCAGGAAATTAGAATCCATTTCTCCTCCAACCTGCAGGGTGAACACAACATACTTTTCACATGGTCTGAGTGGCTGTTTGCCATGATTTATAGGTACTAAAGGTCAGGCATGCTGCAACCCCTTTGGCTGGAGCTCCTTAGGATGTGCCGGGGGACACAGGAGGACCAACGCAGGTGACAGCCTAGCAAAGCTGTTTCTATGCCAACTGGATGCTCACAGGGGATGCCTCCAATTAGGGAGAGGGGGCAGCACCTTTCTGCCTCATGCTCCAAGATTAATACTGACAGGCAAGAGACCAAGAAACAAACCGTACATCTTGTTTTAAACCCTTTGAAAGGTGAAGGCAAAGTTACCAGAGTAGGATTTAACAACTACAAGCTCTTAGCTTAACTCTGCCCTTCTTGATGTCAAAAGACTGAAGTTAAGCTGATCTAGAAACTCCAGCAAGAAAACCTTAAAACCATTAATAAGCAAATCTCTGTCTCCATAAAGAGAGTCAGGAAGTCTCCAGCTCCTCATCTGTGGCCTGTCCATTTGCAACCATGGTACAGCATTTCACAGCCATACAGAGCAACAGCTGTCCTCCATGTGCAGTGCTGTTGTGGCTGCTTGACCAGTAAGTTAAGTGGTGCTTCTGAGTGCCTCCCTTCTAAGGTATCCATCAGTAGAGTTGTAGCTTCATGGCTGCCACTTGGAAAGCTGTACCAAGACCACAGCTAGAGTTCCACAACAGCAGCTGTTCCCCTCTCAATGTCTGCAAGATATTCTCCATTCTTAAAGTATTTTGTGTACCTCAAATAGAAAAAAAAATAAAAATAGAATTTTTATCAGAACATTTCAGATATTCATCCTTGCCCCTTTTTTCCCCTTCCTTTTAGATAACCTACAATTGCATGAAAAGTGGGGAGACACAGCCGTAAGCTGAGCTGTAGATCAGAATGGAACAGGCTATGTTCAGAGCCCTCTTCACTTAAATGAGCTGTATAACATTTTCTTCTCTGATGTAAGGGTGTGTTTCCTCCTTTAGCTAAATTTCTCCTAATTAATAGTTTTGGACTGTATTTCAGGGAGGGTGTGGTAGTCTGAAGAAAATGTCTTTTTCTTTTTTTTAAAGCTTGTTTTGATTTTAAGTGAACAGTCTCCTCACTACCCTGTTTCTGTCAGCTAGAAAGTTTTGCCAGGACCCAGTATTACCAGCAAGCTTTGGAGCAACTGAAGAGCAATCCTGATGCCCTGGCAGCCCTGGGTGCCCCCCCTCTTAAAGTTCACAACATCCACCTGGCAGATGGGAGCAATCACGTGGACACAGAAAGAGCGCAGGTAACTCTGGGCGGGCGGTGTCACAGGGTGGCTTCCCAACATGTCAGGTGACAAGAGATCAGCCAGGGGATTTTCAGCGGCTCATGAGTCACCTGGGGGCACTGAAAGGCAGCAGGATGGAATACCAGTTGATCTGGAAGAGGAATGGATTTCCAGAGCATAAATCAACTAGCACAGAAACAGCAAGAGCAGCATCTCCATGTTGTGCTGTATAGGCCCATCACACAATGCCAAGGAACCTCTCAAGACAATCAGTTCTCCCCTCACACTGTAAGCTACAAAGTCATTTTCAAAGATGTATCATATCCAGCTTTAAAATAGCACCTGCCTTTCTTTACCCCCCAGATATGTCCCGTGCTAGTTTTTAGGGCTTTATTGAGAGCAGCTTTACAGCCCCTTACCAGCTATGCTGTGGTACAGCATAAATGGTGTGGTTTTTAAGAGCACCTGTAAGCTTGTGTCATTGAGAACAGCTGCCCAGCCTGAGACTGAGCATGAGGGTTACTCAGTGACTGGAGAATGCTGTGCTGGCTGCTGAAGTATTGCACAAGGTTGCCTTGTATCAGCTGAGGGCTGGGCCCAGGCAAACATTGCAAACACAAAAGTCCACTTCCACTTGGCATTGATGCCTCAAGAGTACTTTGGTGTTTTTAGCCCTAAATCCATGACTGGCTGCCCTTCCCTTGTTTTGCTAACACCAAGTGCCCCATGCGACCTCTCCAGGTCCTTCACTAGGGTAACTCATCACATTGGAATAATTTTGTTTTTACTGGTGAGTAGTTATGAATGCCAGGGACTAAGCAAGGGCATTAAGGAATGGATCAGATGGCACAATGAAGGAATGTAGCTATCAGGGTAAAATCAAAAAAACCCCAACATTTAACCAGCTCACATAAAATTACTTTTCCATTTCACTTCAGCCAGGCTGCATTTACATGATACCCTGGACCAAAACATTTCCCATGTTTCATAAATTCCACCAGGGAACATATCTAAGGGAAAAAAGTTGTGCAAAACCCCACACAATCTCATATACCGACTGAAAAGAAGATAACCTTTCCCACGGGTGTTTTCCTATGTCACTGTTTAAGAATGCTGGTCGCTTGGGTGACTCAGGATGAAGTCAAACCCTGCCTTCTACTGACCTCACCCAAGACACAAATCACCAACTTTCTTCTCTGCTTTTTCATGCTCCTAAGTATTCATGTTCTCATGAAATAAACTGGTTAATCATCATTATACCACAGGTCGATTTACTGACTTCACAACATTCCCAGCTCCTGGGTCTGTTGGCAAACACCTGGCATTTTCTCTGTGATTGCATCACCACCAGCAAATGCTACACCTCAATCATTTCTTTTATTCAGACATTAGATCCAGTGCAATTGGCCATGGTTGCTGCTGCAGCTCCAGCTTTGTTTGTTAAACAGATAAATGATAACATTTGTGACACTGAAAAAAAAAGAATCACTGAACACCTCATTGCCTCAGTGTGTGTTAAGGGACTGACATGAAGAGGATCTCAACCTACAGGCTTGTAATGGTTGTGGGAAGCTCTGACAGTTCAGGTCACCTCTGGATGACCATGCATTCTGGTAAGGAAAGGTGTTTGCTCATAAATATTTCAGGGAGCCAGTGGTTTTCCCTGGGGGTTGCAGCTGTAACACGGTACATTCTTTCAGCAGAGAGAGATTAATGCATGGCAGAGCAGACATACTTGTATAGCCACACACGTGTTAGCTGTTAGAAAAGATCAGTCCAATTCTGAAATACAGTAAAAAAAAAATTATAATGTTAAAAGTTAAAAAGGTGTGAGCTCTTTGACTGGAAGGAGTAAATGTCTGTTTCATAATAAGCTTTGCTGAATCTCTAATGTGCTTTTACATTTGCAGATAAAATTACCAGTCTCTGGAACAAAATCAGCGGGCTACCTCTACATTAACGCGGAGATGGACCACTCCCATCAGTGGTGGGTACTGGGGGCTGGCAGGAGAAATGGGAAAAAAGTGGTAGGGGGGAAGAGGAGAGCAGGATGTTTGCTTTAGTCATCTGTGATGCTGAGGTCATGCACACAGATTGAGCAGAAACTCGTATCTGTAGGTCTTATCAAAGGTTATTATTTTCTTTAGGACAAAAAGGTAAGTTAGTTGAGAAATATTTTGAATCTATCTCTCTGAATGTGAATAGAAGAGGAACTTGAGCCATTCCTTTGTGTTGTGTTCTGCAAACTGTAGCTCAGTACATATCCAAATACTGTGAGCCAAGGTAAAGCATGGTCCCCTCCCACCCCACCTGCCCACAGAGGTGCAGAGGCTGTTGAACAGCAGTCCTAACTCTGGTCTGCTGTTAGAGATTGCAGTAAGGGAATCACACATTATATCGCAGCTATACGAGGTGAGCTAAAAACAGCATTTGTTTTTCTGAGCTATCCGAGAAATATGGTCCTTATTGTTAAAAAAAAGTACTAGAACAGATGCATTATAGTAGAAGGATACTCTGATACCATATCATATAGAAGTGACTTTACATTTTCATAGTACTGAAGCCTGAAAACCTCCTTTGTCAACAGTAAACTGATTTCTGGAACTGAGCAAAGAATTACTACATGAACTCAAAAGTTTGACTAGATGCAGACCTCTTGTTAGGTACTTCTGTTAGCTCTGTTTAGAAATCGAAAGCTACGAACTTTACTCATCTTCCACCAGCCATATGGTGATGTTTTCTATTCATAATTAGATGAGCATGACTTACTGGATTTCTCTTCTGAGTAAGTATGGGAAGGAAGAGAAAGGCACTAGGCTGGGACTAGAGAAACTCAGTACTGGACCTGGCCTCCTTCCAAATAAACAGGGATAACCCCAAGGGTCCCCAGCCCTATTTCTTGTGCACCTCACTTCCCTGGTGCCTGAGCTCTGATCTCCTCACTCCTCCTTAGCCCCTCCTCACAGACAATTCCCTGTTATTCCTTGTTCAGAGTTACTGTGAAGATAATTAAGAATTGCAAAATGTTAAACTACAGCAGTACATACACATCTCTTGTAGTTTTGTTTTAAAATGAGCTCTTTTTACATTTCTGCAAATCTAAGGGAAAAAAAAGGCATCTGTTTGTAAAAGGATTTGTGGCAGATAAGTCTGTCAGACTCCACCAAATCCACCCACGTACAGGGTCCTGTGTACAGCTTCACATGGGGCTGAGTCAGGACTTGGTGCCCTTGCACCCCACTGAGGAACTAACAGCAGAATTGCTAGGAGTAAGGAGCAGGTAAGCAGGCCATCCTGGTGGGATGCTGCAGAGTTCATGTGTGCTTTTCCAGGGCAGCTCTCACACTGATAACACACAGAGCTAAATGGCAGCAGGAGTTGAGTGCTCTGTGCAAGAGTAGCTGAGGCACAAAAGCCACTGAAATGCATCTGACTCTGAGTGTGCAGACTGTCCATAGTGTTTTATTTATTACATAAAAGAGAAGACAACTGAAAAAGAAATTTTGGAGTCTGTGAGCTTGTTTGGTCCAGGAGGAAGTGGCATTCACCCAGAGGCAGGCAGTACAGGGATGGGGAGAGTGCCCAGAGGCAAGGGCAGCCAAGGCACTGCAAAATTCCTCTTGCCTGCCCTGAAGTGACCAAGAGAAGGGCTGAGCCCCCAGGCCACACTGTGGGGAGCGAGCAGGTCACCCCTAAGCCCGGTTGCTCGGCCTGGGTTGGGGGTGGGAGCAGAGGGCTGCTGAGCAGAGCCCTGCTGCAGACCCATTGCACAGAGATGCAGCAGCTTAATTACCTAATTGTATGTAGTCAACACTGACTCCAGCAAAAGCAGAGCTGGGCCAGTGCCAGGAGCTTTTGAAAAAATCCTATTTTAGTGCCCCAAAATAATAGTCCTTTCCAGCTGGAAAAGCAGCATGAGCAGTTTCTCAGAAGTGGGTTTGGAGCAGAGCTTAGAGGAAGGAACAGGCTCCCCCTCAGTCTCCAACAAATGCAATTTTCCTTCTTAGAGTAACCACTGTTGTACCCTGTCAGGTTTTCAGCAGTCACATTGAGCAATCACACAGTGTTCAAACTCTTCCAAGCCAGAATAATTCCTTAGCAACACTGTCTGGCTCCAAGGCTGGAGAGGAGTGGAGCAAGGAATGCACCCGCAGGATGGAGAGGAAAAAAGGCACCGGGTCAGGGAAGGAATGTCCTAAGAAAAGCTGGCAGGTTTTTATTTGAATTGCGGCGAATAGGAACATGCATACCAGATCTTTAAATCTGGGCTATGCCACGATATTAGGGAGAACAGCTTTCAGAAGCTGGCGCTCACAAACCAAGTTTTAAAACACTTGAGAGAATTTTTAAAAGCACTGAATGTGTGGAATTATTTGTTTCTCTGAGCCAGCTGTTTCTACACTGACTTGACCATGTTAAAAGTGATTGCTACAAGTTAAAAATCTTCTTTGGTTTGTGTCAGCTGGTGCCTTCAGGATGTCACCTTGAAACTGCGGGATGGTCAGAATATTCCCGTTTACCACTCTCCAATGGAAAGCATTGGTGTGCAAGAAGGCTAAAAATCAGGGACAGCTGCATCTCCGCCTCCCATTGAGCCAAAGGAGCCATTAATCGATTGCATCCTGCTGTGTCTGTGAATGTACACAGTTGTCACAAGTGACAGTTTCACTTAAGCGGTGCTCTCAAGACAATTTTCTCTCCAAGATTTACCTCATTATTGTTGTAATTGTAATTTCTTTCTTTTGCTGGTTTATTCACGTGTTTAACAGAAGCCTAAAATAAATATCTTGCATAAGAGTTGCTGTTGCAGAGAAGTCATGTGTTATGCCCTGTGTGTGCTGGTATTATGAATTTGAAATAAATAAACAAACTGCCAGGAAACTGAGCTTTGTTTTACAGTGGCAGACCAAAGTCAGGACAAGTCAGCTTCTCAAAACTTTGAGAAGACTTGCTGCCTCAGTTTCCCCCCATTTCTCAACAAGGTCTTGCCTAAATCAGGAAGGATGAAGCAGCAAAGTTGAAGCTCAGCAGCAGCACCCTCAACTCCACTTATGAGGTAGATTTGGACATTCACAGTTATCATTACAAAAATCATGAGATCCTGAGGCCACTCAGCTTAGGAATTCCAGGAAGAGACTCCCTGCTCACACTGAAGGTTACTGAGAAGAAGCCACTGCTTCACACCAGCACTGTCTGACAAATTCTGGAGAGGACATTCAGGGGGAAAAACACTCAGGAGGGTGCAGAACAGATGAAGGCACTGCCATGGTTTCCTCTGACTATGACAAGAGATTTTGACTGTGCCATCAGGTAGAGAATTTCCCGTCACCAAGCAAGTTGAGGAATAAACAAAACACCCCAAACTAACAAAAAAGCTCCCCAAATCCAATTAATTTCCAGTCCCATCCCAAACTGCCTATGCAAACAATTGCAAAATTTAAGGCACAGTCTGAGGTACAGAAAAATACAAGTAACTGTCCTGTCTGTAGCAGGAAGTAACACAGGAGCCCTTAAGAACATCCAGACAAAAGAGTGTTTTGAATTCACTGTAACAGAGATGCTTAATCTCTAGATTAAGAGAGGCTGTAGCTAAGGATAGCCCAGAACTTATACCACTCCATTCTTGGTTCCTCACCTCTCCATCTCTTCTTCCAAATTTGAGTCCAAGGAATCCAGCAAGGACAAAGGCACTGCAAAGCTTTTCAAGAGCCATCAGTATTAGATAGAGAAGGGAGAGGTAGAGCAAAGAATTTTAAGAGAACAGTGAGCATTTTCTTGTTTAACAATGACCCAGCCAATTGGGCAAGGTGGCTTTTGAACAAACCTGAAAAGCAAATGCCTAATTAGAAAGGAGATGCTGAAGAGCCACAGCAAAGGCATCTCGGATAAACAATTTTAGAATGAAACAATACATGTGTGCTTTAGTTTGAACTTCACAAAGAGCTGTCAGGATGAACAGCACTTGTGAGACCTGATCCAACCCACATGAAAGCCCAGCACATCAGGGAGAGGATTAGAATTAATCAAAAAAAGACAGCATTGCCCAGCTTTAAGATTGCAATTGCTGTTTACTGGTTTCACAAAACAAACTACAAGCCAAATCAAATTTCATATGATATGAAAACATTAACCTTGCACTACCACTAGCTAGAACAACACCTCAGGGATATGGAGATCTGCTGGCCACCTGGTGCCTCAGACCTTGATCGCCTCTAGTTTTTGGACACTGAAGAAGTTTGGTGGGAAATCAAACAGCTGACAAGTAAAAGCCAAACCAACCACTTCCCATCTGTCAATTACCACTTCCTTGGCTGCAGCTTTGATTTGTTGCTCATCTGCGAAGATACCATGGCTGTGGAGAGGAACCCCAGCCTGTTCAGTCCCTCCCTGTGTCTGCACTGGGAGCATCTGGCGCACATTGCCATTCATCTGCCTTTTGTCACTTCTGTATGCTCAGTGAGCCTGCGACCTGCAGTGGCTGCAAAGTCCTCAAGTGTCCAAGAAATCTGGCCACAGCCGCTCCAGCCTGCAGCACAGCACTTGCTCACCACCTCCCTGTCCCTTGAGCTGGCACACACAGCGTCCCCATGCTGCCTCCACAAGCTGTGCCACAACACCACTGCCTGGCCTGGCTCCAGCCCTGGATTTTCCAGGCTTGGAGGAGTTATCCCCACACAAACCTTACAAGTAACACTGGAGATATTATTACCTTGCTTGGGGGTAGCAGAGCTTGCAAAGAGGCTCCATCTCTCATTTTCTCTCCTGAGCATACCTTTGACTTTGAGGGCTCTCAATCACCTCAGCCAACCCATTGGTTCCCCAGAGCTGTGAGGATGGGCCATATCATCATATCATACCAATTGTTCTCTTAATCAAATCTTAAAACCCAGAGAAGGAGCAAACCAATGGGTGCAGCTGGAAGCCAGCAAATCAATGGAAGGGGAGGAATAAAATCACAATTAAATTCCTGCCTTTGTTTTACTACTTAATAGCCAGAAAACACAGAATTTCTTGCCTCATGACCTTGAAGAACCTCAGAAGTCACTTCCTCTCCATGTTTGAGCTCTTTTAAGATGCACATATTCAAAAGGAGAAAAAAGCATCAGGCTGGTGTGTTCAGTGCCAAGCAGCTTTGGCCATGTGGCTTCCATTAAATACATCACAGCCCAAGGGGGCTGCTTTCACAGAGGACACAGGTGCAGCAGGAGCAGCCAAGGGAGCTGGAACATGCCAGGAAAACAGGGAGAGCAAAGGTTTCAGAACCACCAGCAGCTGCTGAAAGCCCAAAAAACTTCAAAAGGGCACCTGGGCATCCCTCTTGCAGTCTTTTCTTCTGAGGAACACTGGAGCGAGACTGGGTTCTCTTTAATTTCATCATGTCACTGAAACACTGGTTTCTTTTGGTTTTGGTTTTTTTATTCTTTTTTTTTTTCTTTTTTCTCTTTTTTCTTTTTGAGAAAATCTTTATCTTTTGAGAAAAGACCCTGGGTCCCACAAAACACTTAAGTTTGGGAGGAACCTTGGGAGATCATCTAGTCTAACTGCTTCACTCCCACCAGAGTCAGCTTGAACAGATTGCCTGAAAGCATGTCCAGTCAGGTTTTAGAGATCACCAAGGGTGGATACTCCATAACCCTCTGGACAAGCTGTACCAGTGTTCAACCATTCTCACAGTTAAAAAAGCTTTTTCTTATGTTTAAAGAGAATTTTGTGTGCTTGAGGGTGTGCTCACTGTCTCTTGTCCTGATTCTAGACACTGCCAAGACGAATGTGTCTCCATTCTCTTTACTCTGCCTCCACACTGATCCCTCCCCAAGCCTCCTCTAGTTCCAGGTCTCTCAGCTTCATTAACAGGTGGTACAATCCTTTAACCATCTTAACCATGTTCAGTATGTTAAAATACTTCTTTTTATTGGCTTGAAAATTTGTGCAGTTCCTTTTCCAGTTTTTGGTGTGGTTAAAACGAACATCATCTTCATGACCTTTGCTGGATTGCCGGTTTTGTTTCTTATTCTTTAGTTTGATTTTAATCGTTTCTGCTAGGCAGTAATCACCCTCAAGGAAACTACCAAGGTGGCAGACTATTCAGGGCAAGAGTTTAATTTACAGCTGAGGAACAGCAGATACTGCTCAGTACTGTTACAACACTTGCACCTGTTTGAGTTGGAGCTGATGGGCACACAGGGACTGTGTTTTGAAAAACAAAAAAGCTAGATGTTTTGAAAGCACTGCCTTCAGAAAGGCTAAGTGGCTGACATGTTCCCTTTGGAGTGTTTCTCCAAGGAGTGACAGACTTTTATCCAAGTTATGGGCCATTCAGTTCACTTCCTGTTTTGGCAGATGTCCTGCATTGCACAGGGAACACAAGTTACTCGGACTCATCTCCCATTTAGAAATGAGGATCCAGTTCTTTCGTGCCATGTGCTGCATCTTTCCTGCTTGTCAAAGACATAATTTCCCTGAGTTTTCCACAAAATTTACTACCAAGTTTCGGCAGCAGGTCCTGGGCAGTCCTGGAATATCAGGAACAATGGAGCCTTGCCTGCTCTTGGTGTTACTTTGGAAGATGTATCACACCAGGCCAAATGCCTTGGGTTCATTTTAAGTAGCACTAATTCTATAAAAATACTAGACTAATGTAATTTCTTGACCAATCTAAGGCAGTTTTTATTAATTTGCTTTCCTAGAAGATTTAGGAGCAAAGGACCTTATTTCAGTAACTTCTGAGAAACAATCGTTGCCTCTCTTTGCTTGGTAAGGCCCACAAACAGCAGCCAGCATCTTGTGAGATCCAGCAGCCAGACCAGCTGGATCTCACAAGGTGCTTACTGGAAAGTGGAAGATGGTGATATCCTGCCAGCTCAGGAGACTTCTCTGTGAGGATTAGTTAAAAAACACCTGTATTCAGACTGTATGCTGGCATTGCAAATTAATTGAGGAGATGGGGTACACTGCTTTCAATGCATCACCAGCTTAACTGTGATTCTACTTTTACAAGCAAGCAAAGACTCGATGTAACTAAGTTCTGTGTTTACAGGAAAAAAGATAATCCTTTCAAGTAGTTCCCTTTTCTCTCTGAATTTTGCAGTAATGACTCTGGTCCTATATGTTCTGCTTCATTTTGACGAATCCTATCCTTTTCTTAATTAGGAGAGATTTTTATCACATCCATCTGTAGTTTCTTTTTTTTTTCCCTGACTGTATTTATTAATCCAAATGACAGCTTAATTCAACATCTGTACTGTGAGAAACTCTACAGTGGAAGCATATTGCTTTAGTATGGAAAAGACTTTGGATGCATTTTATATTTGCTGCACATATTGAACAAATGTGTGATTCAGAAAACTAAAATATCAGTAATCCTGCTAATGGGTGTTTCCCAAAGCACAAAAGATCCATCAGCTCTTTGGAAAACAAAATTTTATTTATTGTAAAATTCCTGAAACAGTAAACACCTTATCAGAAGAACAATGAACTGGCACTATTTCTTTAAAATGTTGAACTGTCTTCAAGGAACAACACCTGAAATATTCAAGAGAGATCTTAAGCCACAAAGTAACGTGATGCAAGGCCCATCTCCCTCCCCATGCCTTGTGAGCACCACCAGTGGAGAATGGGCAGAACTTTTACTTGCATTTGTGACCTAACAGCTCTCAAGGGGGATTCAGGGGGTAGATCACAAACTGGAATTCACCTTTTGTATTTAGAGACCTGCACACAAAAATGTGACACATGAGACAAATCACAATGCAAATTCCACTTTGGACAAAAAGAAAAATATTGTTTTGTAGAACATTTAATTTAGCAACTATAAAATCTGTAAGCCTCTCCCTTAAAGAGGTGAATATAGCAACAAGAGGAGACAAGGCTGTGCTTTTCATTAGGACTTTGCTATTTATTCCAACCACTGAAAGAAGGCCTAGGCCTGGACTTACCCCTGCTACTGATAGAGCTCATGGGTCTTCCATGAGCCACAGATAACTCTATAGGAACATCTGCCCTTCCATTCCTTCAGCATCCTGCATCTGAGCAAACAGCAGCCATCCTCTCTGTGCTACAAAGGCAGCCAGCATGTGCTCAGTCTGGAGAGTGGGGACTGGGAGAGCATTGCCCACAAAGTCCAAGGAGCTGATTCTTTCCCCACAAGCAGCCCCTTCCCCACCATCACAGGAGCTTTTCCCAAATGACCTGAGTACATACACACAGTCCCCCATATTCATGGAAAACCAGCTGTTCCTCACAGCTCTTGCTTTGCTCCTGGTTTTACTGATGTGTCACTTCACCCATAACTGAGCTCCTCAACAACACTGGCTGAACAGCCCCTTCCTACAGCTCAGGGTAGGAACACCTCACTTGCAGCTTTACCCACACTCACAGTGGAACAGAAAGAGCCTCAAGGGTGTGGGTCTGGCTGATAGTCCTGCAGTTAAACATTACAGAAAATTTTCCCTGTTATAGGGTGAATCTAAGATGCCTTGTTTATAACTTACACTAGTAAACCTTCACAACTCTATACAAATTCTTAATGATGTTAAAAAACAGTGTATAAAAACACCTTAAGGCACAGAGAGTTAAATAGAAATGCAGCCCACTGGAAATCTCAAAGCAGCCAATTCAAGAAAAGCTGGCCTTGAAATAAGTATGTATTTCATGTATACATGTTAAGCTTCACTGTCATACATTAAAAACAGCATATATAGGACAAAATGTATACTGCTCAGCACCTACTCTTTTCCATTAGTACCAGTCTCAATCTGAGACATGATCTGTGGTTACAAAGAGGAAGTGAAATGTGATATATATATCCCTCAAATAGTTTGCTGTGGGCAACCAGGTGTTGTTAAACACTGGCAACATTGTTCTATAAGGGTAGGATGTGAACATGCTTCAACCTCACTGCTCTACTCAACTTACTAACATGTGGAAGTATGGACATGAGGGAAAAAACGTCAAAATGGCAACGATGGAAGATAGGAGAAGTTGCAATCTTCTACAGAAGAATTCTATGAATCAGCGTCCCCTCACCCAAGCAAATTGTGTTGGGCAAATGGCTGGAGAGTAAATGAAAGATGGCCATGATGGCACTGTCCTGCCTAACAAAGGCTGAAACAGATCATATTGTAGGTAGGGTCAGCTCCTCTCTGTGTCCAGAAGCACCCAGCTAACACACACGCTGCTGGCTCAAAGATTCTCCTGCTGAGAGAGCCAGCCAGAGCTGTCCAGCAACCGACTCCTTTCTCCAGAGCATGAAAGGCATCTCTGCATTACAATATATAACACATCCAAACTCAGTTCTGAGCACCACTGGCTGTTTTATATGAACACCTGGGGAAGACGCTTGAGAATAGTTTAATTTAGGTGCAACTTCCCTGATGTGGCTTGAAGTAAAGGTAGCCCAACCTCAGGCAATGAAGCCTTATGGAAAAACTACCCATTGTCCCACTGCTTGTGGTTCAGCTTTCTTCTGTACTAGTGCTTTTCCCCCACTTTTCCAGCCATGCTGATCAGATCACCCCAGTACTGCTGCTCTTATTAAGCCATTTAACTTTTGTGTGAAGGAGGAACTGTAACATTAGCACAAAGCCCTGCACTCCTCCTCACTAAACGGAGTAGAACATTTGATACATTTGAAATTATAAAAGTGTGTACTAGCATGGAAAAAAAGGGAAAAACTAGCTCAAAATGTTCTATTCACTGTTTTATAGCAAGAAAACTTTTGTCAGAGTTTATTATAAAGGAACAGCATAAGGAAACCAAATAAATAGTTGAATAGTTAACAGTATGCAATATAATAGTACTAAACTTCCATTACATAAAAATTAAACTTTGGAACAGCATCAACATGAAAGATTTCTTAGAAAACTGGGACTCAGGCCAAGATCCTCAGATCTGTACATTGCAAAAACCACTCAGTTTTGGTGCCAGCTTTGTCCTCTGAGGGACTGCGTCCACTGAGAACTATGACCCATCCATACTGCTCCCTAATCCCACTCTGCCAGGCCACATAACATGCTGTATTTCCAAGTGTCTAAGGGAGAGTGATCAAGAAGCAGGAGGCATGAGCTGTGCTTCACTATTTCAGAAGAAGCAGTATCTTCTTCCTCATCTGACAGCTATATCGAACAATTGTAATTTAGCCTAAGGATGCTCCTTTTCTCCTTAAAGCAGCAGTTAGAGGAACAGAAAGAAGGTAGAAATGACCTCATGATCCCAGTAAAACCCCAGCTGGTCCTGGGGGAAGTGGAATCAAGAGCTGATTAGCTGGACAAACTGTCTAACCTAACATGGTAAAGTCAGTGGAGAGAACTTCAGTAACTTCAGAGGAGCAACATCAGAACATTATTCTTTTTTCCTCTCATCAGCACTGTGCGGCCACACTGAGCTGGATTCTATTGGCACATCTCACCCAACACGGGAGTGGAAGGAAACAATCTCTACTGGCTCACAAGTGACTGAAATAAGCAAATACATCACCCTCAGGAGCAGGATTTTACTGTGCTCCCAAATCATAAATATCTCCAGTACAGATTTCTTTCCCAGTGGGGCATGTGCATCTCTGTCTAGAGAAGCTCAGCTCACTGTTCAGCTACACTCCAGAGGAGTTTGGGTCTTTGACCTGATGTAAACAAAGGAATACACATAGGGTGATTTTGAAATCTGTACGTCAAACCAGGTGATCAAATTCTCCTTTCATACAAGTTTTAGATGAGCACATAGTTCCACTGAAGTCAGGAGGTGTTTGAGGAAAACTCAGCATTATATATTTGCATTAAATACCAAAATGTATCCTAAAATACTCCTATTGACATCTGTCACCAAAACACTTCCAGTGTCAACTTCTCAAGAACACCAGAACAATTAGCAAAAAATCTGTTACCAATCAATAACAACAACAAAAAAACAGAAATAAAAATTAAAAACAAAAATAAGCTTATCCTCTTTGTTAAATTCATGTCAGACACTTGAAATCTCAACTCTTCCATGAAAATAAGAACTTGGCACATTTTTTTTGTATGCCATTTATAAACACTTTCCTTTATCTAGAACATTTATTGCATATCAGAAATTCACTTGGCTAGAATACTTTTGTTTAGTAGAAAAAACTGCCTTCCAGTTATAGCTATGAAGCTCCATACAGTTCAGTAAATGAATTCTCCTGGTATTTCCTGCAGTAATGGTTCCTCAAATTTAAATCGTTTAGAAATAGCTTTCTGCTCAGTTACTTTTTCTTTTTCTGACTGCCTACATTGTCCCAGTGTGTATGAAGCCACTACAATTAGTTCTTCTGTCACTATTGATTCTTCCTCTCCAGTCTTCTCAGCATCTACTGATTGTTCAGAAGCAGAATCTGCATCTTTCTGTATGGCATCACTGGTCTCCCCTTCTGTACTCTTACTCCAGGCCCTGCAAGCAGGATTATCACTTTGTTCCAACCATGGATGTTGAAGACATTCCTCAGCAGTTGCCCGGTCCCTGCCGAGCAAGGAAAGAATTAAAATAAATGTCCAAATGAATACAAAATTCAGAACCTTGCAGAAGATATCACCAAAAATTATTCCAAGGATATGACTGTATTAAAGACAGACAGAATTGCACTGACAGCTATCTTCTAGCAAAAAAAGACCACAGCAATTCAAGTAGATGAACTCCTAGCATTTAAAAGAAAGGAATTCATAGATCCCTAAATATGAGTTTACACTTCCATGTTGCCAACCAACATTTGAAGTTTATACTTTTTATATATAGAAAAATTATCTAACTTCTACATTCTTCAAATATTCCCATAGACAAGCAGTTGGCAATTTCAATAGCTGACATGTTCCATGAAGAACTGGTAAAGTTCCACAGAAAACACCTGTTCTGTTTGGGAACATGGAATTTCCAGATTGCTGCCTATTAAGAAAAGTGTACTAATGAACCAGAAAAGGAAAGGTTCTCTACCAACCCATCCAAGATTAAGGACTCATAGCTCAGTTCATTTAAAAGACCAGCAAAGCACCTGCAAGAAGAATGGGTGTAGTGTTCACTGCTACAAGCTACAGTTCATACACAGTTTTCTGAAAGTAATTTGAGTTTTAATTACTAACACTTGGACATCCTTTGGAATATACAAGCTTGGATGGAAACTGAGGAATTCTCATATACATAAAAAGTAATAGCACAATGAAATCAAAGCCTCCTTATACTTTAAAAATGAAAACACTAGCACTTGCTACATTTAAAATTAAGTCAGTCTGACATATTAGCATATAGAATTGTGTATTTTACTTACTCGGGTTTCTTAACCAGCAGAGTTTTGATGAAATCCACAGCAGACTCTGATACAAGGTCAAAGTCCTCTCCAGAGTAACTGACGTTCATTTGAGATATATTTAAGAATGTTTCTTGTTTATCATCCCCCAAGAAAGGTGATATCCCTGTTAGCATAACATATGCCAGTACTCCAATGCTCCTAAATTAAAATTAAAAAAAGAAAATAGGTTTTTTAGTTAGCCTTTTTTAATTAAAAGCAAACAAACAAAAAAATCCCCAAAGAACAACCCTTTTCAGTAAAGTTAGGATGACCATTAATTTGTTCAACTTACCACATATCAGTTGCTGTACTGATTGGGTCATAACTCAGAATTTCAGGAGCTATTCAGAGAGAAAAAAAAGTGGGTTTTGTCTTATGCAGACATTACATTAGAGCTAAAAAAAGTGATAAAACATGGATAAAACATTTGGTAAAATTTAAGACAAGCCATTTGAAGCATGATAGTCTTTTGAAATCAAGATACTTCTATTCAGGTTATTTAAGTGGTTTCTATTATTCAGTGTTTTTAAGTGTAAAAAATTTACTGCCATCTTCAGAAGCCAGGCCAGCCTCCTTCCCAATTAAGGAATCTGTATACAAGTTTCTTGCAGACAAAACAGAAATAGCCAACATTGCATATTCCAGCACTCTAACCCATAACTATGAAGATATACCACACAACTTAAATATATTCTTAAGTATATTTTCAAGGCCTGGAGTGGTTTGGTCTTTTTTTTTTTTGAAAAAGAGAAAACCTACACAGGCTAAAATATTGCATTCAGAGACTGAGTATGTGAATTTAAACTTTTAATCCAAGTAATACTTGTTATGACTGCTGGTAAGACTCATCTAAAGTGTGTCTTCATCTTCAACATAAGCACACAATGATAGTTCATTAGACTGGCCAGACTTGCCAGTTCTACCTTTGGCAGCAGTACCAGTCCAAGTAATAACTCGATCTTGCAACACAGTAACTCCACAGCCAGGCTGGCATGCTCCAAATCCTCTTTTCACTCCCCAGAAGCCTGGACTATTCATCACTCCTATAGTAACAACTTACCTACATATTCTGGAGTTCCCATGATCTCTCTTAGTTCCTCACTGCTCTTCATTATTCTGGAAAGGCCAAAATCTACTATCTTAATGTCTCCCAGAGGAGACTTACTGGTTAGCAGAATATTTTGGGGCTGAAATACAAGAGGAGAAGACTTTTGGGATCACAAAAAAGCAAATATCATTGACATCATATTGCAAAATTGTTTTAGATCATGAGCAACAACAGTGCCTCCTGAAACAAGTATGATACCCTGGATCATTTATCTATTTCCCCCAAGGTGATTTTGAAGAAACACACAGGCTAAAAGGAATGGCAGGATTATAAATTTAGAATTGAGAATCAAACCTTTATTAGCTGTCGTGGTTTGAGAGGAAGTAAGTTTTCCAGGATATTAAGTGGTCAGGCCAATAGGTGTTCAGATTTGAATATTGGCACCTGGTGTGGTCACTGGGGACATTGGATACGCCTCTGAGAACACAGGGGTTAAAAAGCGCTCCTGGGGGAAGTTCTCTTGGGTTCCAGTGAGGGAAGCAGGTCAGACCTCCCCTGCCCAGCTGCTGGCTGGGCGGGTCATGTGTTGGCAGCACAGCCCAGCTGGTGGAGAAGGGGGATGTGCAGTGAGAAGGCGTCAGGCTGCTGTGGGAGCTCTGGGTGGGCAGAGCCCAAGTTTTTAACCCTTTTTTTGGACAATGAAAACTTTGCAGAACATTAACCTTTCCTAGAAGAGAGATAGAGACGAAATGGAAGAAGGAAATGTGCAAGTGTGAAGGTCTGGGCAAGTGAAAGATGTTGGAAGAGTAGAGAAGAACCTTAGGTGGGAAGAGATGATGGAGTGGCCTTAGCTGGACTCTTCTTGTTACAGCCATGGACAGAACCATGTTTCCTGTCACACGGAGACTGGATCCAGGGGGAGGCAATGGCTCAGAGCCAAGAAGGTTCAGTGTTGGTACCCCTTGGCCCCAGGGGGTGAAATCTGGGGGGGACAGGTGTCCCAAAGGTGAGACTGTGCTCTTTTTGGAACGGGACAAAGCATCCTTTAAAGGACAACCCTAGAAGCAGCTCTGGTCCATGTGCAGTGGTGAGAGCACTGGACATGGAGGGAAGAGGTCACGATGGCAAATGTTCTCCGGGCAGTGCCACGAGTGACATGGAAACACACGAGGTTTCAACGGTGTTTCCTGGGGAAGCCTATGGCAAAGAAGGACTCCTCTCCTCTTGATGAGCTGAGGCCGAGAGTTGGTGATTTGCGGGTAGATGTATCGGAAATTTGGTGGGGGGAGGAGGAAACATTTTTGGAAAGTTTTCATTTTCCCTGTGTGTTTCTTTTTACTTAGAGTTGTAGTTTAGTTAATAAAGTTTTCTTTTTATTATTTCTAAGTGAGGGCCTGCTTTGCTTATTCCTGGTCACATCTCACAGCAGACACCAGGGAACATATATTTTCATGAAGGCACTGGCATTGTGCCAGCGTTGAACCATGACATTAGCTTAGAACACATTGGAAATACGTGCCAATAGCTGTCATTAAACAGTAGCATGCAAGTACCTCCACACTTGTACCTCTCTAGTCCTTTGTATCACCTTTTTTACTCCTCTTGCTCCTCGATTCTTCCAATAGATGGTGTAAAATACCTCCCTTAGAAGGTTGTCCAAAATCACCCAATCACTTTAAAACCTGAACACACAACTATTTTGACTGCACCTGTTTAAAGGTCTGTTGCAACCAACCTGAATTCTGTTCAAAGTACAAACAACTGTATTACAGAATACTAACTGCAGAAGAGTTAAAAAAAATATAGCAGTCTGAGAAACAGGTTTTTAAGAGCATCACCTTTGGATAAACTTGTTTGCACTGATGTCACTAGATCTAGGCTGTCTTCCTTCAAAGCACCTTTGTGGTCATTAAGAAGTTCCTTACTATTTTAAATGCTAGCTTAATTTAAAAAAGGAAATTTTTTTGCAACTGAAGCATATTGTTGCTAAAAAAGAAAAAAAAAGAAAAAAAAGAAAAAAAAAAAAAAGAAGGAAAAAAGAAGGAAAAAAGAAGGAAAAAAGAAGGAAAAAAGAAGGAAAAAAGAAGGAAAAAAGAAGGAAAAAAGAAGGAAAAAAGAAGGAAAAAAGAAGGGAAAAAGAAGGGAAAAAGAAGGGAAAAAGAAGGGAAAAAGAAGGGAAAAGAAGGAAAAAAGAAGGAAAAAAGAAGGAAAAAAGAAGGAAAAAAGAAGGAAAAAAGAAGGAAAAAAGAAGGAAAAAAGAAGGAAAAAAGAAGGAAAAAAGAAGGAAAAAAGAAGGAAAAAAGAAGGAAAAAAGAAGGAAAAAAGAAGGAAAAAAGAAGGAAAAAAGAAGGAAAAAAGAAGGAAAAAAGAAGGAAAAAAGAAGGAAAAAAGAAGGAAAAAAGAAGGAAAAAAGAAGGAAAAAAGAAGGAAAAAAGAAGGAAAAAAGAAGGAAAAAAGAAGGAAAAAAGAAGGAAAAAAGAAGGAAAAAAGAAGGAAAAAAGAAGGAAAAAAGAAGGAAAAAAGAAGGAAAAAAGAAGGAAAAAAGAAGGAAAAAAGAAAGTCAAAAGAAGGTTTGACTTTCCCAACCCCCAGACCAGTGATCACACTGGGTTTTATCATTAACTTCTCCAAATGCTAGTGCTGACAATTGGCACTGCTTTCATGCTTCTAGTGAGCACAAGTTCCATGAAAGTGCAGAAGTCTGTTGGAAACCTGGATCATCTTGCATCAGAGTGGTTGAAAAGGGAGGAGGATAAAAGAGTGAGAACAGCAAAGCAACCTCTGACTGATAATTCAGATGGAGTAACACCAACATTTATACTCCTTCCTGAATCATAAAGCAGCTCTGTCCTCCATCCCCAGAGTCACTCATGAAGACATGCTCTCACATGAACAGCCTTGCTTTTCAATATAGAAATAAACCTGGGCAAGAACATTTTAAAAAACTTTGCCCACTTCTCCTCACTGCAAGACCTGAATATAGTCAAGTTCTTTGATTCCTGCAGAGTTAAACTGTTATTTCAAACTAACTCCATGATGTTGTCAATTTCTTTTCTCTTTGCAAACCTACATATTAAGAATAGCTCTTGTTTTGTTTTCTTTACAAATTGGGATCTGGTGGCTATACAAAGGCTTTTGGAGTGGCACATTCCCACATTCTTTATAGTTCAGATTTGTTCTTCTCTATTTGTATTAGAAAAGCAAACAAAAAAAGCTGACTATGCCTCCCTCACTACCCTCTCAGATGTTATTCCCAGTGAGAAATTTAGTTATGAAAAGTCAAATTAAAAGCATGAGAAAAGTATTTTTTTCCTCTATATTTAAATGAGGAAAAATTTTCAATGGAAAAGGTTTGTGAAACCCTTCAGCCCTGTATTTTAACATTTTAATAGTTAAAGCAGTTGCCATTTTTATTGTCTTTTTAAAAAATCTTATTATGCAAAACACACCTATGCAGAAAAAAAAACCCTGTCTACAGTATGAATTGAGTCATAACTCTGAATCAGTTCCTAATGAAATACCAGTAATTTTCTTATTTTAAGGAATCATTTGGGATTCTTGTGAAGTACCAGCCTAAATGCCAACATCAAACCTTAAAGAAGCCATAGCTTTGAATTCACCATAGTTTTCAGCCTGACTCCAATACTCAAACTTTCAGAAAAAGAAGATAATTTCCTCACATCTGTAATACTGTTTCTCTTTTGGTTTTACTCTGCTAGTGCCAGTCAGCCCACAAAGAGAGGAGATGGCGGGTGGAGGCTCTCCTGGTGGCCATTCTAAAAAGGGCCTTTCACTTTTACCCTCAAGCACTACTGAAATTGTTGATGAAAACCATCAAATGGCAATGTTTGAAGACCTCCCCCTCTACTGGAGCTAGGCTTAAAGGTTCCATATAGATCCTATTATTTCTTGTATCTTTAGTTGGTTTCAAGAAGACACGTAAAGACTTAAGGACACATAATAAAGGTCAGGTTTTTAATTTAATCGATGCCTCACCTTACCTAATTTCATTAATGCTGCAGGTTATCTAATTATATAATATTCAAAAAACCTCAGATGCCTAGAAGAAAAGACAGGAATTATCAAAGAAATAGTGATCAGAAACATAGATACCCCAGCTTCATTATGTCTAAAGATACTAAACTAGGCTGATTCTAAAAGAGTAAAGGACCCTCATATCTTCTTCCTCAGTCCCCACAACTGCTTAAATTCTCTTCCATTCCCAACTACAGTAAGCTTTTACCTAACCCCAATTCAAGATTAAGTCAAAGAGCAAATGAGAACACAGAGAAAGGAGACTTCCCTTACTCTGCAGCTTTTAAGCACCATTAAGAGGAGATGAAAGACTCCTGCCTACAATCTGTACACTCCCTGCAAATTAAATAGCATCAACACAATACTGTCAAGTGATAATTAATTTGCACTTGGTAGCATTATATTTGCTCTTCATCCAAGTCAAAACTAGGCTACATAATTGTATTTTGCTATTAACAACAAGATACATTTCAACCATCTTTCAGTAGAACCATGCTTTTGGAAAGGAATGATCTGGTGATAACCTTGCTAAACCACAACAAAATACCCCATTTCTTTCTGCAGTGTTTAGTCTCAAGAAAAGTCTTGTATCTGTTCAAAGGTCAAAGAGAAGCTCAAGCAAGGTAGCTGTCAATGGCATAGATCTGGTTCATTACATTTATAATATAAATATTAAGCTGACAATTACATATGGACAATCACTTGGGTCTAAATTCTTCTGGGTAGAGAATTTAACTTTTCTTGAAGGTACAACATATGGAAAATTGGATGGACCTTCCCAAAGGAATTTGTAACAGACAAATGAAATCTTTAGAGACACAAAGGTGAAACTAACAGTGCAAAAAACCCCCATTTTAGCAAGAATTTGTAAAATTGCTATTGGCAAACACCTTGCATAGCAGCAATAAACATACAGAAGTCTTCCAAATGTCATCACAAACAAAGTACTTAGTAAATTCCACTGTGCTTTAAGCTGCAAGTTAAGGCAGCATGAGACACAGGATACAACAGAAGATGAGAACTGCAGGTTAATAGATATGTGGCCGAAGCAAGCATCCAACTTTTTGAGTTCTGTCAAAAATGGGCATTTTTAAAAAGTCTTACTAGGCATGTGGATCAATTAATCTTTGCAAGTTATGGTTTTTAATTCTGCCATTTCCATAATTTTTGTTTGGCAATACTCTGAAGACTTCCGTAAACCTTATTTTGCAAAAGACTGATAGTTTTATAAATCATGAAAGTCATCCCACTGCAAGTAAGACCAGATTAAACACACACTGCAGTAATGTATAAACATGTTAATTAACCTCAATCACTACACAACTTCCTCTGCTAGTGAACTTCCATAAGGCAGCAAAACAATGCTGGATTTTTCAGTGAGAACTGCATATGCTCCATGTTATAGCATAAGTTTGCTGACCAGTTGGGAAGCTTTTAAGTCAGCTTTTTATGAATTTCTTTTCTGGACAAAATCTGTAATCAACATCCCAACTCCACTTTTGCAAATAAGTATTGTAGTCTTATAAAGCACATCATATCTCCAGTTACAGATATCCAGCTGGTGATGCTAAGAAACACCACAACTTTAACTACAAACATGTACAAATATATACTGTCCACAAAAGACATTTGATTTTACACATTTTGCTTCAAGGAAATTAAATGGCCAACAACTGAGACACTGAGAATCTTGTTTAAGCATACTGGAATTTTGAGGAGTTCTAACTGCTCATTTTTAGTCTTTCTGAACACTTACTCTCACATCACTTACTAAAAATTAAAAATGTTTCATTAATTCTTTTAATACAATTATTAGTATTTTGTGTGTATGACTCAATAAAAATTTTAAAGAATCCCACATATAATTTGAATAAATGTTTGGAAAACCAGGCAGATGACATATTTGTGTGCAAATATGATTCATCTGCTTTAGCTGATGAATGGTTCATGATGTGTTAAGTTAATATATTAAGTCCATACAGCTTGATACTGGAACTTACTGGTAGCTTTATAACAGTGTCAAAATACAGCTAAGTGTAAGTAAGAATCTCAGCAACAGAACAAGCATGCAGCAGCTTACAATATACTCAGTAAATAAGAGAATAGGACACGTAAAAAGAATTTTTAAAATGTAATGCAAGTTACTTTTTAGACAGCCTTGCTTAGCAATAAACTAGTTCAACCTCATAATGAGAGAAGCTAAAGAAAATTAACTGGAGCTTGCTGCCCATAGGAGAGGTTAGTTCTCTGGATTCCTTTTACAACTCCCTTCTTGACCATAAGATTTCGTTTGATGGCAACTGTACTTGTCACTTGATTTGGGTCAAAACTATTTTTCAATAAGAAAAAATACTTGTATCAGTAAATCATGATTATTAATATACCAGCAGGGTGTCAATCAACTGTTTGGCAGCAAATGTCAGACATTTAAATTAGGTTTTACAATAACTGGGGAAAAAAGGGGAAGAAAATGCTGTAAATGTACTTAACATATTAATTTACCAGTCCTGTTTGAACATTTCATTCTGAAACATTACACTTTATTCCACCAGTGTCACTACCACCCTTCTTCATTAAAACTCAAGTCAATACAAAAGACAAACCTGGTTTTCAATGCCCATATAATACCCAGACACTTTTACTACAATGTAGAAATAAGTCAGTCTTACCCAAAGCACTCATTTGCAATTTAAGGTGCAAGGCAAATTGACTTTTGAATTGATTACATTTCACTTAATCAAATGAAGTTTATATTTAACATACTCATAGAAATGCCTCAACATGCTTGCAGACCTGGTGGTGGTTACTCTATCCAAAAAGTTTAATTTTATCATTCAAGGCATAATTAGGTAAAATTGTGTTAATTACAAATTGGCATTATTGTGACATAAGCAAGAAAGAGAACAGATGAGAAATCAATAACAAAAATACAGTACTAATCTTACCTTTAAGTCAAGATGAACAACATTGTTTCTGTGCAAGAATGCAACTCCTTCTAATATCTGCTTCATAAGTCGCTTAACATCTTTTTCTTTGAAGGCCTCCTCTCTTTCAGCCACACATTGGTCAAAGATTTCACCTCCAGCAGCACTGTGGACAGTAGGAATATTGTGAGTTCAGACTAAATTAAAGCCCCCATTTGGCTCTACTCATATTTTTTTTTTGTATAGGCAATATCAGCAGGAGGTATAATCCAATCATGATATTTTCAGTTATTAGACATTTGGCAAGGGTTTACAGGCTTGGAAGTGGTTTCTGCAGTATGGCAGCTTTGGAGAGAGGCAAAGATTTTAGTCATTTAGGTTAGAGAATATGAATAATACAGAAATTTTGGGGACTACTTTTCAAACACTACTGACTTTGCTTTCAGATGAATGCGTCAATTGTTTGAGGACAGTGTTTTCATAAAAGTTGCGCCTTTTGCCATTGCTATAAAACTACACGGAAATTTGGCCAAGGCAAATCTCAGCAAACATAGAGCAAAGCTGCCCCACCTCCCACCCTCCTCAAAACACTTTGAACATACTCAAAATAAATGTAAAGTCTGCAACTGAGTTGTTTATGAAGTCTCTGGTATATAAGGATGCATTAAGTTTCTAAACTTCTTTCATCTAAAAATAGCTCTGAAAATTTTAGCTCTCAGCTTGCATCCTCTTTTGTTTATATATGTTTAAAAATAACAGAATAACAAAAAATATAAAAATAACTAGATATGAATGAATATTTTTAAAGTACTCTGAAGCCACATGCAGTACTAGCTCTGTATAGCAATGGCTCTAGATAACTAAAATTATTTTACAATATAAACCTGCAGCATCGAAAGTAAAATAAACTGAACAGAAGCTCCATCTTAAAATAAGAATGGGCATAAGAATGTTAGAATGGGGCCACTTTGCATATGGATTGTTGAGCTCCCACTATGAAATCAGCACATACACCCTTTGTTCAGCATGAGATTTTGTAATCACCCGTTAGGGAAAGGTGGTGAAACCCTCAAGGGCAGAATCCTCTCCAATTACACCAAACTGTGACATGCAAAAATGACTTGGCACAGGCATTAATCTTTACTGATGCATACCCACCTACTCTGCCTTTGCTTGCTTTTTTCCAATGAATAGTACTGCCTAGGCTATCCTGAGGACAGCCAGGCATATTCAACATGAATATAATAGCAAATGAGTTATACAAAAATGGTGCATTTCAACTGTGTACTCCCAGAAAAAAACTACTTAAATATATTCAAATGTTCATTTTGCCTACATTAACTTTGCTGCTACAGTCCTAGTACTTTCAAAAGTCTCATGGATTTAAAAAAAAAAAGTTTTTTGCCCTTCAAGGTATTCTCACAGCTATTATTTTAAATTTTTCCTGCAGATGGTCTTACAAAAAAAATTTAAAAGAAGGCTAAATTGTACCCTTTTCTAAAGAGTTTCAAACTTCTGTTCTGTATGCTGGCTAGCTGGTACAGCAGTACAATTTGATTTATTAAACTAAGATTTTCTTTCAGAAAAACCATCTATTAAATAATTATTTTTCTTCTTTATGTATCAAGAGATAGAGCTCAAGAATAAAATGAGTTTTTCAAGAGAATATTAATACTATAATTCCTTTTGAAAAATTTCATATGCCTGACGCTATCACATTTTTCTTCAGTCCATTTTTATTTAATTCATGGAAATAGTAATATTTCAGTTTTGAACAGGATTCAAATATTAATGACATTTAAAAATGAACATCAGCTAGTGTATTCTAATATCCTAAGCCAAATTCCTTGAAAAAGCAACATCACGTGGACTTTCCAGATAGTAATAGAAAAAGATCTACTGCAACCCATAAATTAAACTTTCTGCCTTAAGAATGCTATAATATGTTACTTGAAGAGTGATTTAATCCCTTGTAGCAGTGAATTATAGTGCACATACAGTGATAACATCTACTACCAAAATTACTAGCATGGTATCTTTTATAGCAGTAACCCTGGGATTTTGCTGATAAAGCTCTGCCACTTCAAATAAGGACAAAATACTTCTGCTATTTAATTCAGTGAAATTGGATTTATACCCAAAACATGGGATCACACTTTATGTTTAATAGATCCACCTGAAAAACCAGTGAAAGTTGAGGGTGGGGGGCCTTATAAAGCCCTGCCTGCTATATGTCTACTTGGTAGGCATCTGTTACAATTTGTTTATTAGTGCAATTTCATTAAAACTGAGGTAGACACCAATGCTAAAATGTGAGCTACCTAGAATTTTAATACTACACCTAAAGAATTCTGAATTATAGGCGTTAGAAGTCAAGGCAATAAAAGCTGAAGCAATGTCCCATCAGTGAAATTAAGAGACAGTGCTACCAACGCGAGAGTAGAAAACCCTTGATCCAGAAACTTTATTTAAAAAAAAAATTAAGTCTCTCCCTATACTTCTGAACATTCCTGGGTTCATCAGCATTTTTAAGAGTGAGACATGCAAATACAGCCCTCACACATGCACACCCACTTCATAACTTACAAGACACTGCCATTCTCAGCTACCATAGACACTTGGCTTTACAAAATAGTTTCACATGGGAAGGTGACTTCCCATGCAATGTTTTGGTTTTTGATCTTAACTTTGCTATTTAGGAGGCTGATGGGACAACTCCCGGACAATTCATTCTGTTCAAAGAATACCACATTCAAGCCAGTAACCCTTTACAAGAACACACGGAAATTTTATACTGCAAGACCATTTTGTGTATTGTTGCTGTGGAGCTTAATGGATTCCCTTAAGCAAAACAGTCAGGGAGCAGTGAGCCAAGCCAGTCATAAGTGCTTGGAAGCACAATGCAAAAATGAACTCCAAAAAGATCCTCCTGCACACCTATTCCAAGTTTTGCCAAGCTCCTTAACAATACTTTCAACTCAGCTAGATTTCAGGGGGAAAAAAATCTAACCATAGAAGGGCTCAAAATACTGCTAAGACAGTATCACAGCCATGTCACTGTTATGATTTCTGTGTATATGCAGACCAGGAGTTTTCTGGTGTTAATAATATTTACCCATTTTGTATTAAACTGTAGTTTTTCTAATTGTCATTATGAAATAACTTAGCAAATGACCGGGCCATTCAGAAAATGCTCTTAGGAGATAAAAGCAAAAGAATTATCCTTAGGACAACAAAGTTTTTAGGAAAACAAGCCATCTTAATCTGAAAAAAAAATTGATAAAGACATATTTAATGGCAAAATATTCTGAAACCTAGTGTTACTTAGAATGCATTATTTCTCTAGTACACCCTCCCTTAGCTAAATGTATGAAAAAACTGTGAGACAAGAGAAGGCTTTCTGAACTTGAAAGCTATGGCAACCATAATTCTTTAGCTATTTTAATTTACTTATGAAAGTACTGTTGTGCCATTAATTTCTCTCGTTTCAAGTGAAATCCTACTGCTCTTCATCAATGAAAAGCATGCTAACACTTTATAACTACTTAGCAGCATAAATGAGCTAAAAGTCATTTGGAAGTCTAGAGAACTACTCTTTGTTACAATTATGTTGACTTTAGATTAAATGGAGACTACTTATCTTCCTTGAAATACATCTTAACAATGAACTGTGTGAAATTCAGCATCAAACTTCTTTCAAGTACACTTAGGAGACACTAACACAGTCATTTAACTTATCATTAGAAAAAGATTGAACAAACCTATTTCAGGGCACCTGAAGAAATGAACCATTCCCCCAGCTTTAATGGATCAGACATGAAGTTACTGTTCTGAAGGATGCAGAAGTACAAATCACCAGAGTACAAATATGTACACCAATTCCTAAAACACACTTGATTTCAATGCTGAGTTATATACAATCTGCAATGGACAAAAATTTACTTCCTGAATCTTCAACTCTGTCAAAAGTCTTTCTTGAAAGGGTTATCTTTGCAAAATAATGGAAAGCCATCTACCTTCCGTACATGGAGCTTACAGTACAAGCTGTTCACACCACAGTGCTTGTAACACTACCAGCAAAGGTTCATGCTTACTGCTGCTGACAGCCATACCTCCTTCCTTGGCTAGGCATACCATTGGATAGTAAGTGCACTTAGTGGTAATTTTTCCAGTGTAAGGCAATGTAATGTACCAATGTTCCCAAAGCCTGAGAAAACTACAGATCCCTATCTGATGAGAGGACATGGGAAGAGAAGCATCCAAATACATAAAATTGTAGATACTGGTCTTAAAAGTTCTTAGTTCTCAGACCAATGCTTTTAGTTTTTTGCCTTCACCTTTCCAATCAGGCAGCCCGAGAACTGAATGAAACACAAACAAAGGTAACTAAGACCATTTGAGAAGTTTCCCCCTAAAATTATTTTAGACTTCCAGTCTTGATTTGAGACTGTGTCGTGGGTTTACAGGAAGCAGGTTTTCTGGGAATGGAGTGGCCAGAGGCCAATAGGTGTTCAGATTTTAAATTGACACCAGGCTTGGCCACTGAGGGTGGATGCGCCTCTGAGAACACAGGGGTTAGAAGCAGAGCACTCCCTTGGGCTCCCTCTTTGATTTCCGGCCAGCAAAGAGGCAAGGCCTCCCCTGCCCGGCTTTGAGCTGGGCGGGGGAGGAGAAAACCTGCGGCCCGGCAGAGGTAGGCCTGACCCCTCAGGATGGAAGGGTGGTAGGGGCACCAGGCGTTGGGCAGCC
>NW_005054393.1:2334047-2344539 GCF_000277835.1 Geospiza fortis | reverse complement strand
AAAGATGAGGCCGGAAAGAGATGATGGAGTAGCTGGTTGCTGGACTCTTTTTGGTACAGCCATGGACAGAACCATGCTTCCTCGCGACACAGAGGCTGCATGCAGGGGGGGGGCGATGGCTCAGAACTGAGAGGGTTCAGTTTTGGAGACCCCCCGGCCCCAGGGGGTAGACAAGTATGGGGGGGACAAGAGGTCCCGAGAGTGATGAGGAAACTGTGCTTTTTTCGGAACTGGTCAAAGCACCCTTAAAAGGATAACCCTTGAAGCAGCTCTGTTCCTTGTCCAGTGGTGAGAGCGCTGGGCATGCAAGGAAGAGGTCACCATGGCCCCAAGAAGGACTCCTCTTCTCTTGATGGACTGAAATTGAGTATTTACAGGGTGATGGATGGAGAGTTGAAATTTGGAAGATGTATTGGAAATGTGGTGGGGGGGAGGAGGAAATGCTTTTTTGTGGAGTTTTCATTTTCCAGGTGTGTGTGTGCGTGTGTGGTTTTTTTTTCCTTTTGTAGTTTAGTTGATAAACTTTTTTCTAAGGTAGAGGCCTGCTTTGCTTATTTCCTGGTCACATCTCACAGCGAACACCAGGGAAGTATATTTTCATGGGGCACTGGCATTGTGCCAGTGTCAAACCATGACAGACTGCTAACTAGAACAACTCCTCTTGCTACTCAAACAGACACGATGCAAACATTGGAGCAGCAGCAGTTATTTGTGATTACAGTGGGTTTGCTTCAAGTTCAGTCTGTTGAATCCTATGCCAAATGGATCACTTCCTGCCAGCAGACTCTTATTTTAACTGGTCACACCTCCAGTAAGTAGGACAATAAATCATGTCCAAGACTATATAAGTCCATTAGTATTAATGGATATGTAAGTCCATTACATTATCCAAATAACTACAGGTGAAAAAACACTTAATCCAGCATATAAAATAAATACTAACTGTGTCTTCAAGATGAAAAAGACAACTTCTTCCTCTTTTTAAAGCAAGTGTGACAGAAGTCTACCATATTTACACAAGGCTCTGGCTCAGTTCAGAGGCTCTTCATAATAAAATATGAACGATTAGGATTTTTGAAGCTCCACTTACAGGATTCTATACATTTGACCCACTAATTACCCACTAGTACCATCTATCCCTTCCCCAGATGTGTAAAAACATGGTGATAAACATTTATGAAAAAGACCAGTTCTTAAGCAGCAAGCAGATGCTCTACTGCTCTTTCTTTCAAAAGAAATGGGAAGATGACAGGTAGGTTGCATACAGGTATCTAGTCCAAAAGTTACCAAATTTGCTTTTTCTTTTTATACCTGATATGTCAAGTTTCCCAGACTGTACCTGTACCTTCTTCAGCAAAGTTCCAGGTCCTTTTCATTCTATTTTCAGTGAAATACAGAAGCATAACTGGCCCACAGATTAATTCCAGGCTTTCTGTTACCCATTTAGACTTACATATCCCTTAAATTCTGACTTAAATACCCTGACTGAGGTCTTATGACAACAAACCAAAGCCAGAGGCTGTTGTGAGGGTGGATGCAGACAGCCCCAATTCGCCATGCTACGGCTGAAGCCAACACTGTAATGCCACCTTGCTTCCCCACTGCTCAACACTTAACATTAACATGGCCAATATTAAGTTCGTTTTCTCTCAAAAATCAATAGTTCTTGAAAGACAACCCTCCATGTAACATTAATATTTCTCTCCCGGAAAGCAAAACATTTCCTGAAGGCAAAACCCTCAGCCCTTATGACAGATTCTACATCAAGACAAGAAACTTTAAAATCTCCGCAGATGAAGTTAGTGGCCAAGATTAAGTATTTGTTTTACTTCTTCAGGAGATAAACATCAGCCACAAAGACCATCAAGCTTAGTAGAAACTGAAATGCCCTAGAGAAGCTTGCAGTCTAGCTATGTTCTTTAATCCTCTGCATACAGAATGTCAGAAATTCACTAACATTCATACCTGTTTTGTTGCAACATGTCTTTGGAACACTAAAGAAGCATCCAGACATACTTGCTGAAGTCAGGGAAAGACTGTTTTCGTAATTTACAACTCCAGCACACAGCTATTTATCTGAAATGAGGTATGACTGTTTGATGCATATAAACCCAGTAATCTTGCTAATTACTTAACAACCTAGTTAATGCTTCATATTAAAAGAGTTTTGCAACTGTAAGAAAATTGAGTTCTAAAAGAAAACTAGGAATTTTGCATTGAAAGTATCACAAAACTCATTGCTCATTTAGATTCCACTATTCATATTAAATCCCATAGGATCTAGAAAATGAAACTGTATTTGAGTTTAAATTTCTACTAGTGTTTAAAGCAGGTATTTATGAGTCTTCAGTAGCAGCAGTTAAAACCCCAGAAGCTCTGTCACACCTATGTATTATAAAAGATACTTGAATATTTCACATATTATGACTTCATTAAGGGCACAATGAAGTTTAAAAAATGTATTCTAGAAGGAATTTTGCCTTAGGAGACATGGTCTCATTCCATTTCACTGGACTTTGAAGATAGTTTCTTTTGACTCTTAAACAAGATGTGATTGGTACACAAGATTTCTCACCATTTCTTTTTGCTATCAAGTAAGAGAAGAGCTACACAAACTAGATTTATCTTAACAAACAAGTCACTTCTAAACTATTGAGCCTCACTGTTCCTCTCTTAATTATTTAAAATCCATAGAACTGAACAAGAATTTACAGTTCAGTAGCAACAAGCATTTGGCTGAATCTTGGAAGCTAGTGAGATGCCTTACTATCTAAAGCCACTGGCATTTGAGATGAACAGCCACAACAGCTGCAGGGATGCCCATCTGGACAAACTGAAGTGGAGAAAACCACACAGACAAATGCAGAGTCAAGTGTCCTTTTTTTAAGTCTCAATCCTCCTCCCTTCTTTCCCCAAAAAGATACTGTTTTAGCAAGTTTTCTATTGCAGAAGGTTTTAATAGTTTCTTTTTAGCAATGATGTTGCTTTCAATACATTTTTGTAACTGGTAAAAAAACCACAGCAGATTTCATCCTATCTTTGCCACTGTCAATGAAACAAACTTTGGTTCTTGAACAGATACTCATTGCTTCTTTCCTCTTCCTCTTTCACATGCAGGGAGTATATTTCATTTAAGATGCTTTAACTACATAAATTATAGCTCAGCTTTGAAAGATACTACATAATTAGAGAAATTTGTTATAATCTGAAGTAGTTATGAGACTGCACATAACTTCTTGTAATCGTCATTTTCTTAGCAATTCTTCTTGAAGTTTAGCAAGGGTAACAGGCAACCAATAACATTTTTTTACATTAGTCACATTGATACACAGTATTTTTACATTATTATTTTTAAGCAAATACTGCAGAAAGTTATTCAGGAATTATTACTAATACTTACTATTCCAGGACTAAAATCATCTCTGTCGCAGTTTCATAAACTTCATGCAAGTTAATGACCCAAAGGTTGCATTGTGCCAGCTCAAGGACTGCAATTTCGTGGACTATTTCCATCCGACAGTCTTGGCCCTTTCTTCTTTTTCTCATGAATTTTGCTGCAAACTCTTTTTCAGTGTCTTTCTGGATACATTTCTTCACCACTGCAAATTTTCCCCTGAAATTAAATAAGAATTTAGTTTTATATGCCTTAGTGACAGCATGGCCTTTATAAATTAACATTTCAGGAAACTTTAACCAAATCACTATTAGCATTTAAGATTCAATCTGAATTTAGAAAGATGCCTTGCTGAATGATGATCCCTGTGCTCAAAACACCCCAGCCCAGAATGTAAATAATCTCCATGAAACATAAGGAATTAAAAAAAAACCCAATCAATTCAAACAACACGGTTTTCAGAAACACAGAGTAAACAAGCTGTGATAGGTCCCGAGATTACATTATACTCCAAACTTTAACTTCAAAAGCTGGCAAAATCAAACTGTACAAATGTGCAATTTATACTTTCTCTGACTACCTTACAGTAACCCAGTTACTGTGTTCTGAAGTATCCCACCACATCCATGGAAACAGCACTCTTGTTGAATCCTGCTCCATTTGCCATGCAATATCCATACTCTGCATTTTTCAAGATGGTATTTTCACCATGGCATGTCTCAAATGATAACAGCTGGAGTTTTTTGACGAACACTTCTCAAAACCCCCTACTTATACAGTGAGACTAAGAATAAGGAACACGGATAATGCAAACACAATGAAGCAGCCTGACTAAAATCAAGCTCAGCAGCACAATTTTGGCAGCAGTGCCAAGGTGAGTAGGAGCAGGGAGCAGAGAGCTGAGCACGGTGCTTAGCCCACATTAATGAGCGTCACCTCTGCAGAACACACACCTGATGATGCAGTGGGCCAGCTCAAACCACACTGCCACGCTTGCGTCACACCATTTCCCCCACAGCACTCTGGCACAAGTGTCGGCTTTCAACTTCCTGCAAGAGTCCCACACCACCTGCTCCACTCGGTTCCACTCACATAGTGCTGATTTTTAGACTAAAAAGGTATTTTAATTAACACCTCGCACTAATGCAATGATGAATTCTCACACTTTGAAGTACATTAACCTTACTTTAGCTCTTACCACACAGGTATAATGATCATCAAAACTACCTTTTTTTATTTATATGTAAACATTTTCTTAAAAAGCTGCAGGAATAGCTTTGAGATCTTTATTTTGGTCCTTTACTTACTGTAGGGTTGCTGAAACAAAATAATAGTCCTCATCTATTTTGGAATACAGTTACTATGGGTTTTGCCTCTCCTACCTCCAAGCCAAAGCTCATCTCAAAGGTTCCACTCTCCCAGCCTATTAGCAGAAGACTGTTATCCATGAAATATAACTGCTAAACAAAGTTGTGGTCAGGTTGCTTTTAATAAGCATTTGTTTCAAAATCACACAGTCTAAATGAATCAAGTCAAATAAGTACCCACAAAGTGGGTATTTGCTAGGCAATCTCAATAAAATAATTGGACTTGTTACCACTGATACAGCCACAGTTATTCCTCTAGGAATACTATTTTGCATAAGCACATTATCTACAGCACAGTATGTATTAAGACTAGAGCACAGCACAGTCCAGATGTCTGGTGAAGGTAGACAAACAGCAAGAATATGCTTTCAATGTCTTGAACCTAACTTTTTGGGAAAATGTTCTTAATTACTAATACATACATGAAGACAAAACTATTGAAGTTTGCAAATGCATGAAGATAATTTTATAGCACAACATTTATGTACAGTAAGCAGCTATGCATTTATCAAAAGTGTTAATACACTTGTTCAAGTTCTTAGCACCAAAAAACATCTCAAGAAAAAAATCAACTGATAAGTATGTTGTCAAAAAACAACATATAAAAATAAATTGAGAAGCCCTTTAACAGCAAGTGATTTAAACACCTGATAGATACTAAGCCTTACACCAATAAATTTAGGTCCCTGCCTGGGTTCAACCAGGCAGGTTCAACTTCTCTGTTTTCCTTATATAGTCTCTGAATGCACTGCGTACTTCCTCTTGAATGTTGCCTTAGTGCAGTCAAAAGCTTTTAATTCTAGTACCAGGAAGGACCTAGAGAAAGTGGCTTTGAAAAGTTTGAAATCTCTATAATGCATCTTTCAAGTACCGTGCTGTTTTGAATTACATACAAAACCTATCTGGAAAGAAGTTAATTAGCCTAATGAGTACCGATGTTGTGATTCACTGTGCATTAGTCACTATGGAAATAAAACAGTATTCATGGAGCAGCAAGAAACAGCAAGAGCCACCACCACTGTGTGTGGCCATACATGTCCTGTTTAGCTGAGCTGGCCACAAGCCTGATAGGTGACGTTATCCAAAGGACAGGTTACACGGGAGTTCAGCCGGCTGACAAATACTAATTCTAAATTGTTTCAGACCAAGAATCCTGCCCAAGATTCCTTTTGGTTATGCCTATAATTAGAGCTATTATAACTACTGCCTGTTAGAACTCATCTTTTCTGAATATGATCCCCAAAAAGATCAAACTTGACAAACCTGATGTTTATAACCAGTGGAACTAATTACTGTGCAGTAATCTAGATTCATGTCTGAGAAAATTTCAGAGCTAAGATCCAAAGATAGCATCCACTATATGGTTACGCCAACAGATAAATTTTAAAGAATTTCTTTTTGATTGAGACAGAATAGTAGATAAGACATATATAAACAAGCATTCTTATGAAGTACACATTGCATACATTTCACCTTTGCTTTTCTTAAAGTCTTGATTTTCAGAACTTATTATAAAAAAGTATATAAAATAGTGTCAGATCACATCATTGCTACTTCAGTGTAATGAGAAGAGCTAGCAGGGAGAATGTTGCATGGAAGGAATAATTTTGAGATTAAAATCTTAATGCACATCTGTCAAGTTGAAAACAGACCACCAGACATCCAATCATAAATAAAAATGCTTTGGAAGAAGACAAGAATAGGAAACTCTAAATAGTTCTCAGTCCTCACAAGAGTCTCGAATATTCAAGAATTATGAGTTAAGATAAATCATATCTGATTACAAAGAAGCTCAATGTCACCTTTTCAGATTGCCAACAGAATTTGCATTGTTTCATTAGGCACACTTTATAGCTCAAAGGAAAATTGTCAAATCACAAATCAAATGTCAAATCAGATAAGCAGCAACATTTATATGACACCAATTAATTTTTTGTCCTAGGATCAGAACAACAGAAAACCAACCTTACTAATTTATTTATAATATATAAAAATAACTAAGCTTAACAAAATATTTAAAAATAACTAATCTCATTTTTAAAGTGACCTATAAAATACTGTCACTGTAACAAATGCAGGAATAAGTTCTTTCTGGGAAGATGTTTACTTTTTATAAAGTTCAGAAAAAAGCTTTTCTGAGATCCACAATAATATATGCAGTTTATTATGTAACTCATATCAAACATTTCTTCTGAAGTGTGGGTTTTTCCCCTGACAATTCTGGATTTCCAAACAACAAAGTGCAGGGATTACATTTCTGATGTTCATGAATATTTTACTCACATAAATTTATTCTCAAATGGCAAAACCAACTACTTGCAACTCTTCATTTTCACCTCTTTTATTTTTCCTTAGTTCCACAGCTACTTCACCCCAGCTGTGCTACTGCAGAGAGCAGCTGAGGACAGCAGTGTCATGGCACAAAATGGTACAAGTGTCATGTACTGCTAAGACACACATCCCTGAAACCTACCCAAGAAATAAAAGTTCATGCCAGAGTTGTTCTTTTAGGGGGGAAAAAAATCCAAGACATGCACATGAAACTACAGCCACATAACTAGTCAGGAACAAATAATATTTCACACTCCTTGGATGATTACACTATTTCTTATTCTTACCTTTGGGTGGAGAATGAGCTTGTATGCTTTAAGAAAAAACCAGGAATGAGAAGAAAAAATGGAATTGCACTGGACATATTTACATGTGTGCACACATTTTGCTAGAAGATAATTTTATTGTGGATCAATCATTTAAGGTGACCATTACCTTCCAGAAGACAGACCAGTCAACTTATTCCTTCCTCTAACCTAGCTCTAGAATCAAGAGTATTATTTTCTGTACACAAATGATGACTTCCAATATGCGCATAGCTTGTTTCACATAAAAAAAGGAGTGCAACATTCCATCAACAAACTGAAGAATTAATAGCCTAGTAATACTTTGTCTGCAATTAGGAGTTTTTTTCTCGAGGAAAACGAGTAAAGCAACTAAATATAATTATAGTAGACTCCTTAAGGAAGCATTTGGTAGTAAAAAATGTATTGTTCCCCATTTTACGGTACAATTATGGCTTAAGCACAAATGGTAAGGGGAAGAGTTAAGCAATTGTCTTGTCCCCTGCAAAGGTGACACGGCTTCAAACAAACCTAACTCAAGCTAGCACTGTCTGAAAACATTTAAATCTCAGCGAGGTGATGGAATGTGGCACCCTTAAAACAATCATCAGAGGTAAGTTTGATTTCAGACCTCATGCAAGTTCAGATTTGTGAGAATATTGTGATTCTGAGGACAGTAAAATTATTAAAGCTGTGAATACTGGACCAAAATGACATATATTAAATAATTTAATTTAAAAACTTTTATTTCCATGTCATGTTAAGGAACTTGCAATAATTTCCTTTCCTAAGTAGCCATTATAACGAAGTTTTTGATATTTTTCCCAAGTGAACCTGGCTTTCCCAACAGCTGTGTTTCAACAGACTTGCAAATGCCTGTTCAGCTACTGAACAAGGCAGCGCCTTCTCAAGCACATAAGCTCTACATTCTGAAAGCAGTTTTTTCTCCTGTGAGCAGAACTAATAAGCCTGACTTCCCATGGGTTTGCACCCAAGTCCCTCTGGTGACACTGTGATCAAGTTCCTCCTAGGTTCATCCATGCTTCTCAGGACTGCTTCCCCCAGGATTTTTGCTCCCTAACGTGCCACCTGTGGCCAGAGCCCCCGTACCACTCCTCCCAGCATCACCAGAACTATAATGCCTTCACATTCTGCCATGTTCCGCTTTCTACCCACCTCCTCCAAACACAGGAGACCAGAGTACACAAAATGGAGGCTCCAAGTTCCCAGGGAAGTTCAACATACACGTGCTGACTGACAGAATGGGAGGCCAAAGACTGCACAAACCTGCTGAGCTCATACAGCAGCCCCGATCTCAGCAAAGGTGAAAAACCTACTTGCTTCTTTCTCCATACTCTCAGTTTACAACACAATCCATACAAATGTTGTTACTTTCAAACCTACCTAAAGTTCAGCTTTCAAACTGTTTCTCAAATTCTGGTAAATGGGATGGACAAACACAGAGTGTATAAACCTTTTTCTACCAAATATTAATGCTAAAATAGATTATGTTGTGTGCAAAAGGACTGCTTTTCATTGAAGACAAAAACCTGCCATACCTGGCTGCTAATTTGTTCTTTGTAAAGATGAACTCTACCCAAAAAGAGAGAATTACACGATTTATGAACACATAAAAGTGAAACCATTTGTGTTAATAAATTATCAATAAAATTATAGTTATAAGTGGCACAGAGACTTTCCATCTACATTTTGTCGCAGATTTGGCAATAAATAATCTTTAATGGGAGTATTTGAGCTGAAGTATCTGCTTTTTAAAAAACAAAATTTAAAATTATTGAATAAAAAACCAAGCACATGCATTCAAATGTAGAGATTTCTATATTCTAAAAGAGAAGATAGTGATAACCCTTATAAAGTTGGGGAGAGATAGTCTGAACCAAAAATATGTGCAACTGTTGCTCAAAACCACGCCAAACACTTAGAACTGCCACTTAACTCATTTTAACTCCTGGTGCAAAATCACAGCCTTCACGTGAAGGTCATCCTTAAAATATTCAAAAAATATTCCACACAAAAATCCATGCTGCTATTTACTTGTTTAAACTGCAGACTAAGACTTGAGCCAGTAGTTAATTCTTATTCTTAGGTTAAGGAAATCATCTGAGTTGCACTTTTTTGTTCCAGAAAGAATCCTCATCTACTCCATGCTCTGATTAGGCCCTTGACTATCACCTGGCTCTGAGGGAAATGCTTATTCCATGGAAGAACTGCAAAATATTTTCTGAAGTCATCTGAACCTCAAATAAAATAAAAAAAGACGCCCAAACCAAAACAGCAGTGATTACAGGACATTCTGTACTACACTGCTCCCATGCCTTTTGGACTGTTTCTTAGAATTTAGGCTGATTTGTAGCCTATGTTTAGTTAGCTTCAGTTTCCAGGCCTTGGACATTGTGGTCACAACAAACTATAAAAAGCCTTCTTATTCCATGGGACGTTTCTCCCACCTGCTTACCATCTGAATGCTTTAGACTACTATGTTTAAACAGGTATTGTTTTACTGGTACATCAGAGTTACTAAGTGAGCATTAAGCTAACACCTAGGCAGCCTAAATATTTGTTACAGGTACCTCCAGCAGCTGCATTTGCCTTGAAACTCCTCCTTAGCTCCAAAGGGGTTGGTTTTGCCACTGTATAAACCGAGTCACACAGCGAGCATAACTTGCAATAGAACACACATTGAGGAGGATGTCTTTCCATATATCCAGTGGTATTCCATCTAATCTTTTTTACTGAAACAGTCTTTGGATGAAGCACATGTAATTCTAAGAATACTACTATTCTTTAATAGGAAGTGACAGAATTTCAGACAAAAGTATTGGTTAAGTGGTGCTGAAATTCCATATATGTAGTTCCCAAGGTGCGGAAATCTTTTAATGAGCCTTTTCACTGTAAACCTTGCATTCTATCATGTGTTGAAATTATACATGAACTAAACCTTACATGTGCAATCACTTCCAAACCCAAGATTTTAACCAGCTTTAACTCCTTGAAAAGTCCTTGAAAAGTTCCACCATTAGATTACTCTCAAGCATATGCTATCCCAAAGGAGTGTAAAATTGTTTTTCCACTTCACAGCATAAAGAAGAAATAAT
>NW_005054393.1:2303141-2333339 GCF_000277835.1 Geospiza fortis | reverse complement strand
TAAAGCCGAGATTGTGTGTGAGGGGAGACACAAGGCTAGCCTCCCTCTGTAACTTGGGTATCTTCGTGTCGCTGCAGCTGGAGGATCCTCCCCCACCATTCGGCCCCATCTGGAGCACTGTGTCCTATTCTGGGCTCCTCAGGACAAGAGAGATGAGGAGCTACCGAAGAGGGTCCAGTGGAGGGTGGCAAAGATAATCAGAGGCCAGGAGCATCTCTCTTATGACGGGAGACTCCGGGAGCCGGGCCTATTTAATCTAGAGAGGAGAAGACAGAGAGGAGATCTAATCAATACATACAAATATGACAGAAGTGGGTGCCAAGAGGATGGTGCTGGACTCTTTTCAGTGGTCCCCAGTGACAAGATGAGGATTAATGGCCACAAACTAAAACTCAGGAAGTTCCACCTCAACACCAGTAACAACTTCTTTACACTGAGGGTGGCAGAGAACTGGAACAGGCAGCCCAGGAAAGTCATGGAGTCTCCTTCCCTGGAGACACTCAAAACCAACCTGGATGCATTCCTGTGTAACCTGCTGTAGCTGACCCTGCCTCGGTGATCTCCAGACGTCCCTTCCCACCCTAAGGACTCTGTGATTCTGTGATCCCCAGCCCAGGACCCCACTCTGTGGGCACTCAGGTGTGCTCCGAGGGGCAGCAGGGAGGGAGTGTGAAGCCCGGGGTGAACCCACAGCAGGTGGAGGGCACTGGCTGTGTGGGACATCCAGGCTCAGGACACTGGGAAGCAAGCAAGGCTGACACGGGGTGAGGAGAAAGGGGCAGCAGCAGCTCTGCACAGGGCAGATGCACCTGGGCCCACCTGCTGAAGCCTCGGTCCCTGTGGTGTCTGAGGCACAAGCCTCAATTAAGCCTTTCCCACAGCCGGGGCGTGTGTGGTGCCTCTCCTCCATGCGTGCCTGAGATCCAGGTGTCTCTGTGAGGTGTGCTGGAATTGCCTCCTAGTCATCAGTTTGTGCAGGCTGGTGGGAATTGCTTCATGGATTTGGCATGAGCCTAATTGGAAAAGGCTTGAGAAAAGCATGTGCTCACTTCTTAATCCCTTCACTGTCTCGATTACTTAATGTACGTGTTAAAGAGACCTGATCTGTGTGGCTGTTATTTATCAAGGCACTTCTGTGCCACGTGTCTCTTTTAAGGGCATGTAACCTCCTGCCAACATCCAGAGCACAGAGGAGAAAAGACTATTGAGGAAACAGGCCAACATACGGGAAAGGATTCAGTCCAAACCTGGGTCATGGATCCGGGATGGGAGTACAATTGCTGACAAGCAGTGCGCTGGAATCCCCTCATGCACTTACTGCCAAATCTGATTTGCAGAAAAAAGTAGAAACATAGAATTGTTTGGATTGGAAGGGACCTTAAAGATCAACTTGTTCCAACCCCCTGCCATGGGCAGGGAGACCTCCCACTAGGCCAGGTTGCCAAAGGCCCATCCAGCCTGACCTTGAACACTGCCAGGGATGGGGTCATCCACAGCTTCTCTGGGCAACCTGTTCCAGTGTCTCACCACCCTCAGAGTAAAGAATTTCTTCGTAATATCCTATGTAAACATCCTTTTCAGTTTAAAACTATTCCCCCTTGTCCTGTCACTGTCACTTTAAGTTCTTGTAAAAACCCCATCGTTCTTGTGGTGGTCCCTCCAGGCACTGGAAGGCTGCAATTATGTCAACTTGGAGCCTTTTCTTTTTCAGCTTGAACAATCCCAATTCTCTTAGCCTTTCTTCGTAGGAGAGGTGGTCCATCCTGCTAATCATCTATAGTTTAGGAATAAATACCAGAACCAGTATGTCAAGTAAGAGAGGGTTAAAGTCTTTTGGTATCAATGTGCTTTCCACTCAAAAAGTAGTGAAAGTTGTAGCACAGGCAGGATATTCCTTCTGAACATTAAAATCTAGATTAAACTGAGATTATATAATTGTTATATCTGAAACTACATATCAGTGGCATTTACTACAGAGAGGAGGTTTTTCCTGACAAATACATTGGATCTTGATGGTATGTGGTTTCAGATCAATGAAGGTTTCAGATACTTAATTCTTGTGACATTTTCTACTTCTTTACTTACTTTCACAATCACATTTTTCTGGAGGAACCCTGCTTAAAATTTATGAAAATCAGTGTAATTACTCATTCTGAAATATGAACATATCTTCCACAGAATACTTTGGGATATTTAAGGTTCTCTGGCTGTATTTTAAATTAACTTCTAGATTCTTAAATGCCTTTAAAAATCTAGCAAGTGGTTCTGTTTGGCTTAGGAAGACAGATTTGGTGCATTCTTAAAAAGAATTATCCAGAGAATACAAAGAATCCTATTATCCTGCAATGAGCAGGAACATCTTCAACTTGATCAGTTGACCAACCTGTCCAAGCTGACCTTGAATGTTTCCAGGGATGGGATATCTACTATTTCTCTGGGCAACATATGCCAGGATTTTATCACCCTCGTTGTAGAAAACTTCCTTATATTTAATCTAAAACAGCCCCCATTCAGTTTAAAACCATTAGCCCTTGTCCTATTACAACAGACCCTGCTAAACTCTTTGTCCCACATCTCTCTTGTAGCCCCCTTCAAGTACTGGAATGCTGGTCTAAGGTCTTCTCCAGCCCTCTGAGCAGCTTTGTGTCCTCCTCTGGACTCACTCCAGCAGGTCCATCTTGGGACCCCAGAGCTGGATGCAGCCCTGCAGGTGGGCTCTCACCAGAGAGGAGCAGAGGGGCAGAATCCCCTCCCTCACCCTTCTGGCCATGCTGCTTTGGAGGCAGCCCAGGACACGTTTGTGTCTCTGGGCTGGGAGTGCCCATGGCTGGGTCATGTCCTGCCTCTCATCCAGCAGCACCCTCAGGTCCTTCTCCCCAGGGCTGCTCTCCCTCTGTCCATCTCCCAGCATGTGCTGGTATTGGGGTTGCCCCAACCCAGGTGCAGCACCTTGCCCTGGTCTTGTTGAACCCCACGGGGTTCCCATGGGGCTGCTTGCTGATACCTGTGAATGGCATCCCATCCCTCAGGTGTGGCAACTGCACCACTCAGCTTGGTGTCATTGGCAAATTTGCTGTGGATGCACTCCATCCCTTTGTGTCATTAACGAAGATATGAAACAGCACAGGTTCCAATATGGGCTCCTGAGTGACATCACTTGTCACAGATGTCCATTGGGACTCTGAGTCACTGACCACCACCCTCTGAATGTGACTGTCCAACCAATTCCTTATCCACCTAACAGTCTACCCATCAAATCCATCCCTCTCCAGTTTGGAGAGAAGGATGTTGTGGGGTGCCATATTAAAGGCATTACAGAAATCCAGATAAAAGACATCTGTAGCTCCTCCTTTTCCCACGGATGGAATCACCCCATCATAGAAGGCCACTGGGTAGGTCAGACAGGACTCTCCCTGGGTGAAGCTGTGTTGGCTTCCAGGACCTTTTCCCACTTTGCTATGCACTAGCCATAGAACAGATGATGCTTTGCCTAGTAGTACCAGAAAATTGTGGAGCTGATATGTGATGTATTCATTTCAGTTGTCCCTCTAGAAAGGATAAATAAAAGCTTCATGACTCACTGCAGTTTCACCTGTGCACTAAAACAGCACTGATCTCAGTCTTAAATTCTGCAGCATAAGCTTATCAGTGCTTTCTACACAGGGAGAAACACACATGGATGTGAACAATGCTTATCTAGAGATAAGCTAACAGACATAACTAGGCTGGTTTTTCTCATGTGTTACCTCCTCTCATGTGTTACCTGAAAATGTATATGCTTTTTCTCTGCTGTTTGGGTATTTGTCTTCAATCACTTAAATATTATTAGCTGCTGTCTGCTCAGTCGCACTCAGATGTCATAGAAAAATTAAATTCTGCTGGTACAGATAACATTAACTCTTCTATGTTTCAATATATATATTTTTTTTTCTGCCAGTAGCATCCAAGGAATTCATTGTTATGAGCTGTGTTTGGCCTGCAAGCTAAGGAACAGAAGGTGAGGTGAAAGACACCACCACATGTGTTCTGTTAAAAACAATGTCCCTTTAAATTTATGTCTGGATGCACTGGAGTAAGAGAGTGATTTCTATTCTGTCCTGAAGAGGTGGATTGGAAGTGTTGCATAGGGACATAAGTTTTGTTCAGTTATATAAATCTGACTCTAGCTTGATCATCACAGGATGATTTGTTTTCCCAATAAAAAATGTATTCAGGCAGCTTGTACATGATAGAGGAGACACCTGAAATCATCATCATCATCATCATCATCATCATCATCATCATCACAGTCCATTTGTTACAGAAACATGAAATCTTACCATCAGTAGCTCAGCACTTATAATTTAAGATAGTTTTCTATTATGAATTGCTAAATTCATCCTTTCAACTTTTGTACTGGTAGAGAACCATGATCTTCTCTGGCTGGAATTTCTGCAGGCTGCTGAAGTTCCATTCTGAAGTTAGTTATTCTGCATTGAAGTTATCTATTTCTTGATGTGGTGGTTTTATCTGTGAGGCGACAGGAAGAATGCACATTCCTCACCTCAGGGGTTTTAATCCTGTACTAAAATGCCTCTTGTCATCACAAAACAGAACTTACACAAGAACTCTGAGTACCCAGCATCACTGAAAAACTGCCCTCTCCTACTTCTGTACAAATGGATGTTTCTTACCACCTGCAGCGAAAAGTGTTATTAATATTTTTTCTAGTTTAAGGGAGGAAGGCATGGCTCCACTAAGTGGCAGCAGTAAGCATCATTACTGCCACCTTGCTGAATTATTTTTATATTCATGAGAGATTTAATATAAACTGCTGCTCATGTTACAATAAGATTTATTCCCCTTTTTCCTCAGAGGGTTTGATTTCATCATTTCTAAGACAGATTAATAAACTTTTGCTTAGGGAATCTACCAGTAACCTTTTCAAATACTCTCACAGGTTCGTATTTTGCAGAAATTCTCCTTTGAATATGAATTTTACATATGTTATTACAATATTAACTTACCAGTTGAAAAGCACATCATATGGGTCCCCACGCACTACATTGGGTGCTCCACAGATCAGTTTCCCAGCTTCTCTGCAGTGGCCAGGCAGCCCCGAACACAGATTCACCTTTTACAAAGTTGGTAGACTGTATTCTACAAAATCCAAGATGCATCCTCCTTATTTTATGGCTGTGTCCAGAGCACATACTGTTTCAGTTTGTACATTTGGAGGACATTGCTGAAGCACAATGATGGTGCTCAAAAGTCATATCATGGGCTTTACATACTATAGAAGTAGGGGTTAAACTCTAAGGTCCCAGTTCTGCTAATCAATGCACATATCACTAATGCTGTTAACTTACATGCCTAAAGCAGGGAAGCTTATTTTCCATTGCCAAAGATGCCAAAGCTGTCAGCAAACATATCCTCACACACTGTAAGTATAATCTTAGCAATCTTATAGCAAGCTTATAGCAATCTCTATTACTAATTTCAGTCATTCTTGAAAAGTCACTGATTGTACTTCAGTACCAAGACATACCTAAGAGGTACTGAAGTCAAACCACAGCTTGTATCAAAGTTCCTAAGCAGATTCCTGTGCTGCCCCAGCTGCATTTCTGCAAAGCTGTTACCTAAACACGATGACTCCATGAACCATGCTGGTAGGGAACCTGTATTGTTTGTCTACAGACTAAAGCACATGAAGTGCTGAAAACAGAAAAACTGGAGCATGTGCAGTTTATTTTTGTATCCTGTTCTGATCTTGGAAAACCAGCATTAGGAAATCACATCCAACAACACTTTTACAGTTCTTGTCTGTGGTCCATTTTGAAACTGACTGGACACATTTTCAAACTGCAGAGTATTTGTAGAATTACTTTTTTCTTTAGAACTGGTTTATTTTGTAAGTGGGAAACAAAGATAACCCAAACCAGTCTTCTAGTTTCATATTGCAAAAATCAAAAATTAAAATGTTCCTGAAGTGTATTACTCTTCACAAAAGGAAAGGCAAGTTACCTCAGTGTTACTATTGCTTATGATAGGCACAGAAAATTCCCCCATGCAGCCCCATTATTTTCTCGTACCATAGCAGTTAATTAATTATATGAAATCCTACATGCCAGAAGTTCAGGAAAATAAAACCCCATTTGTTGCACTCTTTGTGTGTTCCAGTGACTTCTATTCTATCAAATCTCAAAGAGCTATAACACAGCATTGTGCGGATAAGCTTCATTCACACCTCAGTTAAAACAATATAAATCTGCTTTACATCAAAGCATAATACAAATAAGGATCAGGGCTCATATTTCAGGTAGAATAATACAGTGGGTATTGTTCTTCTAAATTTAGTTTCTAGAGAGTAGGAATTAAACACAGCCACACACGCTTCATCTTGATTGATCCATGAAAGGTATTTTCAGTCAAAAATGATTTTCAAGTTTACCAGAATTAAATTTTAACAATAGTAAAAGAGTGTGTCTTTGCAGCTCAAGGAGGATTTATGATTAGAGAAGACACAGCAGATCCTTTGTGCCTTTGTTCTCTTTGGCCTCTTGTACATGGATGAACAACAACAGGCCACATGTGGATTTATTGTCCTTTGTAGAAAAAACTATTACACTGCCGCCACAGGGCAGGAAAAGATTGTTATTGATTTTTAATATCCTACAGAAGTATTACAGTTTTGTTAGCATGCCAAGAAAGATGCTGGATGTACCCATGGAGGCGTCACTTGGACTGCTGCTCTATTTTAACAGAAATTCAGTTATTTGTCATAGAATGTTAAGGGGTTGGAATAGACCTTAAAGACCAACTGGTCCCTATCCTTTCTGGCATGGGCAGGAACACCTCCCTCTAAACCAGATTGCTTAAGACTGTATCCAACTTGGCTTTGAATGGGTTCATAGTATCCATGGGTTCATAGTATCCATGGGTTCACAGAATTTGAATAGAGTTATGGAGTGGGTTCTGTCAAAAGCCATGGTTCCAGCCACATACACAGATCACTGCGGCAGAAACTGACACCTCTGATGCACCCTAATGATCAGCAGCTCATCTCGCTGCTTTTTAATCAATATGGATTTTCCCTTTCTTTATATGTGAGCAATGCATAGAAATCCAGCTTAGTGCCAAAATGCCCTCTCTCTCACTTCTTCCTCACACCCGTGCACAATCACACACACAGGATATGAATAAAAGCTGAGCTATGAGACCTGGATTTCTTGAGCATGGGCAGGGGTGGGTGGTACTCTTGCCACCAGCACCACCATCCCTGCTGAAGGAGAGCCAGCGCTGGGCCTCGTGGACCTGTGCTCCTCCATATGGAGTGAAATGCACTGCTGGTTCCAGAGGAGCTCTCAGGAGTTCTCAGAGTCACACAGTTTCCCATTTGTTACTGATTTGTCTTGTGCAAGATATGCGTACCACTTCTGTTGGAGTGTCTTCCATGGATTTATATTTTTCCTCATAGAAACAGTGCCTCATATTTAAGCTTTCCCATCCTTCCTATAGTACCACGATTGCTCATGGGGTGCCATTTATGTAAGAAAACAGGTATGGTGAGGAATGTGTCTGCTGACGGTGTATCTGAGGCGTGGTAATCTATCCTGGAATGTGTTAATGAAACGCCAGAGATATTACAGTGACGAGCAGGAGAGAAATGGGTGTGACATACTGAGATGTGGGGGCACCTTGCTGTGTATTTGCTGTCAACACAGTACAGACCCAGCATATGCTATTAAGAAATCATCCTTGCGGTTGCATTTCATCCCTACAATGCAGTAATTATACTTAGAAACAAGGGATATGTAAGTAGCATACACATTGCTTTTGTCTCTCTGTTTGACCAGACATTTCCTATAGTGAGGAATAAGTTCCTGTGCTCTCAAGGCAGGAAAGCATGTGAGAAGAACTCCAAGTTTTAGACACGTGCCCTGAAAAATTGAATAAAAGCAGTGGAAAGGCCTGAAAACAATAGTGGGAAAGGACATGATCCTGAAACTGCAATTTCTGAAATTAGTGGGCTTTGACAATGCCAGTTTCCATCCTCTATGAAATAGTTTATTTGTAATAGACAGTCCACACAATGCCATAACAAAGTGATTTTATTGACATTCCTCCATAGTGATATGGTTGAATAGAAAGCACAGCCTGAGTATCATGTGACATTTTTCTGTCAATAAAAGCAAAATCAGTCCAATAATGAGGACCTTTCCTGCCACTGACTTTATGTAGTCTTTAACAAAAACCGTAACAGACATTTCCGTTAGATAAATCGGAAGCTGCAGGGAATTTGGCTAATGGTACAATATTTACTATACCTAGTATCTACTATCTACAGGAATCTGTTTTTCTACTGGAACAAAAGAACTACATGACTCACTAGTGAGAAAGTAACAATCTAATCTTTTGGACCTTGTGATAACTGGAAAACCTATCCCAGATTTAGTGTATTGCAGTAGTTTTATCTTTTCAAAATGAACACTGAGGTACAGCAAGAATAATAAAAAAGCACCGCATTTGTTGTAGAAAGATCTGTTGGTCTGCATTTGACTGAAAGCGTTTAATCTTGACTGGGAATCCCTATTAATATTACTATGGAGACAGGGCAAATATAATTCCAACAGAAATTAAACAGATCTCCAGTCAAATTTGTTCTTCTGAAATTCCATGGACTGTCAATGGATTAATAGTGAAGGATGAGTTTAACCTGTCCCCTGTGCATATATATTTTTAGCTTATTTCAGTTTCAATTTTCATGCTCAAATTGAGTATCCTATTGTTTCCAACTAGAGGTATGTCAACTATTTGTTACAGTGAAACTCGAACAACAAAACACAATCCCAACAAACACTCCCCTCCCCACAGGCCATCTCTCAGACTAGACTATGAGCTCAAACCTCAGCTACAGTTCATTCAAAAGTTCATGGGCACTTGAGCAAAATGGGTGTAAAAATTCCCCTGTGTCAGACCTGTACAAAACTCATGATTTCTTCATTAGATATTAGATGTAGTTTGGGCCACTCACTTCTTGCCTTGTGATAGCCATGGATCTCTCTGGAACATAAAATTCAAGTTTTGATTATGCACAGACTGGAACTGAACACTTATGTAGCTTATTGCAGACTGAAGTGACACCATTTGTAAGGTTTAGACCTGACGCTGTTAACACTAAGATACAGATGTTTATACTGGATCAAATCCTGCATTGCTCATGTGGTTGAACAGTCAGTGACACTACTTCAAGCTGGAAGACCTACTGATGATTTAAAATACCTACTTCCATTCTCTTATCTCCAGATTAATGTTAACAGGATTTCAAAACCAGAAATACCCCCTTCCCTCCCTTTACCATTAATACCATCATGAAAATAATTTTGAGAAAAGTATGGACCCTCTGAAACCATTGCCAGTATTCATTGCTCCAATCAAAAACTAGAATTCACGAAAGCTGTCAGATTGGCTTTTCCATTTTCACTTGCATTTTAAAAATCTATTGATGTTGATATTGCATCCTAATCTAGCCACCACCAGGTGGAAGAGCTGAAAAGATTATTTCACTGTAAATCTGCCAATGGAATATCTTCTAGTCTTTCCTGTGGGAAACAATGAAAGCAGAATTTCTGTAATCAGCAGTCAGTGTTTTACAAATGAAGATGCAGACCCGGGAAGTAGCAGCACTTGAATCAACAGATGAACTAGGAAGGGTATGTCTTGCATATGCACAACAACAACAAAGTCAATTAATTGCATAATGGGCAGGTTAAATAACAGGCTGAGGGAGGTAGGTTCCTCCCTCTCTCCTGTGAGCACCATTCACTGCCTCACTCTGACTCTGCAGATGCACGGCTTCCCCCTTACTCCAGGCTGAGACTAGATTCTGCCCCTGGCATGACATAAGAAATGGAGAAACACGGTGAAACACTGATCCGGATATCAGAAAGATGATGTAGGAGTTTGAAAACCTATTGGGGTACGGCATTTGGGAAGAGAGAGGGATAGGGCTGGAATGCCAGAATGCAGGAAAAGCCACACACGTCTTTACTTTATGAAAACAGTCAACCATCTCTATTCCTGGCCTTAGATCAAAAAAACTTTCAAGGAAATCTGCACGACTTTGTCAACTTAGGAAGCAGCTTTTTAAAAAATATTAGGCTGTGTGCTTGAAAGACAACTTGGATCAAGGATTTTGATGGGAAGTAGCTGGTTATGCTCTGTGTTTTCCAGAGGAGCAACACACAAGGTGCTTGAGATGGCATCTGCCAAACATAATCTAGTTTAGTGTGTGATGAGTGCCAGAAAGTGTTGTGAAGAAGAATTTCAGGAGAAAGCCTTCTGTATTTCATTTAGTGGAGCTTGATGCTGTCTCTGAAATACAAACATCTTTTATTATGCTACAAAAAATAGTTTCACTTTTTTGTAATAAAATATAGTTTTAAAATACTTAAAAAAATTTAACTATACAGTGTTGTAAAGATTGATTTTTTTCCCCCACTTTTTTACTATGTTATTGAGACAGCTCTTTATTTTCCTTGGCCAAACATGGACCAACCAGTTGGATGCTTCTCTTTCTTCTAATGTTGGAAGACATCCAACATTTTGGATGTCTTAGTACCTGTACTGACATAGTACAGGTAACTTTATAACATCATCAGGAATAAATTAGGAACCATACAAGAATCACTGGATTTGGGGGCCCAGAGGTGAAGAGGCAGGAATTACATGCATTGGAAGATTTCATGTTCCTGGTGTGACTTGTCCTGATGAAACTCATGTGCACATGACAGATGCTCTGAGAAAAACATTAATTTTTCCATCTCTCCTGTGCAGTGGGTTGGCCACATAGGATCAATGCCTGAGAGCTCATTTATGGAAACACTAAACATAATTTTCAGTGTGGGGTACAATGAAGCTGGCCTGTAGCTGCAGCCTCTGTTTGCAACTGCAATATTAAACAACAACATACTAAAACATAGATTCTCAGTAAAAGCCATACAGTAAATTAGCATAAAAGTTGCTGAAATGCCACAGAAATCGAATTAAGGGGCAATTTAAGTATTTCAGATTTTTATGTACCAGTAACAAACAAAAAAAATTTTTTTTTGCTTAGAAATATATTTTTGGGTCCATCACCTTTCAAATACCTACTGACCTAAGAATAAAAGCTGGAGAAAGATCTAAAACTCTCAGAATGCAGTTTTTCAAATGTGATGAGGTTCTGTATAACCACCATAAAAATATGTGAGAATGCAGAGTCCAATCTTTTTTCCTCTGGAGACAAAACTTAAGACAAAATAGATGTGTTAGATCTTGAACTGGTCTCCTGATTTTACAGTGATCTAAAGCATAACTAACACAAAACTACCAGTAACAAGCCCTCGAGGGGGTGTCGTACTTTGTATAAGCTGCTGAACACTATGATGTTACCTTCTCACGTACCTTCACAAATATGTCACTTTGCATTTCTTGCATCCTTTAACATATTTAGTGTCAGAAGATACTTTGTATTTCCATTTCCCAGTTAAGACAAACACTTTCAATCTCAGATTAGTCTTGGAAAACAAGGGCAGCAAAGATTAATAACTAGAATGTAATCAGAGCAGTAGTTTGACTGTAACAGCCTCAGCAAAATCCATCCTAAGACAAGCCTACTGCTGTTTTCTTTTTTCCTCCTGGATTCAGAGTTGGAAAGTACACCAAACTGAAGAGGGTTATGTCTGCATTAACAAGAGCAAGATCTTTAGTTTAGTGGTACTTAGAATGACTGGAGGGCCTCTGGGCTTCCTCCAAGAGGATGTACACCAAAATCTTAACACCCAGAGAGTTACAGTTCCCTTCATACCTGACAAACACCTTCATTCACTGCAGCTTCTCATTTGACAGACCCCAGACAAAAACATTCTGTCTACAACCAATCACTCTTGAGGATATGGACTATTCCACTGAACAAGAAAAGAGAAACAACAGAACTGACAACCGCCCCCAGCCACCATGGATTAGCCCAACCTAACAGAAAATAAATGGCTTCTGACACAGGGGATGGGATTGTCTAGACTTGTCATTTGGAAACAAACATTTTAAACATCAGAAAACAAAGATCTGGTAAACAGAACCCAAGGGTATTCATAAGAGTAGAACATTCTTCTTACTTCCCCTTTTCCTTGTCATATACAATACTAAGGTAAGGGAGCCTTGTCCTTTATGCTACATAATAAAACATCCTTCTTGGATGTGCACAACTTTGTGCTTCTTGTGTGGTAAACATTACAATGGAGATGCCCCTCCCGATAGCTCTGAAGTGCAAGTTCTCTCCAGTACTGGCAAGCAACAATCATAACAATCGCCGTTATGCTTTCAATTGCATTACAGGTTGGTGGTGGTTGTTTTTTTTACTTTTTGAAGGTCTTATCTGCACCATGTATCTGGGCCAGTTCCAGCTGATACAACTGATGTGGATCATGAGTTCATATATAAAAATTTCAGTTTTGCTCACAGGTGTCTTTCAGATGGACAATACATACAGGGAAAATAGGGATGGATGATGATATATTTGACCAGCTCCTAGTACTGGATTCAACGATTAAGAAGTAAGATGGGCTATGAATTGATTTAGAAGATATGGGTATATAAAAGCTTGGAATGCTTGATGAAGTTTTTTTTTATTTTTTAATCAACGTAGGTGGAAGTAAACATTTATTAACATTTGGTCAAGTGTAGCGTAACTTGCATTTGTATTTTCATTGTTATTAATGGAGGTATGTAGAGATATACAGAAACCTTGAGACAGTTGTTTTTCTATTGCATACAGACTAGCAGTCCATTGGAAACAGAGGATGAAAGCATGAAGGTTAGATCATAGAGGGTGGCAATTCTTCATGCACGGCTTTTGTTAATCTTGATTTTTGTTTTGTTTTCAAAAATAAAAACATGGGAAACCAAGATCAAATGACGGTGGACAGGAAAGGTGACATCATCAGCCATAAAAACACCAGAAGTGCCTGAACCCCCTCATTCAAGTCCAAAGGTGCTAGTTTCTTCAACAGCTGTCAGCAGCTTTTCATACAGCATAGAATATGAGGGGTAAGGTGGAAGATCCAAACGGTTGAAACATGTGTGTGCCCTGCAAAAGGAAAATATGCTACATGTTAGGCTTAATCTAAGAAACTTGAGAAAATAAGAATTGAGAAAACTAGTTTCTACTGAGACTCAAGACATTCAAGTTCACTCAAAGTAAAACTTTTTAATTCCATCAAAATATGAGGTACTGAAATGTATGTTCATATGCATCTAAATATGCTGTATAGAAGACACAAGCTAAGTATCAACATAACATCTGATATTCCTCCTTCGGATGTTGCAGGGACCTTGTACGGATCTTGACAGAGAAGAATGCTGGAGGTCACTGAGGAGCTGGGGTTTAGGGCCTGATAGAGAAGTTCATTACTATAATTTTGGATGCTTCAAGATATTTTAACAAAATGGCGCTCATCTGTACATCCAACATGATCTGTCAATAAGTTTTGCAGCAGTGGACAAACACAATGTGATGGAATACAGTGACAGAATGGGCTGAGAATTTGTTTGCATGAGGCAGGCCTGACTGCTAAAAGATCATTCAGGGATCTGCTAGCTGAGGAAGGAAGGCTGCTGAAAATATTCAGCAAGTCAGCTGTTGGCCATCTGCTGCAAGTCTGGCCTTTAAATGTTATTTATTTGTAGTACCCAAGACAAAAGCAAAATAGTCTATGCAGAGCAAACTGCAAATTTGATGACCATCTCTTTCCCCAGTTTTACCATTACATTTACCTAACCTTATATTTACATTGGCAGCACCTTAAAAAAAAAGCCATGGAATGGGTTCCATGCGTGCCTTCTCCCTGTTGCAGCTTTTCTGGCAGCAGCAATTAGACCCAGAGGCAGACAGCACTTCACTGTGGGAGGTGCTATACAAATGTGGAGTAAAGAAAGAGTTCCTGCCCCAACAATTCCGCCATTTCAACTGACTGGGAAACTGCACAGCTTATTCAACAAACGGACGTGGGAGAGGCACATTTTCAGTAAAATTGTTCCAGTTTTTTTTCAGTCGGCTTTTAGAGTTTTACATGATGATAGCAATATTTCTATTTCCTCTTGCTCACTGGGATAAATGTGAATTGACAAAACTTTACAGAAGGAAATGTAGCCTCAATGGCTAAACAATGTCTGAGCTTCTAGCCCCTAGTATTTTTAGAAGCCATGGAGTTGTTTTACTTTGAGCTCTTCTATCTCAAACTTTAACTAAATCCTATTTCTCTTACACTGAAGCAGCAGAGCTATCTTGGAGAAAATTACATGAAGCCATGCTAGAGGAAGAGCTTTATCAAACACCAGTGGTGAATTATTAAAAGCAATCAGATAACTGAAATAGCCAGAGGCACATAATCTTCACTGCATTACAGAATTTCAATTAGGAGAGCTTCTACCATCCTTTTTCCCCTTCTGAATGAAGATTTGGTAGCTGGTTAGTCTCAGAAGTGAATACAATAAACACAGAATTTGTGGAAATGAGTTTGGAATGCCTGAGTTAGTGAAAAATGAACATTAATAAAGCTGTTATTTAATTAATCTCTTGAAATTAAACATGGCAGCTCATGTGCATTATCCATGAGTAGCCCTGCAGTATTTATTGTTCATCTCAACAACCTTTGGCAACATAAGTTGTTTCTACAATCCATTGGCAATACTATCAACCACTGGGAGTTAATTAACAGGATTCTCATAGTCCATTCAGAACATGTTTGTCACAGCAAGACAGCCCCATGCAGAGATAGCCAGTCTTGAGGAGCTCAGCTGCTGGGCTCCAGAATTGGAAGTGGCACGGCCATGGTGGCTCAGGTGTGAGTTCTTCTAAAGTAGTTTTGCAGAACCAGACCTCTGTATGGTACTCAACCATGGCATATTTAACTGTTTGAGACAACAGCATCTCAGACATCACTGCTGTGCATCCTATTGTGTGGTACCGATGTATCCACAGCCACTGACTCTGGTGTTTACTTTCTTACAGACATTTATCTTGACTGATCATTATCCATCTGGTTTCACACTGGTTATGAAACAACCTTGCAATGCTGTTGACTTTTAGACATCCTTGACCTAGCCAAACTCAGAAAAAAGTTACATTCCTTTTCTTGCTATGATGTCTACAGATGTGGGCTCTTCTGTAGAAGGTCTCAAGGAATTTATTGTGGGGAGCAAAGAAAGGAAAAAAAATGTTAACATGTCTAGAAACACTGAAACATTTTGCTAAACAAAACTCGTGTTCTCCAGCTCAACAACTTCACAGAAAAAAATCTTTGCACTTCAAAGAAAGGTCATCAAATTTGAAATGAAAAGAGCATTTCAGAAGCACTATCCAGGTAAAGTTTACACTTCTACCTGCTTATGGTGCAAACCACAATAGATTGCCAAGGGCAAAACCTGAGTTCATATTCTGGTTTGTGAAACAAATGTGGATCTACTGCAACTCCAGTGATGCCTGTGAAGCCCACTCAGTCTTAAATAAGGATAATTATGTGCAAAACTGTCTGGTTTTTATCATATATTGTGTGATACTGCAGTACACAGGGCAATTAAGAATCAGTGATACTTTCCATAATGCCCACTGTTGTCTAACTGTGCTCCATCCTCCAAAGAGGTAAATTCCTCTTGAATTATGTTGACATCCTACTACTGATCCCAGTGAGAGTGACTACAGTAAGCATAATCCAGGGAACACTTGCCACACATACTGGGGTGAAAACATCACATCAGTAGTGCAAGAAGTAGTCACAGCAAAGAGAAAATATTTCTTCCCTTGATTTAAGCCTCCTACCACATAAGCCTGCTGACATTTGAGAGGGTGTTCAGGGAATGTGAGGCCTGGAATAAGAATTACATTGGTAACAGCTTTTATGGGAATGATTCTGGCTTCTCCAGAAGAAAATGCAAGATAAAGTAATGTAAACCAACTCTGACCCTCATATACCCTCATCCTCCAGTAAGTTAGGCAGTAAATGGACCACTTAAAATTTCATTCTTCCTGGCAGTCTGTCTTTATTGCTTAATATAGTTTTGGTGGGCTTGAACCTTTAATCTTGGTCATTGCTCACAGTGCTATGCTATTTCTTTTCTTCTAAGAATTCTTTCTAAAAATTATAAGTATAAGCTTTTAAAATTTTTACATTCTTCTTTTCTTTGTCACTTCTTTTATTCCCCATAAAGATGAGAATCCAAAGGCAGTAAAAGTGGGCACAGAACCCCCTGCTATCTTAATTATAGCTTGAAACTATCTACTAAAGTAAGGCTTACATTCTAACATAATCATGCCTGCCAGGCAAACTGGGCAGTTCTCCTTTTCACCTTGCTTTCATTATATGAGCCCACAAACCCCCCTTGATCAATCTGAGAACCCACAAGTAGTAGCTTTTGCTCCTTTTGCCTGTAAGAGGGAACACTTACATGCTGTCTGGGAATCAGTGTTAAACAGATGAATGTAGATTTGCAGCTGATACTGCTGTTGTATTGAAGAGGAAAGAGAATATGGATGGTAAGAGACAGCAAAGTCCATGCATTCAGTCCATTGGTAAAGAAGGAAATTATGAGAATAAAGTTCTTTGTAGTCACACAGAATCTTTGTTTTTTTAAATTATTATATGGGATTCTGTGGTGATTAAATAATTGATCATCCAACAGAGAAGAACAGAATTCTCTTACAGATATTTACTAGCACTGGTAATCTGCATCATGCATAACACACACTACACTGCTGAATGAAAATCTCTTCTGATTAAAGGGTAGTTGCAGCTCAGCATTGTTGGGGAAAGTGACCTCATTGCATCAAATGTGATTATTTGAATCCCTGGGATACACACTGAGGTCCTTCCTTACTTGATACTCAAACAGACATAATCTTGGAGCTGGCAGGAGTTTTTGCCAGGTGAGGAGTGCAGTCACAAGGTGGGACAGTGGCATTTGTAGGCACCAAACACTTTTTCCAGCCGAGGATTTAAGAGGACTGAACTGTTGCCTCCTATAGTTATAGTAGAAAGCACTGCTAGTTCTTAGCTCAGGTCTGCTTTGGGCCAGGAGTTCTGCTCCCATGGTACCAAATGAAGCTATGCTATTCCAGCTAGAAAACCAGCGGCTTTTCATTAATGTTTGGTGGGGAACAAGAATCCATCCTTGCAGAACTACCACTAAAACTGATTCCATTTACAAACCTACATGACACAGAAGAGGTGAAGAGAGGATTCCTGCTTCAGAAGAGGTTGTAGCTGCAAAAATTCTCCAACCGTCTCTATTCTGGCACCAATTAAATGTGTAACACATTCATTTTGGGACAAAGCTTTCCATATTATATAGGAAGAGTAAAGCTCAACCTTGACGAACAAGTGACTGAACCTGCTATTTTATATGACAAGTTATACCAGTTTGGAAGAACCCATGATGCAGATTTACACCGACAGATCTGCAAAGCTGGCAGTCTCTTTGGAACCTGCTTTAGGGTCATTGTCTGGAGATCTGGGATTAGAGCAGCATCTCTGAGCTGTATGGTGCCTCAACTTTCTAACATATGTGATCTCGAAAGTACAGATAGGAAAAATGTGTCTGGCACATGTGCACACTCCACAAATAAAATAGTGGTGTAATCTCACTCTTCTTAGTCTTAGATGAACTTATTACACCACAATTAGCCTGTTCATGCAGGGAACTGGTTCTAATGAACAAATCCACCAACTCAGAATGAAGTTACTGGATGTTCAACCTTCCTGAAAAAGTCTTGCTTACCCTCAGCACTTTCAAGAAGCACTCTAAGTGTCATGTATTATGGCTATTATTTGAAAAGTGTTTCATTTTAGAAATTTACACCATGCCTTTTTTCTGGCCTTGCCATGATGCTGTTGCAAGTGCAAACAGTACTAACCTATGTAGTTTAGGTGTTAGCACATCTCTGCTCACTATAAGCAAATGGTAGTTGCATGCTCAATTCCCCAAGTGTAAGGGATATTTGCCAAACTACCTCAGCCATCTGGAGCAGAAGTAAGGGAAAAGAGAAGGAGTCATGGATTCTCTTGATAGAGCTAAAAAGTGTAAAGTTTAGAGTTCTCTACACTTTGTACAGCAGTTAAAGTGAAAAGGGAATTTGTTGTGGTTTATTGTAAAGTTAGTTACACTCATGTCACAGGGTTAAAAGGCTGACAGGATATGAAATAGGACTTTTTTTTAGCCTGTAAGTCTTAAGTACATAAATAAATCTAAATAAACATGGGCAAACCATAATCAGGTATTTAAAATACAAGTTTTAAATAATACTAATTTAGTTGCTTAACTAAGGATTTAGGGAAGCTCCAGGTTCAGCCTGTGTGTTTTATGCATTTCTTAGCACTGTGTATACTTGGCAGCACCCCATAATTTTATAAAAATGCAGGCAATAATTCATGGTGATCAAGATGTGTTTATTTCCCATGAGCAAGTTTTTTTTCTTTTTCCCCTGGCTAAAATGCAGAGCTCTAAGACTTCTAACAAGTGCTACCAACTTTCACCTGGAAAGGAGGCCTCTGTCAGGGAGAGCAACTCATTCAGAGATCAGCAGACAAACATAAAATCTCGAGGCTAACTGAATCTGAGTCAGAAGTAGTGCCTAGGTTCACAAAGAAAGTTAAACAGAGCAGAAAGGGGCCAATTACCTTTTCAGAACTTGACAGGTCAGGCCAGGGCATTTTCTGTGCATGCACCAAGGTCCACCCTCCCCTCTAATCCCTTTGCATCCCAGAAGGAGTGCAAAGAAAGCTCTGTAGAAATGCTGCAGAGTCTGTGACTGCTGGTTGCTGACTGTCTGTAGGCAGGAATGTCCTCAGTAAGCTCTGAAACCCTTACATAGAACCTGACTATATAAATATACTGCAAAAGGAGGATCTGGACTACAAATAGCAAACTGTTGCTCTCAGGCTTTCTTACCACATTGCTGGCTGGAGCTCAGATGGCATGAGTCATCTCACTTACATGTTTTCATCTTGTTTTAAATCGCAGTGCCCACATCTACCTTAATGTAGACTCCAGCTCTCCATATAATCTCCACAGAGTCCTTATGGTGGATGGACACAAACCAAAATGTACCAGCTGTGGCTCAGCTGAGCTATTTCAAAAGTCTGTGTTCAGGTGAGATGAACTGTTCCTTGAAAACACTTACTCCCATTGCCTGACTTTAGAGGGAATCCACATAAGATGTCAGCTCTGAATACCTTCTGATATAGTGCCTTGGCTCCAGTTTCTGCGTCTCCTACTGCATAAACATGGGTTTGAGCAGGCTTGGACTGAGAGGGTGACCAGATTTGGACTTTGCCTCTCCAGAGGACTTCAGGCATTTGCTCAAGTCCATGTCTTATGGTATGTTTCTGGATAAACAACATGGAGAGCATGTAATGAGAAAACTGGACCAGACCCATCGTTAATTGATTGTCTGACTATATCTGCGAGGTTTATGAGATGAAATTTTTGCTCTGTGCCATAAAAGTGGCCTCCTTTGCAGTGTAGCTGAAAGCAAATGATAAGAGCAGGAAGAAAGCATCCTTTGGAGGGAAAATGTGACAAAAAAGGGTCACTGTAGCAAGAATCTTAGAGGCACTGAAATGTTCTGTAATCCCAGTGGGGCAGAGCCTCAGGCAACTGTCAGGACATTCAAGAAAAGGTGACTCACTTCAGTAAGGAAGGATGAGTGCTGGTCACCCATAAAGAGGTAAAGCAGAACTCATAGCTGAAACCATCACTGGCTGTGCCATCACTCTCTTGGGTGGCCTGAGGCAAGTCCACCCCTTTGTGCCCCTGCCCCTTTGTTCTGAAAAGGAAGATGACCCCTCCTTTGGGAATCACTGCCAAGTCTGTTGATTCTGTATGACATTATAGCTCATTTGCTCCTAGCCGGCTGACTGAACTAGACGCAACAAATTGGATATTATCAGTGAAGTTCTGTCACTAAGCTTCTTCATTTAAAAAAAGTGGAACGATCAGAATAAATGAAGGGATTACATTCAGATCTCCAGCCAAAACTCAGAGACAGATTTTGGCTTTCATGTCTCTGTAAATTCACAAGTATTTTTGCTAGCACTTAGAAAGTAAAGGGAACAGAATCAGTTGACAGGTTCCTGTTGATCTGAATCTGTTCCAGAATCAAAATAAGATAACTAGGTTTGAACCTATGGAAATCTTAATCTCAACCATTTCCAAAGATATCAAATAGTTTGAATTGAGCCTACAAATCAAAAAGACAGCAAAAGAAAACACTTTTCTCTGAACATAATTACAGAAACTGATAATTACAAACTGATCATTGTTTCGTTGTTGGTTTTTTTTTTTTTTTTACTTGTCCTTGCTGTATTCATTAATTGACAGAGAGATAGAACGAAGTACCAGGCCTCTTTTTCTAACAGCAATTCTGGTGCAAAGTCCTGGTTGGGACATACCTTGGGAGGGAGGTGATTTTCCCCCATTTCTCTATGCAGAAGCGCCGCAGGCCGTTGCTCCCTCGGAGAGCAGCAAAGCCCTCGTAGGGCACACTCGATGTTCCCGTGACAAACTGCAACAATCGCAGCCTCTGCTCGTTGTTGAACCTCTCCACAGCTGCCCAGAACCACCGGATCACGATGTGTCCATCATGGTAGCCTACACCAAGCAAGAGAAATAAAAATCACTCCCTCCTAACTGAGAAGAGCAACACTGAAAAATGTTCCCATTAACATGGGGCAGTAGATCTCCTAGTGGCCTAACAATATATCTTGTTCTTCATGAGCAGTAGGTCTCAGCTTCCATTTTGTCCTGGCTGTGGATACTATAATATCACTAACTCATTTCGGACCCTGAAACTCAAATATCCACTTGAGATTCACTGGTGTCTCACAAATCTCTCAGCAAGAACTGGGGTTAAATGCATGCGATATTGAAGACCAACAGCAATATGCCACACAGTGTGAGTCTTAACAAGCCAACAATTTCTGGTTCCCAAGTAAATTCTCTTTTGGATTGCAATAGTGGTTGACATATGGAGAGGAGTTTGCTGCCACAAGCCCTTCACTGGCAAACTTCCCACCTGAGGGGCTCTGAGCCTTGGTTTGTGCCAGTGAGAGCCAGCATATACCAGGCTGAATTTGTTTCAAAAGTTAAATAGAAAAATGTAGCAGGAGAATAACACTAGGTACCAGCTGTGCTTGTGGTAAGCTGCATACTTCAAGGTAAGCCAAAGGCTGGGCAGTGACCAGCAAAGATTGAAACCTTGTATTTCAGGGGAGGATATGTGAACCTCAGGAACTTTCCACTTGTGGCGCACATCTGGTGGATTTCATAATTTTCCATCATCCAAGACAGCCTGGATAAATCATTCTTTAAAGCAAAACCAGACCAAGCAGCAGAGAAGGGAAAAATCCAACTTGACAGTTTAAGCTAAGGGGACAGTTAAACAAGATGTGTACATTGTTGAAATGTAATTGGGAACTGTGAAATTCAGCTCCTGATTTTAGTTCCCTGCTAAAGCCAGGAGGACTTGTGGAACTACATTCTGTGAGGCTAAGAGTTCAGTCACAGTCTTCTTAGATGATTTGTAATTTTTAGATCTAATTGTGCAAATCCTTTTCAGTCCTTAATGGTCAAAACTCCTTCTAACTCTGCAGGAATTGAATAGATAAAATCTGGATAGAAATAGCAGAAGCAATTTCAGTAGTACAATACCACAACACCTGAGCTCTTACTTTTTTTATTTCAGGAGTTATTCTTCACAATAACTTCCTGGACAAAATAGGGCATTTTCCCTCAGGAAAGACAGAAAGAAAAGATGGAGCAAGACTTCCATGTTTTAGACTGAAACAGTCAAGATAGTAGTAAACATGAGGCACTTTACCTCCACGATATTCTGTGTTGTTCCGCCAGTCATTGAGATCTATTTCTGCAGTGCCAGCTATAACTAGCTCCAGTTCTCTGGCGTCAAAAACAGAGACAAGCCTGGAGTCTACAACCTGGAACAAAAACGACCTGTAAGCACAGTTCAGACTGGAAATGAAGCAAAGTCTTACAAAACCTATGGTTCTGGTGGCCAGCTCTTTATCCTGACGAAGTTTGAATGTTTGCATTCACATGTTTGTGTATGACTAGGGAAGGGCAAGAATAGGTGACTACATGGGTTGGTCAGCAAAGCCACAGGTTTTAACCCAGTCCTTGTAACAGTTCTGCCAGAAAGATGTTCTCAGATCCAGGTCTTCAGCAAAGATAAACTGCAAAATCCAGGGACAGCAATGGAGCAGTATCCAGGAATACACCAGCAAGCTTGGACTGCACTCGCGGACTGACTTTACTGGAACAAATCCCTGAAGACACAGTGTGTTTCATCAGATTCTCATCAAAGTGTACAATTCTTCACAATATTTCTTTGTCAGGGACCCCTAATCCTCACCCAAAATCACAACATGGTAGAACAAAATTTGCAAATGTTTACTTCTCTCACTGTGTGAATGGAAAGCAGTGTAGTTCTTAACTCTTGATCATAAGTAATGCTTCATCACATTCAGAAGACACATTTCTTTCCTTTTTTCTTAATCCTAAACCCTCTATATCCAAGGTCTCTGTCTGTAGAGATCCAAGAACTCCAATTCCTTGCTGTTTGCGTCTGTTTTGCTGCTCTCTAGGGTACCAATGAAGCATTTAACCAGGGTGATATTCAGGTGAAGGAGGGATGACTGTGGAAGCATCACTTTGCTACTTACTTCGTAGAAGCCACGGACCAGGGCCTCTGTTTGCTGGACCACTCCTCGTTCCACTCGCCACTTTACCATTCTCTCAATGTACTCCTTTTTGTTCTTTTCTGTCACTGCTGTATTTGCCCCTCCAGACTTCAACTCTCTCTCTGTCACCTACAGAACAAAGATAAACAGTGGTGTAGCTTTGCATGGATCATGTTGTGTTTCAAACACGAGATCATCCAAGCCACAGTACAGGAAACAACAGGATGGAGAGGCAATCACAGTATTGGAATAGCAGACTGCTTTGCCAACTGGAAGGGATATCTACTTGTCTCTTAGACAACAAGTGTTACCTCTCCCCAAATTCTAGTAAAAGTGTTTACTCAGAAATGCAAACAGCTAAAGAAAGTATCATAAAATGAACACTCCCAATACACTACCTAAAACAAGACCTGTACAGCAACCTTGCATAGATAAATAGTCATTGTGGGGTTCAGAGTTTTGTATCAGCCATCCAAACCTGAGAAGAGTTTGTACTGTAAATATATTTTTCTTATTTTTAAGCAAGAGTTACATAATTTCTTTGCATTTTAATAGTTAATTTAGTTGGCTTGGGTTACTAAGGCTTGAGATTGAGAAGAGATTTAAGGAATCAGTCTGGATCCTACCCAGCAAGAACATACTCCTCCCCCCATGTGACAGAAAATTGTATTTGTCTTTCAATTATTTTCACATTCAATTCAGTTGATTTAAAAGGAAGAATATGTTGCTCTTGTCTTCAGTTTTCTGCTGCTATAACAATGACGTCCACTACAGACAGTAAATGAACTGTATGAATACATATTCATTACTAGTATTATTTATATTATTATCTATTTATTAGCCCAGCAGACAGCGCACAGCACAGCCAGTATTTAGGTCACCTTACCTGAGGGACCTATTGCAATATTATGAATTAAGAAACATTGACTGAGTCATCTAATCGGTAGCTTAGTTGAGAAACAGCAGGAACAAGTAAAGCTGGATGGAAGGAGTTAGGAATTCTTAGCTGGTTCAGGTTAAACTCCCAAACATAAGTCATTGCATCACCATTATACAAGCAATGCTGCATTGTCCAGAAAGCAGGGCTCTGGCCCAGCTACCATGCTGTATTCTTCAAGGCTGTGAGGCATTAAGGTGTATCTGCCAATCCAAAGACTAAGTGCTGTCTAGCTTTAAGCATGACCATAATTCCAGATGTTCCAAGTTTCCTGCAAGACTTCCCACAAACACCTAGAAAACTATTATTTTTTTAACTTCTCATTATCTGTATAAATTCATATACAATTAATTATCTATGATTGGAGGCTAGCAATCAATAGCAATGTGTCCCTATTTCAGGGATTTTGTTCTTAGGGGCATTAACTGCAGCTGTGAGCTACAATTGAGAATCAGGTTTCAGAGTAACAAGGAGACATTTCAATCAATGTAGCTCATTCCTTTCACCTGATGGGAACAATTGCTAGGGCTCAGAGAGAGGCTCTATCCACAGAGAGCTCAGAGTAAGGCCTAGAAGAACACTTTCTACTGGGTAAAAGCATGAGAAAGTACTTTGGGTCACAAGCAACTGACACATCTCTGTCTTACAAGTGAAATTCTCAAATTGTCATTCCCCCACCAGTAAAAATGTGTAATGCTTGATTTGACACTGTATCACTGCTGTTACAGGAGTGCTCTGGGTTCCAGTACACAAGAAGGCTGGAACTGACATGGAGTAAATTCTCCTTAAGAAAGGACCAAGAAAGAGGATTTGGCCTGAAAGCCTTAGAAATTCAATACACATCAGAGATGAGACAAGAAAATATGACAGCAGCAGTGACTGGTCCATAATAAAGTCATTGTGGAAGCAGGACAGAAGGGCTGCAACCATCTACTATACAGCTTCTCAAGGAGACTGTATATTTCTCGTTTTCCTTACCCAGCCCTTGAAATCCATCTTCCCAAATATTAGCAGAGCTCCCACTGTGATCTACACTTGCACATGTACCGAGCAAAGCAATGCTCAGATGGCATTTAAGTGGTTAGATACTCTTGGCATGGAAGAATTTCCAACTAGGATCCATCTGTGAGCATAAAATATGACTGAAATTCTTTGTTATTTTGCTGTCAGCACTTAGTAAATTTCAAGAGGAAAATCTTACTTTCACTTAGGACACTTGGATTCTGACGGTTGTAATTCCCAGTGAGAACCAACCTTTCTCCCCATCATTAGTTCTAGCAAGGTCAGTGTCCAGTACATAGACAACAACATCAAAAAGTACTAGACAACAGCATCAAAATCCAACCTTTAGCGTTCTTTTGCTTCTATACCACAGTATCCACAACAGATTGTAATTTTTTTCTATTCTATTTGGAGCCATCTCTTATCTTCCACAACAGACTCCTAGGTAACTGTTTTCTCTTTCCTTTGAGGAGAGTATAACAAGTAATTAGTGTGCCAAATGTTACCTTCAGATGCATCAGGGCAACTCAGTTCTTATTCAACTTTGTAGTCTTCCCTTGTAAATACAAACTTGTCTCATCTGCCTTTGTGAATATGTCTGTATGTTTCTGTCTGCCTTTGTGTATTAGTCTCATGTAGCCATACCTTCCAGGGAAACCACTGTACTGTCAATTCAATGTCATGCAAGCTCTCAGTTCCAAGTCCATGAAAAACTCCTGCATTTGAGTCTGTGGAAAAACAGTGTTATTGCTCCTACAGATGCTTCCTACTTTAATTCTTCTGCCCCATTCTTTTAATCTACCTTTAACTCTGCTCATCCTTTGTAACCTTTTGCTATACTCAGGCTAAATTCAGTTTTTAATATACTCCCTGAAGCCTTGCGTTCTGTTACTTTAAAGCTCATAGCTGAGCAGGGCTGGAATTTCTCCCCTCAGAAACTTGTCAAACTCTTCCCTAGCCCACAGAACTACCCTAGCTTTGTGCAAACCCTCCAGGAAACTTGACTGTCAAGTGGTGAGAGCCATTTTCTGGATATTCGTGTGGGCACACAGCTTGTGGTGATTGGGAATGGGGCTGCAGCTGAGCATCATGCCTAATGGACTATGATAGTGTAGGACCCGTGAACAGTATGGAAGTCAAAGAAACATGGAATGCTGATGTGTATTGACCAATCCCAAAAGGGTAGTGAGGGCACACAGGTGTGATGTATGTAAGATGAAGGGTATAAAAGGTCATATTCCACCTGATTTTTCTGCTCCTTTGGACACTGTGTATCTGTTCCTTTCAATGTATCTCCATCCCCTGAGATTCTGCAGAGCTTGGTGGGCTCGGTTCTTCAGCCCCTCTAGTTTTCAGTATCTCCTTGGAGATCCTTAATCATGGTCTGAATATTGTTTTGATTCCCTTCAAGGCTTCCCAGAGACAGTTATAATCCAGCATGGTTTGCAACACCAAAGAGCACCAGGGCTTCAGTGCAACCCAAAGAATCCCACAGGAGACATTTATTCTGATTGCCAGACTGCACTTAAGCCAGTGTTGCACTCTCCCTAGGTCTATAGTGATCAGCCAGGTTACAGAGAACTGTCTGACTAAGGTAGAGCTGAGCTGCAGAAAGCACAATAAATAGATGTACATACCAAGTTGTTAAGTAGGTGCAAGGTAAGTAAGAGACACAGGATCTAACAGGGAGATATTAGACAAACTAATGGTAAGGACTGCCAGGTCCTACAGCACCTGTCAAATGTTCTTTATCCCTCCTAACCCATCCTTTCAGTCACATCAGCTTTAAGTTACATTGCTTGCATTCACCAAATGCCACATCTGTGTGAACTACACCCTGGAGAGAAGAGCTGTGCTCCAGAGAATTCCTCATGCTCATCAGAGTGTGGCTCAACAGGCCCGTAGGGGGGCTGGTATTGTATATTATATACCCTAAGAATAAACATCTGCCTTGGAACAGGTGGCTTGAAAGAAACAGAAGGTAGGAGAAGAAAATGTTATTGGAAGGCTAAAGGATCTGTTCTGACAGAAAGATGTTCATCATGCTCAACTTTGTCAGCTTCAAATTTGCTTTTCAGATTTTTTGCATAGCTATGCTCACCTGTCCAAACACCTCCTCGTTCACTGTGAAGGTTAGATCCAGGATATCTGTGATATTGTTATCCTTCATCCACTGCAAACTCTGATGGAACTCTTCATCCAGGTACTCTAAGTCGCTCAAATCACATGGCCTGATTGCAAGACAAGAAAAAATATATGGTCCTGTGACTACTGTCAGGATGATTTCCTACTAAGTGTGTGAACAAATTTACTGAAGATCCAACATAAAATTGAAGTTCATTTAGTTTTGTTAACATCAAAGGCTGTTTTACAGACCCTCTCAAAGCAGTTCTGCAACTGTTTGCTTTGCATAGCTGGGCTCAAGTCCAAATCTGTTGGCTGCCTGCATTATTTGCTGTCAAAAGACACCCCTGGGGCTTGATTTTATGTGGATCATCAGGATGCCCTGCACTTCATAGCACACGTGTCCTGGCTGCTTCCATTATCTATCATCTGCCAGGTGAGCACACAGCACTGACACAGGGCACACCAGGCAGCCTAGATTTCTGCTAATAAGGAGCCATGCCTGTCTGCTGAAAGGACAGATTTGTTATGAACAGCCTGGTTTCTAACTCCCTAAAGGGGCAATAAGGATGCAGGGAGAACCCTAGGTTTCAGCCTATTTTCAGACTTCATCAGGTACAATTTAGATATGAGTGTTTGTACCCCAGCAAAAATAATAGCTTTTAAAAACCCAACAAAGAATAACGTGATAAAGAACTTCAAGGACTGTTAGGACAGGTATCTTTGCTGATTTGGAATCATCTTAATTGATGAACTGTTTCAGCTAAGCTTTATTCTGCTCTTTAGCATTTAATTGCAGTCTTGAGTTAATATTTATGGCTTTTTTTATTGTAAAAATTTTGTGTACCGTGTTTTACTTCAGTCTATTCATTAAAGAGGGACTGATTGTCGGTCTAAATTAACCTGATAAACTTCAAATTGAAAGTAATGTATTCTTGGTAGCTTACACTTACTAAAATAAAAGACAAGAGAAGACAAAAAAACTATTCCCTGGTTATATCTACATGAACATTCTTAATTAACCCAATTTACGTTTTAGAATGAAAAGCTACTCCGCCAGTGAGGCATGACAAATGATGTATTTTTGCTTAATATAACCTCTGTCCTTTTTTCGTTATTATTTTGTTTCATTCCATCAAGGATGTTTTTCAGTCTTCCACCTGGTTGAAGGTGGAATAACTTTTCAATAACTTTTCACCAGTATTAAACTCTGGAGCTATGTGTCAGAACTTTCTGATGTGTTTTTCTAAATGTCATGCTTATTTATTTTTGTCAACATAGTATTTACGAATGGCAAATTCTTGGAGAAAGCAAAGAAAAATTAAAATGTGTTCATTTTCTATCGCAGAACAACAACCCAACAGCAGAAAGAACTTGAAGGTGAGTGTGCTAAAAGCAGCTCCCTGAGGGTCTGTGTCTCTGTGGGATCCCTGTGGGATGCTGTTTGTGCACAGTTGTGGGGTTATACTCACAGCCTTAGCAGGGCTTTGTAGAAGGGCCTTGTGAAGAAAGCATCAAGAAGGTACTGATGGATGAGAGCCAGGCCAAGAATACGACCGCTGAACCTGAACCTGGGAAATAAAAATACAGAGTTAATGAAGTGTAACTCAATATTTCCAGTATAGAAACTTACACAGGTACTAACTGGGGTTTTTTTGTTTGTTTGTTTCTGAATTAGTTTTTCACATTTATTCCCTGATTTTTTTTTCTGGGCAGACACTAAATGCCACTCCTCCCACGTCTGATCAATAATGGATCTCCTTGATGCACCTCCTACTGTAGCCATACCTGCAGCTGTCATGTTATGTGCTCTCCTGTGCCAAAGCAATGAACACTCACTTTCTGTGATCTCTCTTTCAATGTTCTGATATAGACTGACTACATCCAATACAATATTTGGCCAGGGAAATACTGTAGAAGCACCTCAGCAGAAAAAATGCTATCTCAAAAGAGCTGCAAAGTTTGGAGACTCAGTACATCCAGTTTCTGACTAGCTACAACCCTGTCTGAGGTGGAGCTTTAAAGTACTTTAAAAGGGTAGTGAGTTGACTTGATAGGGAAAAACTATTCAAATAGTTCAGCTAACTGTTGTGACCAAGGACACATTAAAATCAGCATATAAAGTTCAGGCACACTGTTCCAGACCACTTTCTTAATTTTGCTGCTCAGCTGTTTTCAGTATTTACACACTCCTATGTTTCTTTCTAAGAACAACCACCCCCAGCCCCACTACAGGTACACTCAAATGGTGCCCTGCCCATTATAATCTGTGACTTGTGATGATAAACTGTTAAATTTTTCTTCCTATGATTTCTTCTATGACTTATTCTATATTTTTTCATCAAACCTGCTTTTAAATCAATCATCTCAGACAGAAAACCACAAAACTGGTGTGAGTCCAGGTGAGTTTGATTTTTGTAAGAACAACCCCCAACAGCCATTCAAAACTTGCTTATATGTAAGAAAGGAAAAAATCCATCATCCTAAATGTGAGCACTCTGAGCTGACTGGCAATGCAGAAAAGCTTTACTGCACAAAAGATGAGAAACATATTGAAAAGTGTAGAAACCATTCCTTCAACTTAAAGGAATCAGTGCAAAGACCTCTCCTGCACAAGAATGAAACACGAGTCTGATTGTACTAAAGGTGGCAAAGAGTATCTGTTCAATCAACTGAATGCTCATGGGACAGAACAAGGGCTTAGTATGTCAAATGGGGCACAAAATAGCCTGCTGTGGGCCCAATTAGCATTTACATCACCACAGGAGCTGCCTCTGGGTCCCTTGAATCTGGGAAAGGTGCTTATGATATGCAGCTGACCGGCCACAGAAGAATGATTATATTAGCCCCTTACAGCTGTTTCCACAGCAGCAACAAAAGGCAGCTGTTGGCTCTAGTTAGGGCCTGCTTCACTTCACTTGTGCTCCAGTGCAGTGCTTCCAGCAGAAAGCAAGGAAACGAGGGGCAGCTGATACAATGAAAGCACAGTGGAAGCCAGACAGCTCAAACCCCAGAAATGCTGAACCTGTAATCCGTCAGTTTTATAGCACCTTCAGGATCCATAATCAAGTCCGTTTGTCCTAAACAGTGCGTGTCAGCTTTTTTGGTTTTGTTCTTCACCCCCATCCATCCCTGTAGGTTTTGAAAGTGAGGACTGCATGAAAATGCTAGGGGTGTTTCTCACCACAGTGCTCACCCCACAGCTACTCAGCTGTGTGGGACTGGGTAGACAGGAGCCACCTGGAATAAAGTAAAAGTGAACTGCCAGGAAAGATTTGGGAATGTGGCTTCTTCTAAGAAACTGCTTGAATGTATGAACAGCATCCCTCTTCTCCTTGCTGCTTGTTTCACTTCTGCATGGCTTTGAGG
>NW_005054393.1:2297926-2303131 GCF_000277835.1 Geospiza fortis | reverse complement strand
GAATGTCCTATGCACCTACACCAAGGTGTTTACAGCTAGGGGCACATGTTACAGGGGCCATTAATGGAGAGCCTGATTTGAATCAGTGCCTTGTGGCAGAACTGCATCAAACCATCCCAAAGCCACGGGCAGCATTTCTGTGTGAAAGTTCCAAGCCTGGCACACCAGCCTAAGAACATGTGGGATAAGTGAGATGAAATAATTAACAAAATGTTGCCACTGCTGGTGCCTACCAATACAACGGATAAAAAAGCTGTGCTGCAGACTGTATTCCCTGGCAGCTTGGTATCATCCCAGAAAAACATGGTGCTCTGAGGCCAAGGCAAGTCAGCTCTCCAGCCCACAAACCCTTCTGCCCCTCCATAGAGCTTTGGTATCTCTGCAGAGACGTGCTATACTTGACTCCCTTCTGAAGAATGGTGTAGCAGAAGGGTTCTCTGGCCCCTTGTCCATGCTGGACAGGGCCTGGGACCAGACATGACACTTCTCTGGTCCAGCACTGAGAAACATGGACCATGGTAAGTCAGCAGATACCTTTCAAAAGGAGGGATTTGCTGCCTTTCTCAGAGAACAAATACACAATTTATCTGTGTGTGGCTCCATTCAGTTCATCAAGCTGCCACTACACTCAGACAAGCGTAGCAGTCTCACTTACAATGTATCAAAACTTACAAAAAAGTAAGAAGAAACAAATTGCCCTCCTTAAAAAAGCCAGTTAAAACAAAGCCAGACTCTTGTGTTTATTTCTTCCTAAAAGATTTAGAGCACGGGTGAGATTTAGAGGTGGGTAAAACAGTCCTTTCAGAACAAAACAAGTTTTCTTGACAGAATAAGCAGCACAAAGGTAAATCCTGGCTCGAGGGCACATACCTTCCTTAAGCCTGAATTACATTTATCTTTCCAAGGAAGTGTAAAATACTTGTTTGGTTTCTTTCTAGCAGAAAAGCTAGTTTGGGAGAGGTGGGGAATGCAGGGTCTTGGTCTGGCCTTTTCTTTCAACACCCTTCCCTTTTAGAGACAATGATTGAGTCTGAGTAATGTGCTCCAGCGAGAGGGTAAATGCAGGAGGGAGTTAATGAACAGGAAATGGTGGAACGAGAGACAGAACTAATGAGCAGTGGAGCTGCTCTGGTTTGACTGCCTATTGACACTGTTCGTCCACTCAAAAAGGACATTGTGTGCACCTGCCTTCTGGCTTTTAACAGCACTACTCTTTGACCCATTTGCAGAAATTTCCACTGTACCCACCTAATTCCTTTTCCTTCTGGAGGCTTCAGGTGCCCCTGAAGCAGCCACAACAGCCCATTGCAAAATAACAGGCTCACTCCCCTCGATGGGACTCTGTGAATACTTGCTGCATATCTGTGCTCAGGGAGAGACAAATCCATGCTGTAGCAGCAACTAGGCAATACATTTTCCTCCCACTGCAGCTGAGTCACAGGAGATTTAATGTACTCTGGTCCTTATAATACAGCACCAGAGCAAGGCAGGACCCACAGTCACCCACAATTTGGTACAGGGCTCTCTTAATGGTTCAATGAATGGAGCTCTACTTTATATGACAGTTTTTCCTTGGATTCAGATGGATAATGATGTACCTTGAAAAAATTGTAATCTGTGTGTACAGAGGAAGAACAGTCTTTATCATTCTATTGGGAATGCTTTGGGAACCATGCCTTGTGGGCTAAATTAGGTATGGTATGAGAAACTTCAAATCCTAAAAAGAAGAAGCACCTGATGAGAATAAAAAGATTGAAAACCCTGCAAACCTTATATTGCTCAAACGCATCAGCTGCATTTAAGTGTGCCCTTCTTGATGCAGTAGCTTGTGAAAGAATATTCAAAGTAGGGCTTGAGAGATATAAATATAGCATGGTTCACATCAAATTTGAAAATGTCACTTTCACAAGACTTGCTTTCTGTAAGTGAAATTTACACATTCTGTTGCACCAGTTTTAAAACTCTTGACTGTTTAATCGCGCAGATGAACTTTTGGCCACCTGAAAGACAAGCTGAACAAATGAGGCTGCACTGTGGTCCAGGGTTTCTGTCCTTGGCAGCTCTTCTGAGGACGAATTATATTTGTCAGGTGGATGCACCTGGAGGGCCTATTAGTCCTTTCACAGTGGGAGAGACTGGATCTAATCTTGATCATTACTAGAGACCAGAGACTCTAACAAGAGGAAAATATTTAGAAAGGCACAATCATGGGAAATACTTCACCTTGAACATGCATCTCATTAGACAACAGAGAATTCAGTCATGAAACAAAAATTTGTAGGAAACTGGGCATCATGGATTCAAGAGGTTGTGGTACAGCTTGTTTTAAAGCACTGTTAAAACTGCCATTGTTATGAAGACACTTGTGAACAACCTGAAGGCCAGAAACTGCTGATTGAAGGAATTAAAAATAAATTCTTATAGTCTAAAATTTTGTGATTTGTAATCTTTTGATATGGGGAGGGGGACACAACATGCAGAGGAAGATGTACTGAGTCTTTGATTTCTGAATTTTGGTGTTATCACCAGCACTAGCACTTTATAAACAAAGAACTTCTTCTTTTAATGCATGAAAGTGATAAGAATGTGTATTTCTCCAAAAGAGTTGACCAGCAAGATGGTTACAACAACTCTGCCTGGACTCATACATTAAGAATTTTAAGCAATACCGGCAGTGTGTCAGGCACATATTCCAGAGGTCTGTGTCTAGATGTTGGCAGTACACATCCTTGTGTTGGCTCAGTGCAGGACATGGCCAACATGTCCTACATGAGCTACACCTACAGAGAAATGATCTAGCAGAAGATCAGGTCACCTCCACATAAACCTTGTCAGTGGATCAAATCCACACCTCTATCTATCAGCCCTCATTAACAAATGCCTTTCTTTAATTTGGTGTGCATATTTAACCCCTGCTCACTCAAATGAAAGAACATCTGAAGGGGCTAATGGGATGACATGAAGCATTCTTTTGTCAGGAAGGTTGAGCCATGCATGCTGGGACAGCTCACATGTTCTCTTTATCAGACTTGCATCTGCAAACTCTGCAGACTCCTCTTTGCCACCGTGTCATTTGGCCTTGTGGCAAATGTGCTCCCTGTGTCTGCAGGTTCAGAGGTGGATGCTGTGGCATTCCAGCACCATGCCTCTTCAGTTCAGGAATCTGATGATCTCATGTGTCATTAATATGAAAGGAATGGCTCTTACAAAGGCTGGAGACAGAAGTTCATGAAGTCTCAGCACATTAAAGAGAAAAGGTAAAATAACTCCCAAATTTGTCATAGAGGAGAATTCCAATGTAAGGAGTAACAGGAGTACTCTTGGCTCATCTTTTCTTATATCCATCTCTAATACAAAGAATCCTTAGAGAGATCAAGATCTTAGAGAGACCAAGATACAGTGTTGGGTCACATTTGCACAGCATCTCCCAGTGCTGCACTGACTCCAGCATCTAACCACACTGGCATCCCACATGAGAACTTACTCTAGGTACCTACAAGCTTCTTTTGAAGGAATGGTAATGATTCACCCCAACCAGGTTTTGGTTTTACCTCCTGGGCATTATGTTCTAAATACTGAAATGGATCTTATCTCATATATGGTCAAAATTCATTCCAGGTTTTCATTCCAGGTTTACTGAGTTTGTAAGGGGAAACTCCATACTTCCTCACTGTGAAACCACAGAAAATTCTGTCAGGTAAGCTTCATTTTTCAATCCATTTTTCAATTAAAATTCAAAGAAAACATTTAGGACTACTGACATGGAGCAACTGTGTGTGCAGATTTCCAGCCTGGAAACTGATGAACTTTAAAGAGTTAAGAATCTACATGGATTGATTACTGCTGCCCCAGCAAATGTGACTGGCATTTGACAGAGGATACATTCTACTCAGAGCCAAGGCATTTCATTCAGGCATCAAAAGATCAAGAAGCATATTCCATGAGCCTCTCTTTGATAATCCTGTCTGCTTATTATGCCTATAAAACTTAGGGGTTCTATTGATATTTTTAAGGAAATTTGTTACACTCACATAAGAAAGACCTAGCCTCTCTTAGGTAGCCCCTACTGTAAAGAGGAACAGTCCAGCAAACCTACTTGCGCAGTGTCATAAAATACAAAGATAGTGCTCAGAGAGGGTGGGAAATATAGATGCATCACCCAAGAACTGAAATTAAACAAGAAAAGAAAAAGGATGAAAAATTATTTTCAGAAAGAAAAGCAACTTGGTACAAATAAAATTCCTTTACATTTGAACAGATCCTGAACAGATCATTTTCTTTAGATGAAAACAAGCCTTTCATTAGATATTTTTACTTTTGGTGGGCACTGGAGTTTCATATGATGAGTAACTTTATGTGAGCCAATCTCTCATTTTATTGCTAATTTGTGCATATATTTTCTGCTGCAAAAGGTCAGTACAATACTGGCACTTCAGCAAGTCCTACTTCTATTTTCTGGATCCATCTGCAAGTAGAACACATTTCTCAGTACCAAGGAGTAGCCACATGAAAAAGAACTACTGCTTACATGTGATGGAAATGTGAGCTATCCATGTCCTTCTAAATCTCTGGAGGTCATGCATCCTAAATTAGCAACTAGACCTCAAACCATTCCTGAAGCCTAAATTACCAGCAACTGAAAAACAAAGAGATCATCCAAACCTTATTGCTTCTTTATTTAACCTAATCAGATCCTTCAAGTCTTTTCCTTGTCCCTAACCTAGCCATTTGTTCACTCAATATATCTTTTCATCTTTCTCATATCCTGGCTATATCCACCACAAAAGAACTGACAGAAAAGGTTAAAAGACTGTCGTAGACATCCTTTTCACTAAAATCCTTTCTTTAGGATTTTTTCCTTCTGGGAAGCTGAGGCCCCAGAAACAAGATGTAAACAATAGGTTATCTGCTTCTGTGGAATGCAACAGGTCAGTTCTGGATTGGCCCAGATTGAGTGTTTGGAAATAATAGCCAATCGAGAACTGAGCTCTCTCGGACACAGTCCAAGAGAGCAAGGTTTGTTATCATTCTTTACTTTCTATTCTTAGGTAGCTAGCAGCTTCTGGAAACTCTCCTTTTCTTTTTCTTTTTAGTATAGTTAAAATAGATGTTTATATCATAACTTAATAAATCAAGCCTTCTGATCATGGAGCCCATCTCGTCTCTTCCTTCACCCCGAAAACCTTGTGGCCAACCGGCGACAAT
>NW_005054393.1:2265742-2295535 GCF_000277835.1 Geospiza fortis | reverse complement strand
ATATCATAGAATTTTATGTTTTATAGGTGAAGGAATTCCCTGTTCATTCCACAGGAGCACAAATCTGTCAGGTGTTTGTTCTTTCCTCTGCATGAGCCCAGCAGAGAAAGTTACAAACATTTTTCTTTTTAATTTAATTAAATTAAAAGGGTGACATGTCGGAGACATCATTTTCACTAAAATCCTTTCTTTAGGATTTTTTCCTTCTGGGAAGCTGAGGCCCCAGAAACAAGATGTAAACAATAGGTTATCTGCTTCTGTGGAATGCAACAGGTCAGTTCTGGATTGGCCCAGATTGAGTGTTTGGAAATAATAGCCAATCGAGAACTGAGCTCTCTCGGACACAGTCCAAGAGAGCAAGGTTTGTTATCATTCTTTACTTTCTATTCTTAGGTAGCTAGCAGCTTCTGGAAACTCTCCTTTTCTTTTTCTTTTTAGTATAGTTAAAATAGATGTTTATATCATAACTTAATAAATCAAGCCTTCTGATCATGGAGCCCATCTCGTCTCTTCCTTCACCCTGAAAACCTTGTGGCCAACCGGCGACAAAAGACTAATAGTGTCATGGAGAAGAAAGCATGAATTTATGGCAAAGGCTGCAGGCTATTCTGCTTTATCCAGAAAAATGAGAGGCAAAGATAATGTAGGTAAGGGAAATTCATAAAATCCCCTTGGGTTTCTCTTCAGCACAATCTATCAGATGGTTCCTTTCCTCCACACAGTAGCTCCAGATAAATGCTCACACGGACAAAGGGCTCCAGCTGCATTAGCTCAGCACTGCAGCCAAGTCAGGAAGGCCCACGCTGGAGTTGCTGGCACTGCCTTCTTGCACATCAGCTGAACTGTGCCAGAAGTTCTCACTGCAGATGCAGGAATTCCTCTGCATGGGGCCACTGCAGGCACACCAGCCTCGGTGTCATGGGTTGTCTGAGCACCAGAGATACCACGCGCTGGAAACGGAGAACTGATTTCCAGGTCTGCCTTTAAACTAGTAAGGAGATTTAAAATGAACACAATCTCTCTCTGTAAAAAGAAATCTATGCTAGGTATCATTTTACCAGTAACAAGTTCCATGAATGCAGGGGTTTGGAGGAGGAGAGGAGAAGTGTGCAAGTGCTGAAGTGGCCATCACTGCTTGCAGAGCCATCTCTCAGCCTCAAGACCATGATGTACAGCCATCCTCCCCTGGGAGAACCCCTGCCAGAACAAAGCAGCACAAGCACCACTAACGTCCATCAGCAACCAGGTTGCCCTTAGCTTCTCTTGCTGGTACAAGGGATAAGACACACTGGCCTGGGAGACTCTTGGCAAACCCTCCTCTGCCCAGCAGCTGTGGAGGGGATATACACTGAGGTATGAGCTACTGGCTAGCAGACAACAAACCTCTACATTTTGTGATTCTCAGATCCTAGACTTTATTGCTGACTGGCAAATCTCAAAGAAGGGAGATCAGCTTCCAGAGGAGATCAGTGCCAATAGTTAATGTGAAAATTGACAAAACTTAAATACAAAATAAGAATAACTTATCTGAAGGTATCAAGAAAACAAGTGATAGAGACAGCAATGGAATCACAGTCCTCTGAGTCCCTTCTCCATTTTAGTTGTTTAGTCTATTTGACATTTTATATGTCTATCAGTTTACCATCAGTTTATCATCAGTTCCTTGTAGATCAGCTCAGTCTGATGCTTATGAGTTGTTTTATTTTGAACAAGCAAAAGAACATTTTCATCAAAGACTTTGATTTCTCAGTTAAACACTTTGGAAGAGTTGTTGGTGGGCACTTTACAAACCTATGAATTGGTGAAGTTTCAGACATTGTATGACTTACGTTTGCTTTCCATAGCTTTGCCATGTGTTGAAACAAACAAGTCAAGCTACAGGGAAATCCACAGATTTACTCATCTGCCAGACAAGAGGGTCATAAAAACACAAGCTGAATGACTGCACATTTTCCTTCAATGGCTAACTACAAACACTGCAGCCACAATAACTGACTTATTCTCAAAGGAGGCACATCCTTTCCAGCCTGTCTGGGGTATTTAAGCATCAGAGAGACTGCTCATCATAAAGTCCTGGTAAGCATGCAGGAATGTTTACCCTGCATGGTGAGAGGTGATGCAGATATCCTTGAGCTAACTGAAAACAGCTCACAGGCAGTGCAGAGCCCTCTGGACTTGCCACCCCTGTCCAAAGCCACACACTTGGGTTTGCACTGTGCTGCAACTCAGCTAAGGATCCCTGTCTCTCAGGACAAGGATCCTCAATTGAGTAATGTCAGAAATCTGTGTGCTGATATTCAGACATGCTATGAAATGCTTGGCAGTCTATTATAAGTCTTGTTTTGCAAATCACTGAATACTTCCAACTTTTATTAATACCACTGCAAACTGACCACTCTGATCCTCTTCTGGGAACATGCAGAATAGCAGAACTTTTGCATTTGTGTTCTGAAGCCTAAGAAAATTTTTTACTTTTCTTTACAAATCTTTCCAACACAATTAAATAATTCCAGTTTCTAGTCTGCCATTTTCTGGAATGGAAGAATAAGTCACAATGTAAAAAGCTTCCTTCAACAAGCCACGAGATACTGAATGTATACTTCTGTATTCTTGCTATCACATGAACTTTTCTCATAGAGGGTGAACAGATTAGGATTTTTCTCATCCTCCATAACTTTATTGGAATTTTGAAAAATGTTTTTATTCCAAGTCAGGGGAAACTGACAAACATTACCTTTCTCCCTTTAATAACATACATATCAGATAAAATTAAATCTTTAATATTGCCCTTTTCTGGAATTCAATGTAACACTAAGGTAACATGCTGCAACAAAAACTAATTTTCAATGAAGAAATGAAACTTCTAACTTTCAAAACATCCCAGGGAGAGGCTACAGAACCAGAAATGCCTTTGCAACTCAAAAATACCCAAAATGAATTTGGGTGATTTACTGAAAACGATATTGCTCTACAAGCAGTCTTTCTTTTGATGTATGAATTGTGTTACTTACAAAAGAAGATTATCTTGGGAATTTCTGCACCTGCTTTAGATGAATTTTTTTTACCTTACTGAAGTCTGAATAAAATGCAGTGAGAAGTAAGGAGGGGAATGATGACTGAGCAATACTTCATAGTGACAGCTCAGCCTTGCCATTCCAGTGCAGCTGGAACAGGAGATATGACAACATTCATCACTCCCTGGGAGTTTTACACTACTACCAACACACAGACAATCACTGCCCATCCTGCTGCTTCCCTGCAGACCCACGTGCTTGGGGACAACATGGATCTTACCCTTTTCTCCTCTGCCACATGCAAGGTGCAGACACCACACAGATTTTCTTGTGAAGCCTCCCTACTATGGGCAGATTTAATCTGCAGCGTTGCAAAAGACTAAATGGCCCTAAGCAAAGGAAAAACCCATAAATATGACTTTTGTAAACACAGAACAAAACAGAACAGCCGCCTTTCCCTCAAACCAAACTCTAATTTGGAAGAAGTGCTAGAGAGACTCTGAGACTCAGGGAAGGGAAAAGGGGTAGAGACTGTGAGAGACATCTCTTCTTTCAACTCATAAAGCAACACCATTCTGATCCTCAAAAGAGCTTGGAAAAAATTCTCTAGTAAGAGCGAGAAAGTCAAGAGTAAGGTAAATATAAAGCAGAACCTTTTTTAAAAGAAAAAATGGTTGCTGTACAAGCTCAGTTAGGAAGAATGTTTTTTTCTCCTTCAGGTTTGGTTTGCCTTTAATCTTCCAACTCCTCCTGACCCTTAATAAATAATTAACCAGCTGTTGAGGCAGGCTGTATGTGATACAGTCATACATCAAACTTAATAGGAAAATCAAAGTTTACTTAAGTACAGGAGGCATTGAGAGAGATCACAGTACAGCAGCAAGAAGGCATTTCAGCAACATACCCTTTTCACACAGTGAAAAGGTCTTATAAATTATTTCAGCTGCACATTTATTTTAATATCATTCTTGTCCAGAAGATTTACAATAGTGCTTGAAAATTTCTCATCCAGACATAATTTATTTAAAATAAGATATTGCTAGTAATTAAAATTTATAGTCTAACATAACATTAAATGCTTTGGTTTTCTATGGTGCCTTTCATCTGAGAATTTCAAAGCAGTTTCAAGCAGTACTGTACATCAAATGGAATTCAAGTTGATTACATACTAGGAAATCTCTTCAGATGGAAACTGAGGCAACCAGGCAATCATCTAATTTCAAAAACAACTGGATGTAGCTTGATGCCTCACTCTGGGGTGCTTTATCTGATTTTTAAGGGGATGATTTTTCAGTGTTTAGCATAAACAGGCCCTTTCAAGACGGCTGCAAAATTGGTCTCCTAAATTAATTCCTCCCCCAAATGCAGACCCACACAAGTGGCCCTTTTAAGCCCAAAACCAAACTCACTGTTCCTAATTCCCTGACTGAACAGGTATTGGGCCATATGTAGGTTGCCTACCACAACAGGTGAAAAGTCAGAGAGATTCATGAGTAATTCAGACCGCATATTCCCAAGAGCTCCCTTCAGTCAGTGGAGAGGAGTAATGGCTGTTTCCAGACCTCCTGCTTAGATGCTGTGACTACATTTCTCCACTGTTTCTATAAAGAGCCAGGGACTGTGCCTAAATCCATCCCATGAGCTGGTCTGCATTGGAATACAACCCATTAGGTCATAAGGCAATTTGTCACTTTAAAAACACTTTAATTGAAGTAAGTCAATCTCTGCGTAGAAGGATTAACGGCGGTTTGTTTCCTATAGATCTGCCTCTGATGGCCCTAGATTACCACATTGCAGTAGCTCCTAGTTCCTCCTCCACATTTCTGCTAGCACTTCCTAGGCTTTGGAGTATCTCCAGTTTCTCCCTTCTGCCCCCAACCCCCGAGCGTGCACAGCTCTGCCTCACGTCCCCGAGCTACCGAGCAGGACAATGTGGCTGCTTCGCAGCCTGTGCCTGGGATGGACCTGTCAGCTCACTCATGCTGCCTGGCCAGCTGTGAGGACAGACAGCACATGGCCAGCTGTGAGGACAGACAGCACACATCCCTGCTGAGCTCTCCTCCTGCCTCTCTGAGCCACTCTTCCATGGATCTGTCCTTCACACAGACACAAGTTTGAAAAAGCTTTTAGGAAATTATTATCTTCAAGACATTTACCTTCCTGCCAGACAGGTCTTAAACTGATTAGGAATCTGTCTGATGGATAGGCAGGGCAATTGCACAAGGCACAACTCATAAGGAAACCGGGGTAAGAAAACCAACCAAGCTCTCTAAGGAGCAAAGACAGCTGAAGTTGCAACATTCTCAGTTCTCCTTGGCTTTATTATAACAAAAAAAAAAAAGGAAAAAACAACACCCTGAATTCTCTAGCATGCTAGAGATGGATAGTGCTGGTTATGTGGTTTCTCATTTACACAAAATAAATAAAAGGGCTGCTCAGAGGTTGGCTGGGGCTATGCTCCCACAGCATTGTGTAGGCAAAGGGAGCTGCCTTTGCCCATGTGCCAGAACATGTAGAAGCTACACAGGCAGTGCCATGCCTGAAGCAACTGCCCTGATGGGAGACAGCATCTATTTGCTCAGCTCAACCAGCTGCAGTGACCATGTCAGCTGACTTGGAGCACAGGGAAAGCAAATCTTGTCTGCATGGAGAATGGGTGCACCAGGCTTCCATCTGCCTGCAGAGTGAGATGCAGATATACATGCAAGTCTTCTGTCTGACTCTGCTCAGTGGCACAGACTAGAATATGAGAAGGGGGACTGGAGAGAAGAAAGAAAATTCATTATGGGAAATGAATGAAGAAAGTCCTGCCACAAAGCAGTTCTAAATGAGCATCAAATTATAGAGTTCAATAGGACAATGTAGCCAGCAATAATCTACAACTTCTGGACACCTGAGTATTGGGTCTGAGTGTATCATGTCTGTGGCCTTCAGTAGGATTCTGAACAAAAACATTTTACTCACAGGTCTTCAACTTTCTAAAGGGTCTGATAAACAAATGCATTAATTTTCATATAAAGAAAAACAAACAAAACACAACAGGGCTTCTCTGAGATGGATACAAAATGCTAAGTACGATTAGCAAGCTGTAAATGCCTCTAAGATAACTGTAGCACTGGGGTGCTGCTCTCTGGCTGCATAAATGTCACAGCAAGGTCCACAAATGCTTACTATTACAAAAACCCATGCTGTCACTAATTCACAATGAAAACACAGAAAAAAGATGTTTCAAGTTAAGATCCCTCAGATCTCCAAATGAATGTCTGTGAATGATTTTTTTCTGTCTAGGCCATTTGGCCTTTTATGCAGAGACTGGGCTTGTTTTCACATTTTTTTCTTTTGTTCCACATTTTGCCCACTTATGTGGAAAAGGGCAAAGTACCTCCAGTGGGGGTGTATTCCAGAAGATGTTTTCAAATATCTAGGCAAAAAGCTAGACCCATTTACCTAGATCAGATAGAATGGCTCATTACTGGCACGGATTAAAAGCAGTTTTCTGGCTACGAGCTTCAGGTACATTCTATAGCATGCAGATAAAAATATATCATCAAACTTCTTTGGTCTAGTAGTTGTATCTGTCCCTTAAGATAGAAGGGGATTTAAAATATTTTAACTTTAAAAATGTGTGATATCTTATATTTTGTGTGTTCAGTATGCACATATGTTAACTGAAGGAAAAAGTCTTATTCAATGGAAGCTTGCAGGAAAGGTGTTAAATCTCAGTTTCTCCATAAATGAGAAATATTTTCCAGTCATTATGTCTCTTTCTTAACTTGGCATATATACAACTAGTCTGTGCTTTGATGTGCTCATTTTGGACTCAGAATGCTGTTTGTACAAAGAGCAAAGCATGAAATAAGCCACTAAAAGGGGCAGAACTGTAACTTTTTGGCTGGGGAAAAAGAGCGGTGTATTTCTCCATTTTGGCAATATGAATAAAACTTCACATCTTCGCATTTTGTTGTATTTATCTCAAATTCATCACTGTTTGCTTAAGAAAGAGAAAATGTAAAATAATTTTGAGAGCATTTTTTTGCTAGGTCTGTTTCTTTATATATCCATGTCTGGAGAGGACTTGCAGAAGTACCATAGAGAAAAACATGCCAAGGGTAGATTTCACATAAATTACAAGCCCCACAGCACCAAAAAGTATACAGTTGAAGAAATCTGCAAATCTAACCCAATTGTGGTTGTGTGGTTTTCATGACTGACATCAGACTTCAAGCTTTGAAAAGACTATAAATATTAATTACCTGTGACCCTGGAACTCTCAAACTGATTCATCTATGTTAGCTGGTGCTTCATAACAGATTTGAGAACATGAAAGTGATATCTATTTCTGGCATGTGACAGGGAGAAGGCTCTGCTGGAATCTTATCATCAAGTAAATCTGAGAAACAGAAGTTCTAGCTCTGACTTTGATGAGAATGAAGAAAGCCTGGGAACACCAGAAAACCTAATTCCTCAGGAACAAACAGCAACAAGGCAGTTAGTACAGAGTCCTCACAGAAGTTAGCTTGTAAAGCCTTAATGGGAGTACTGAACTCAGTTTCAAGAAGGTTGGTCCAATTCCTATCTTTGCTGGCTGCACAGAATTCTGAACACAGAACTCTAGGGTTACACATGAATAGCTGAGATCAGTCACAGAGTGTAAAAACATATAGAATGTCTAGATATCTACAAGCCAATCATGAAAGCTATCAGGCTAATGATAAACTGCTGGTCTCAGGCAATTATTTCCATAACAGGTTCATGAAGTATTTCCAAGCACCGACTGGATTGTTTATCTTTCCTTTGGGTTATGCAATCTTGCCCTATTTACAATACTGCATGTGCAAACCTCTTCATTCATAGCATTTATTTCCTTCTGCAGGCCAAGAGGCCAAATTTATCTTTCTTAAAAATAGGAAAACGAAATTTCTGAAGGCCAAATAACATTCTGCATGCAAGAAGCTGGATTGATATGTGCAGTTAGAGAAACAGCCTACGAGTCTAACTGCTGCTGATTTTTGAGTTAAATGCTAACTGCTACAGAAAAATCATATTAGGTGTCTTTCTGCTGTTCTGTATACCCAGGACACCTTTAAAAACCTGTCTCTTTCATGCTGAAATCTCCCAAGGCACAGAAGGACAAAATGAAGGGATCAAACACAGCATATATGTTTTGCAGTAGAATTTATCACTTAAGAAAACTGCAAATCTTTGCAAGGACAGTGTTTATAATACATAAGAACCAAGGGCATGTTTCACCCGCTGCTGAGATAACATGGCAACACCATCTCTGGACACAGAGGTCTGTGTTCAGCTTTGTCACAATGTGGGCAGAATGATCATGGGTGTGCACCTGCCCAGTTGGTCCTCTGCCTGGAAGTCAAAATACATCTCCACAAATAACAGCCTCCTAAATCAGAAGTTTATCCATGCTGTCTGTTAAGAGAAGACATAGGACAGACTTTACTTCTTCTTGAAAACTAGGAAGGCTCCAGATAATGTCTAATGAACAGCATTGCAGTGGGAGGCGAACAAGCTGTAAGAATTAAGCTGCTCTCTTCCTGCTCATGCTGGTAGAGAAACACTCTAAAGCAAGGATCATTGTTAGCTCCACTGCTGGAAATGATAATACAAAAAAAAATTCCAACAATTTAGAAACCATGCCAGTCCCAAGCAACATTCCTTTTCCCATGGGTAACTTTGACAGAGGTGACAGCACAACTGTTCATGATCTCCCACCTGCTGTAAGCCAAGCAAAGGGGGGGTCTGTTCACAAGAATAGAGGAACACATACTATTTGCAATTTAAAAGGGGACTGTCTCCCATTTTAAGAAAAGGATCTCTGAGAGGAGCCAGTGAGATTGACAAAGAAAACCATCATAGGAACAAACCCATGTGGCAGCACTTCTTTGACACAATGAAATCCCACAAGGGACCAAGTGATGCCTGGGGCTCGGAGCCTATGCTTCACTTAACCACATCTGAAACTACCAATGTGAAAACAACTCCCAAAGACAGACAGATCTGGATGCAGAAAGAGAAAATAAGGACATCACAATATGATTTCAGAACTTTTGATAAAGAAACAAGATCAGAAATTCGTCTACATACTTAGTAAGTTTAAATATTGGCTCACTCTTCCGGCCTTGCCCCAGACAAGCAGGGACAATCTTTCAGGGATGAAAAGGGAAACTGCTTTCACTGGGCCTTTTTTAAGGCCTGTGGTAGGAACAGCAGCAATGTGGCTCTCAGAGAACACTACACAGCTTACAAGCACAATGCTGTGTGATGTATAGAAAGGTCACACTGGCTCTTAGAAAGGGACCAAGAAGATGAAGACTGGATTAAGCAGAGCTCTTCTCCCTGTCCTTTTTATGTTCACACAGAAGTTCACAAACATCAAGTCCCAAGTAATGCCAGCAGGATATTTTAATAGTAGTACTTCATCACAACTGCTTTTTCAGAGCCTGGTCTTGTATTTATGCTTAGTTAATCTCTTCCTTTTCATAATCTACTTCCCCACCTCTTCCCAGAATTAGCAATATTTGTATGTACTCTGGTCTAAACTGGGAGCTTTTGTTTTGCTTTTCCATTTTTTTATTGCTCTGAAACAATTGTTCAGTTATTCATAAAATGTTCTTACCATTCCAGGTGATTTTCAACAAAGGCAGACATGGGGCTGATCTGTACAGTGTAGGTGTCGTTGGCTGAATACTCAAACAGCCCATAATAGGGATTGAAGAGCTCCTGAGACAGAAGGAAAAAGAATTCTCGGGAGGGGCCACTGTAGTCCAACCTGGAAAGAAAAAGGTAGAAAAGAGAAAATGAGGCTCCTTATCATTTAAGTGGATTTCCTGGGTTTGCCTACATTGGCTGCTGTCTTAGTACAGCAGCCTGTGCAGTCAAGTGTTTCTAACATGATTTATCTCTCCTCTCAAAACTTGATTCCTGAACAAGTTGCAATGCCAAAACTTCACCAATATCCAGGCTGATCTGGGAGGAATCATAACTGGGACACATGCCTTAAGTAGTTTACTTTCCTGTGCTCCAAAAGATTAGCAAACTGGAGGTACAAGGCTCAGCCTTGCCTCAGCTGGCTGGCCAGCAGAGGGGTAGCTTTCTAGTGATTGGGTCTGAACTGCCTGTGAACACCTGTTTTCACAGACCAGAAAGCCTGGGCTAAAGCAGAAATTGTTCTGACCCTCCTACACTATGTACCCAAATCTAGCCCGAGGGATGCTTTTTAAGCTACAGAAACCATAAAGAACAAGACCAAGTCCCAGCAGAATTATGTCTCTTAAGACAGAATGGTGATTCCTTGCTTGTTCCATCCAAGCCCTTCCACTTTTCTATTATTTTCATGTGGTATACCTTAAATTGAGCTTTGCTGTTGTATGAATTTGCTCTGTAGAGAGCCTCTTTTTTTCCCTTGAATTTTTTACACTCAACTTGGACAACAAAAGGAAAACAAGACTAAAAATTTTTCCTGAATGCATTAAATTAAAACTGTGGTGGATTTACTAAAAACAGATCATTCTCTAAGAATGGTGAGTAGGTTTTTCCTACATGTAGCAATAAGAAGAAATTATCTGTAGCCATATATCATGTGTGCCAAAAGATTTTCTGAGGTGGACACTATTCCTTCTACTTAACAATTGTAAAGTAAGTAGAATGCTCTGCAACTGGATTAGAATGGTCTGTACTATGGAGTTATAGAAGCATAAATGAAAGGGGTTGAATGATTGATTTGTGCAACTTGAAATATGGCAAAGGGCAGACAGGCCCATCCTCCTGTGTTTTATGTCTGGAGATTCAGTACCCTCTTTGAGGAACTTTAGCTCTAGGATCATGTGATGACATGAAAGCCACACGAGTAAAAGAGGATGGTAACAAGCCCATATGATCCACCAGTGCCAGCCATGGACCAGGTCTGGCTCCATGGACATCAAAGTACTGGGTTAAGCCTGATAATGGCTGGAGTAAAGACCTACAAACAAGATGTGTCTATGTTCAAAAACCTCCAATGGGAGACTAGCTATTGCGTTTCTGGGCAACACACTAACTCATCATAAAGCCTGTATAGTTCATTTTCAGTGGCCTTTTGCTTTGAACCGTGGGAAGCTGTGCCCATACAGAATCACGTGGCCATACAGCATCAACTCTTCAGTAGGAAATTGGCATCTTGGAGTCCTTCCAGCAGAATGTATATTAGCATTAAGCAGCAGAAACCCTAGAGGAATGTATCTTCAGATGTAAATGAATCAGTGAAAAATGAATGAATTTGCACATCAAATTGATTTGTAATTTCTCCTGAGGACACCATACCACACAGAAAACAATATGACTTTGGCCAATATTAGCATTCCAGAACGCTATTCCAAAAACATAAACTGAATTGTGCTACATGTTTATGCTTTACTTGCAGGCCAGAGGCAAGATCAGCTGTGAAAGATGACCTCTGTTACACAATATTGAATCCATAGGGAATAAAAAGTAAGAGTGAGAAAACCCTGATACTGAGGTCACCAAGTGACTCTGAGACTGGCAGCTTCTGTTTCCCACTGTACGTAACCTGTCCGGAGACAAGGGACAGAAGTCCTTCACTTGCCATGACACCTCAGAGCTGAGAGTGTCAGCAGTTGCTGGACATGTTGAGAGTTGCCTCAGGTACTGTCTGATACCTTTGAGACTGAAATCCTACACACATGGTTTTTGAACAAAAGAAACTTTACATGCAAAGCTACTGAAATACAATTTCATGCCTTTGTCATATGGCACTCTGGAAACACACACATAATGGTCCTTCCATTATAAAAGCATGTGGATTAAGCCTCCATTACAATATAGCTCTTGAGATGGGCCAGGGTGGCTTTGAAAGGTTGTGCTTACATTTGAAAACAAAAGGTTGGCTTTCATCATGCAAAAATGGCTCATGGATTTTAAGAGCTGTACAAAGCTTCCTGAGAAAAAGCCTTCTCAGGAAACTTCTATTGCTTTCAGATTCCAACTGCACTAATTAAATTTGAAGGACTAAACAGCATAAATGTTTCTCACTTAAGATGGAAACAAGAAATCCACATATGGATAACAAATGATCATTAGTTGGCATGCAAAGCTAAAATTTTTAAAGCAAAACCAGATCTCGTGTGAAGAGTTAGAGTAACAAACTGGATAAAGGTTTGGTGTCTAACTATAGGCCTGAGACTATAGTTAGACTGTGTGTAAATATTGCCCTGTAGTTTGAGTTTGAGTAGTTCCAGCCTGTCAAAATATCTATGGCATACAAGATGACATTAGATTTAACCACTTAAACTGTCACTTTGAGACATCTAGATGGAAGGTGTTATAGGAAAATGAAGCATTATTGTTATTGTTATTTTTAACAAATGTTTGAGTTGATTAAGATGAATCACTTACTCAGGGGTAAAATAAAACCAAAAAAAACCCATTACATAGCAAGAGAGGTTCAGCATTAGTCAACTTGTTGTTTTGCAACATAGCAGCTACTTCAGAGCTGAGAGCATTGTGTGGTTCCCTACCCTTCCTCGCCGACAAACGTGACGTAGAGTTTGTTGCGCTGGAGCTCCTTGCGGGAATAGGCCATGACCTGGTTGAAGGTGCCTTCCAGCAGGTGGTCACGCCGTATAATCAACCTGCAAAGGGAGGTGGAAATAAAGATCTGATCACTGGGTCTTGTGGGAGCTTGTGAGGCTGGAGGTAAACAACAGCTATAAAGAGAGACATTCGTTCTCAGAGAACTTCATAAAATGGCATCTGCTGGAGCCCGTGCTACTTGACCATTACGGGTTTCCATTGGTTTTTCTATGTGCCCTGAAGGTGAATTCCTTCACAATGCCATCATTAGGTTCAAAGCGCTGCTCTGCTGCTAAGAATCTCTGCAACAACCCATATGTACAAATTTATATGGCAGAGGGTGCTGTGAGTTTCCTCTGTATATGAAGTCCCAGCTTTCTGGAACTGGCCCCAAACACTTCCTGTATTTAATCCAGTGAATGTCCATGGACGTACTGCCTCTGTGGCAGGGGAAGCAAAGGGAGTTATCAGCCTCTGTTTATACAACACATCTCTCATTTCCTTACTAATCTCTACAACAACTTAATGGATAGTACTTTTACACACCATCTGTGCAAGAAGCCCTTCTTGTTCATATGTTCATGGACATTTTAAAACAGACCTTCTAAAATACATTTAGTGTCTGCCTTGGACCCATTTAGCAGGACACCAAAAGGGGTAACCACCAGCTAGGACTCCTCAGCTCTATAAGATCATTTTGCTGATGACATTTGCCTGGAATACATTGCTTGGCTTCATACTTTTATTTTTTCCACAACAGATGTCCTTTGGTAGGAAGCCAACCTGAGGCATAAATTCAACCAGATGCCCAGGAAATACCTTAGAAACAGCCCACAGCCTTTGGCAAAGTTGGATAACTAGATTGAGCACAAGTTGGTACAGACTCAAAAGCCAACTAACAAGATGTATGGAAAGAAACTCCACAATCAAATGACAGAGAACCCCAAATACATGAAGACTGGCACAAATCTCCCCAGTTCAAATCCAGGAGGGCTATCAACACAAAGAACTATGGAAAGCTTAACCTGCATGTACAGACTAACTTGTGTAGGATCATGTTCTGGCCCTGAGTTACACTGATATCCTGAGTTATACACATCTACTGCTATGTAGAGCCAAAGAATTTGGAGTCATCCTGCCATTACAATGATATAGCTGCTGTTAATATCTGGTGGGTGTTTGCCTGGAAGGATAATTCTCCAACTGGCAAATTATAGGTAGGAATATGAATATCCCTGTTAAATAGGCAAGAAATGGGAATGTAAGAGAATACGAATGTTTAAGAAGTAAAACTTCCACACAACAGTCTCTTGAAGGTCACTCTTTTGCAGAGTACGTGAAGATCTTATCTTTCCCTGATGGTTATGTAAAAAATGCAATCTCCATGGTGTTTTACACTCCCTATTCCTGTCTTCATGGATAGTGAATGACAAAAGACAAAGCTATGTTCCATTAGACTGAGTGATTTTAATACTTACTTAATTTTCCCTGGACCTTGCCCATACCCTTTGGCTTCAAGTTTTCGATAGAAATTGCGCAGCTTGGCTTCAAAGTCCCTCCTGTATGGAGAAGGTGCTCTTGCGCTTGCTCGCTGCAGCCCTGGAGGGAAAATAAACAGCATCCTAAGGTTTAAGGGGCTTGACATTCTTCCAAATCATGCAGCCGATGTTTCCACACAGAACTGGTTAAAAAATGTGTTAGGAACTTTCTGCAGGTATACAGTGCACTCAGTGTTATTTTTGCTCTATCTGGCATCGATAGAGTTGTAAGTTCCTTTAATTCAGTGATTGAAATGAACTTCCAGGGACTGTATCCTCTTCACTAAAAGTACTGTTAAGCTCACCTTGTGTGTGTCCCTGTGTTGCCTCTGCCTTTAGCTGTGACTGAATGGAAACTGAAGGATCAGAAAGGCATGAGAAAGACTGACATACATATCTACCTTTCATGGTCCGTGACATTTAGGTTTTCTTTGCCTTTTGCACTTTTAAGAGATCTCTCTCCTCTGCACTGTATAGGAGATCTCCTTACTTGGCAGGATTAAACCTCTGAAACTCAGAGCAGTGCTTCTCACTGGAGCCTAGCAGCCCAGCCAAGCTGGGAGTCAGGTTTCCCTGTGTTAATCTGACTGTATATTAAACACTTCCAGCTATCAACACAAAAGCCCTCTGTGGCATCAAAAAGGATTTCTGTCAGCAGGAAATGCTACATTTCCCTATTATGATTCACACACAACAGCAGATTTTTCAGCAATTTGGAACCTGTTTTGTTTTGAAGTCTGCATTCTCAAAGTAGGAGATGATTCTTTTTGTATAAACAAGTGCCATGCCATAAAAGGCCAAATAATGGATTACTGAAATCCCTTTTACCCATCTCATTACAAAAGACAATAAAAACCAGCCCTTTTATGAGAAATCTGGCAGCAAATGCTCCACAGGAAAAAAAAAAAAGCCCATCACATTTAGTGGGAGCCCAAAGTATCATGGTTGCCATAAGAGAAGGACATTACTGTCTCTGATGGTAAAACAGAAAGGTGTATATACATGCAGCACAAAGAGAATCCCTTGCAACACTTCGTTCTTCTGTCAGCCTTCTGTTTTCCCCCAGGACATAAGAGAAGGGATGCTCTCATGGGCTCTATAACCAGGACAGAAATTAGAAAGAAGACAGTGTGTTGCTGGAAATGAGTATTTGCCTTTGTGTTTTCACAAGAACAGTCTCCTTAGTCACATTTGTGCCATATACTTGGATTCTTGTCCTGAAGGAGATTTGCTTATGACCTGTCCTGATATAGACAAGGGGAGCTTGTACTCACAATGGTGTTAAAACTCATTAATGAAAATAGGACATTCTGACAAAACAAAGCTCTCCTGTAGAGAAGGGTTTAGCATTAAACTTCTTCACATCAAAAAGCCTTTCCATTTTCCACATCCACATCCAAGATTTGAACTTCTCTTGTTCATTAATTTTGTTTGAAATCAGATAATTTAAATGCATGCTCAAAAAGCTCCACAAAAAATTAATTTCTTCAGATCACATTTCTGTTGATTCTCTCAAAATGTCCACTGGACACAGCCACGCAGTGAGACTGTGGTGGGGGTTGTGTCTCTTGGCAAAAGGGAGACATGAGCTCCTCAAATTTCTATAGCATAAACAATAACTACAGAGACATAGCACAGCTGGAAATAACCTTCTCAGACAGCATGTCTTTCTGGAAAATATGTTTCCTGTCGAACCTAAGTTAATGGGTTCAACACGGGAGGTCAGGATTGACGATGAAGATGATTCCCTCAGGTCTCAAAATAGATGTGCCTAGGGAAGAAGAGAAGTTTTTGGAACACTGAGTGGAGGAGACTGAACTTTACAGGGGTACTGGAAGTCCTGCAACACACCTTCAGTTTGGAAGGTGCTCTTGGCTGTTGTCACATAAAATAAATGTGCTTCCACGTCAGTGACTTACGCTTGGAGTACACCACCCAATCCTTTCCAGCGATATAAAAAGGTATATGTGTATCAATAGAAGCATAGCAGCACTGGAAACTGACCCAGCAAAAAAGCAGTTGGGATCAGATTCAGAGTGGGCACTGGAATTAGCAGGCTGACAGCTGATGCTGGGTCTGAATCTGCTCTTTTCTATTTATTAGAAGAAATACCACAAACGCAAGATTTTGCTCTAATTTTCCCATCTCCTTACCTGGAGAGTTTTGGGGTGATGAACAGGGTGAGCAGCGAGGAGAAAAACTATAACCTGGATGGAAGGCAGCCTGCAGTGGTATGTAGGACATGATATCCTCTTCAAAAAGGCTGCATGCAAAAAGTCATAGGGAGAGATTCAGTTCACATTCATCACATGAAGGAATGCAAATACGCAGCATGGTGCAAGTTCATTGTGTCAGATGTTTGGGTGCATCTCTGAGCTCATGGATTAAAAAAATCCATAGACTCCCCAAAGACAGCCTGGTCACTAGCAATGAAGAACAAAATTAATTTTAAGAGATGTTTCATGCTAACATGATAGCTTAGTCACTGATGGAGAGCAAAGACATGAGGCTATGTAGGAAACAGGAGTACATTCAACACATTAGCAAAGAGAAGTAAAGATGCACACTCTGTCTCCCAGGCTGTTTTACTCAGGCCATTTTCATGTAGTTCAGTGCTCTGACTGCCTGAATTGAAATGATGGGAATAAGTTGTAAACTTCTTGCATTAGATAGTGCTATTACAGCACACCAATCCCACCTGGGTAATGCAACATTTCCCGTCTCAGACCAAGACAATAAAATAAGTTCTTAGCTGCACTGAAGAGAAGCAGGACCTAAAGACCAAGCTCTCTGGTTCCAATACAAACTGAAGCCTTATCTTCATTGCCCAAACAATACCCACTGCACTGCACATTGAGGTTTCATGCATGTGTGGCAGCACTGCTGCAGTAAAATTATCAATTTCATGAACAGTTACATTATTGTAGTGAGAAAGACAAGGGATTTTTCCCTCTCTTTTTTGTTTTTTCTTTCTTTAAAAAACAAGATTTTTTTCCATTAAAGGGAAACGTTTTGACCCAATTCTTTTTTATCTGCTACTTGATGGTAACAGCCATACTGACTGAGCTGGCTGGATTTACTGCACTGATGGAGGCTGCCTTCCAGGAAGTACAAATTGACAGATAGACTCTGGCTGCATCATTTTGGATGGCTATCAGTATGACCTAATTTAACAAAATCTTTTCAATTATGCTGAGAAAGAGCCAGATAGTTTCTCTGGTACTGTAAGCAATGACATTATGCTATTGATCAAATTGATTACCTCAGCAGAATTACTAAATCTGCATCACATGACAACTTTTCAAGCCCATGCGTACCCTCTGTCCGAATGTAATGGATCTTCTCCCTGAAATATAAGTGATATTATGGAGAGGAGAAGAAAAAAAATACAAAGCCAGAAAAAAACATGCCATTATCACATCTTGAGCCATGCATAGAGTAGTTATTCTTTGGTATTTTGCCAGTTTCTGTTTATCTCCTTATAAAAATGGCAAACATCCTATATGCCTGATTCATTTTTTAATCTTCCTAACAAACTTGCAAAAAAATTCTGTCTCCATCACTCAGTTTACTGATCCAAAAGAAAGAGAGTTTATTCCCTATTTTAGAGAACAGAATGATTCTTAGTCCTCCAGTTTCATGTCTACATGTCAGGTCACCAAGTGCAGATTTTTTGTGTAAGCTTACAACTAACATAGCACCTTTTGTTAACAGAATTTGCAGTAATATCACTTCCTTTCCCTCTGTCAGCTCCATCTGGGAAATAACACTCTAACATACATTAATTAATCACACAGAGGTTATACAGTGTAGTATGTGTTGCATGTGTAAAATCATACCTTTTGTTAATAAAACCTGGAAAACATAGGATAGGATCCTATTAGCAGACTGGGATTGTGGAAGATATGCATCTACACCCCAGCCTATCAGTGTGTTTCTAAAGCATTGTATTGTCCAAATCTTTTTATTTTAGTTTTAAGTCAAAATATTATATCTCAAGTCAAGGATGTGCTCTGGAACCTTGTAATCAAGGTCCATAAAAGATGGACTTTGAATCCTTGGAGTTTGCTTAACACCTGCTGCATGAGCATTAGACAGTAGCTTGGATCACTCCTGGCCCAAGGTATAATCAGCAATGACCTAGAGGCAAAAGGCTCAATATCCTGTTACAAATCTCATTATGCACTGGCTAAGCTGTCTAGCCCCTATGACTGGTCAATTTTTTCTCTGCTCAAAAGGAGATAAAAGCATTATCTGTTCTCTGGGAAATGACAACTCAAGTTACAGCTGAGAAAAAAATAGTCTCGAATAATTTGATGGCGAAGATAAAAATTTCTCAGTTACAGAAATGTACATCTTGAATACTGAGACTATTTTTCATTCTATTTCTCATTTTATTTGCATGTATCAATTCCTCCAGAAGGAAGTCTAATCCTTACACCCAAAAAATTCTTTGTCTGGCCCTCAGAGGCAAATGAGGAGTCAGTAAGGCTACCAGCAAATGCACACAGTAGGAATTTGGAGGCCCTCTCCTCCTTCAGCAGTCCTGCAGCCACACCTCTGACTGCATGGTACAACCTAAACTCTTGATCAAACTCTCAGCTGGTGCATATGGGCACCCCTGACATTGATTAACACCAGCTTAAGTTCTTGGTCAAAATCAGTTAATTTGAACTTTGGAATTCGAATGAGTTGTACTGATGATTGGTTCTGTTTTTTCTGTTTTTAAAAAATCTTATAGGAAAGGAATGGGCTTAAGAAAAAGAAAGACACTTTGGAAATTACTTACTACCTTTAAGTCAAGTGAGAATGATTAAAGACAATAGTACAATCCACTTCATAATAATGTTCCTATTACTTTATAATGTATGGGATGAGTATATCCATGACAGGGGTGTAAATCCAACCATGAAGCAAAATCCCAGTTCTGCTGGACTTATTGGGGTTTTGCTGCTGACATCCATCCAAACACTCTTTTAACTCTCATCTTCTGAAAAGCAAAGTGATAATTGCAGGTGAAGGTGGAGTTTCTGGTTATTATTTGCCCATATCTATTTTACTTCTTGGATGTCTGTGGAAAGTAACTATAGTAACCACATGGATCCTGGTGGTTCCCATCTACTCTTTAATGGTGGCAGTTCCATAGGAGCTCCAAGTTCATTTGTTGTACTACAGTTGCTAGAATTTCATTTTCCCCACTACAAAAAGCACTTCCTGGGAGTAGAGCAGTCTGGCAAAAAGCAGTACCTGAGTGCATGGTTTCTGGCCAAGCTGGGCTGACGCTCCTGCAGCATCTCAAAAATGTTGGGTTGGCGTAGAAATGCAACAATCTTGTCATTGTAAGCTGGAAAAGGTAAAATCAAACCAGAGGTTTTGTTTGCCACGTCACCAGAACTCTGCAGGGGCACACTGCACTGCCAGTGAGGCACAGAGCAACATGAGGCAGTGCAGCACACAGCTGATAAGAAGTCCTAAACCCCACCTTTGTGAGCTTGGAGAAGAAAAAAAAACCAACTTGGCTTACCCAGAGGTAATGCCTCGTGATGGTGCTGGTTTCGAATAGCTGTTACGAGACTGTTGCCTGGTCTGGCCAACAGAGTAACTCCTCTGTTTCGAGAGACTTCAGAGGCCTACAACATCAGAGAAAAGGAAAAGAATTATCAAAACTGACCACCAGCAGCTCATCAGTCAGTTAAAAGATTTGTCATTTTTACTTCTGTAGCCTTCAGAATGGTCCATGATGCTGACTGAAGGGCAGAAAGCATGCATGAAAATTACAGTTTATACTCCAGTCAACTTAAAAAAGGCACGTAATTCTGTGCTTCCAAATGAAGGTACACCATTATCCAGAGCTATCACACCTCAGTGCTGAAGGACCAGAATCCAGAAGTAAATGCACGTTAATGTGGGTATTGCAGTGATGGACTTCTCTGGTTCAATGAAAAAAAAATCTCTGTAGTATCACACTACATAGTCTGTAGTATCAAACATGTATTGTTTTAGCATAGCTGCATTACTTCAGGGTTTTTACAGCAATGTTTTTGAAAAGAGAAAAACCCCACAATGCTCCAATGCTCACTCAGTGTTATTGGAGGGAAATTTAATAGTGGAAATAACACGAGGAAGGCATATCTATGTAGATCACAGCACAGAAAAAGGTTGTATCATGCCAAAAGGCTGCCTAACTTGCATAACCAGAAATTGAATTGTATACACTGGAAATAAGAACATTATTCAAAGATCTGATAAAGGGAGTAGTAAGAAGGAAATTTTTCACTGCCCCTTAACTGAGGTACCTAAAGAAAGCCACTGCTCCAAATACACTATCTAGTGAAAGGAATCATGTCAGAAAGGCAGATTTCTTAAAAGGTGAGAAGACACTTTGATATGAAGATATTGAAAGGCAAACAATGAACATCTGGCAATGTTTGCACTAAGGCATTACTTGCTGGGTAACCTTTTGGAGACTTGTGAAAGTTGAGGGGAAGCCACCTGTGTCTCATGTTTTCCTCCAGAATATGGCCACAGTGAGGCCAAGAGAGGAATCATAGAATGGGTTTGGGTTGGAAGGGACCTTAAAGATCATCTAGTTGCAACACCCCTGCTATGGGCAGGGACACCTTCCATTAGACCAGGTTGCTAGGGCCCCCTCCAACCTGGTCTTAAAACATTTCCAGGCATGGAGCATCCACAACTTCTCTGGGCAATCTGTTCCAGTGCTTCACCACCCTCAAAGTAAAGAATTTTTTCTTAATAACTGATCTCAACTTTCCCTCTTTCCGTTTAAAGACCCTCCCCCTTGTTTTGTGATTACAGTGTGAGGCTGTATCAGGACAAGATGCATTAGGAATTCCAATTGCCACTCCACTGGGCTAATAGCTGCTCCTTTCTCACTGCACAAATTATAGGATTTGGCAACTACTTCAGGAAGAAATCACCCCAACTTCAATATTTTAAATGCTCAGCTCTGCATCCAAGCAAATGGTGCCAACCCATTTTCAGTGGTACAGCCACAAGCCAAGTCTTCCAACTGTATATACACAGAAACTGGGAAGCTAAATGTGCCTGGCAAGCTGCCTTTTGGAACCTGTAAAGCTTAAAATGTTTACATGTAACAAGATACTAGTCAATGCATTTGATATGTGTCAACACACAGGTTAAACAATGAAAAATCTTAACTATTCTAATCAAACACACTGTCATTTAAAACACAAAACTGCTGTGCAAGTGCATGGTGAATGTTTTGCTTCATCATCCAGTTAGGATTTCACTTGTATCCTTTCACTGCCTTTGTCTCCTCCTCACACCCCCACAGGCCAACTCACAAGGAAAGTTTAGATCAGGCTTAGGCAGCTTTTCCCCTGTGCCCCAGGCATCCACCCCAGCATATGGTGGTCTTTGCAGCATTCACTCCATGCTATGGCACAGGGGAGAACCTTGCAAGGGTGCAAGAGGTGCCCTGTGATCCACTGCCACAGTGGGCATGGGGCCCGCATGGGAGCTGCCATTTCCTGGGCTGTTTGTTGGCAGCACGGCCAGGATCACACACTGGCTCGTGAGCAGCTGTACTAGGTAGGATGTGTGGGAGGCTGCTAAGGCTTTGTTGGGCTCAGCTTCTTCACTTCCAGGGAGCCCTGGAGTTCAGGTGAGGATGCCTATTCCTCAGGTCCTTGTAGAACAGACTTGCAAGGGAATGCAGATGGTGGGTGAGCCTATTTTTAAAGGCGATTGCTGACTCACCCTCAACAAAGACAAATCCTATGGCCTTGTTGCTACACATAATTTTACTGACAAGAAGACAGAAAGGGGAAAGGGAGGAGTAATAGAGGAGTTAAACATGTATCTCCCATAAAAAATAGCACCAGGTGTTATTTGCTCATCACTTGGGAACTGCATGGTACTTCTGCCCAGCCTGGGCCTGGATCGTCCTGTTGCTCTTGTCATCATTCCTTTTTTCAGCTTTCCAGTGCCTGGACATATTTCTCCTGGAGCAAGAATTTTGGAAGGAAACGTGTATAGTGCCTGTGAAAAGAAACTTTCATTCCCGTCTTCCCATCTTTCCAGTTCTGGTTTAAGAGCTAAAGTCATCTAAACATTGTAAGAATCCAGTTGGGTGCACACCTCAATAAACTGGTGATGTAATTCTCTTCATCACCATCCCTAGGCATTGCTCATGATGCGTTTGGTCTTTGCACGTTGACACCTCCAAACAATTTTTCTCTGGTAACACAACAGGAAAATTCCCAGCCCTCTAATTAACTTCCATTTTGCTAACAATTCTCTTTCCACTCTTAGCTAATAGAATACAATTGATTGCTCCAATTTAGTGTTCAGTCACAATTGTCTTGTCTACTTTAACTTTCTAATTGAACAATTTAATTTTGATTAGCACATTATTCTCTAATAAAAAATAAAGAGTGACCCCTCTAATGATTTAGTGACCTGGTTCATGTAGTGCAGAGTCACTGACAGATTTCTGTCAGGTTTTAACAGCTTTGATATTGATACTGGGATGTTGCAACCACAGTGGAGAGTCCAAACAACCAGAGGAGCCTTTCAAGGTCCTTTTCCTGGGTTTTATATTGCTGCTGGATTTCAGAGGCCCATTTGAATCCTTCTACTTGCTTGTTATGGTTTGGGTTGGTAAGGAGATGTATGTACTGCCATATTCTAGCACCTTCTCTGCACCTCCTGCCTCTCCCTTGTGGATGCCTGCTTCCTTCCTCTTTCTGTCTTTAAAATCTCTACTCTGTAATCATGGATGTTGACTTTCAGTGCAGATGGGAAGTCCTTTAGAGGGAATGGAAAGTGCTTACAAACTGTTCTGTTTATAGAAGTGGCAGAAGGAAATGAATCACTTAATGACCTATACTTTAGTTACTGATGGCCACAATAGCTACCTGACCTTTCCTTCCAAAAATCAGGTAACTAAGAGTAGCAACAACCCTCTTTCTCCCGTAAAAGATTGACAGCCCTTAAATAAGTGCTTAATAAAGAACTTGTAGCATTTTTTTCAAATTAATATATAATACCATTTAATATCAGTAATCTACACAGAACAATGCAATTTTTTGCAGAGGTCCTTTATTTCATTACCCTGGCTCTTTTCTGTGCCCTCTCTGGCAACCACAGCTTCACTATTCTGATGTCCTTCAGGCTCCTTTGACACATGTATATAACATGGAAAACTGGTGAGCTGTCCTTCATGGTCCTTCATACTGTCCTGGTGACAGCTTCCAGAGGCCACACCATCTGCTCAGCAAAGAAACCAGCAAGACTGCAGACAGCTGACACATGGCCAGGACAAAGCCCCACGTGTGAGGCTACAGACATGATTTATAGGCCAAAGAGCATCCAAATGCACTTGGAGAAAATGGCATGGAACGTGAGGCTCTTAATAAATGGACTGAGCTGCAAAGGGTTGAATATTTCCCTTGTAAATGAGGGACTTTTAGGCACCAATCCAAAGTCCTTGGAAATCAATGACAGTCCTTCCAGTGCAGCAGCAGACACTTCCAAATGGGAAGCTACTTGACTACAACAAAGAAGTTTGGCTATGACAAGGGCGTAGAAGCACTGTGGGACCTGGGCCACCAAGACTGGGAGGTGACTATTTCATTAGCTGATCATGCCAGAACAGCAGCCTCAAAGAACAGTTTTTCATTTCCCCAGATAATCATTACTCAAAAGTATTCAATACTCTTGATTTCCTACCCTTTACTGGCTTTTTTTGGGTTTATTGCATATTGCCCCTTGCCAGCCTTGCCAGTGCTTGCAAAACCAAGTGTATTTTTGGGCGAGGTCACCTGAATTGTTCAGGGGTGTTTCTGTCCCTGACATGGCAAATTTGCAAGCAAGCCTCAGGCAAGCATGGGCCCAAGCACGAATCACAGTGCAGGTGGCTACCACAGTCATGCCAGTAATTCAATCACAGCAGCAACACTAAACTGAAGGCTGCTGGCAGAGGGAAGTTGCTATGCTGGTGGGAAGATATGATTGAAACAAATCCATTGATACGCTTCTATCTCTAGGAAATATGGTGCTGTATTCACCCAAGATGGAGAGAACATGCCCAAGCTTCTCATGCCTGGTTTGCCTTTGGTCCTGAAGAACTGACCTCACACCCTGTCTAGCTCCTAATCCCAACCCACCTGGCAGCAAGAGGTATTCAGACTGGTCCTGCTGCAATAAATTTTGATGCTAATTTCACAAGCATTTCTCTGGATATTTTTGTGGAAGAGAAAGATCCTTTCACCAGTTCATCTCTAGTTTTATTCAGCAACAATCTTTACAAGTTTAACTGTATGGATTTGCTATATGAAGAATCTGATTGCTGCTACTTTTTCCTACTTAAATCCACAATGCAAACACAGTATTTATGCTTCTTTCAATCCTATCTATGGCCCTCAGTGATAAAAATCATCCCCATGATATATAGGAAAGATATTTAATGTGGCTGCAAGTTGGGAAAGCAAACCTCAGCATACATTACTGCACTACTTCTAGGGAGTCCATCTTTTCAGAGCAAGTGTCACAGTGGGGAATGAAGAAACATATGAGGTATCAGACTATAAAAAAATTAATGAAGAACTTAAGTAAAGCAAAGCCAGGATGTCAAATATAGATTCATCTTTTAAAATCTATTCTGTCATCACTTCAGTTATGCTTTACTTGCTTATTATTTTATTCTGAAAACCATCAAAATATAAACCAGCAAGCTCTGAAATAAACCCTTCAGAAAGACAAAAACATCCCTTATTCTCTTTGGAAGATAGATATTCCCAAGACAGTCTGTTTCAATGCTTTTGAAATATAAGAAGTTCTTATAATTCCAGAGAAGACTGCTGCCAACAGCTCCTGAGTTGATATGAGCACAGTTACCTCTCCAGCGCTGTAGCTACGGAGCCGCTGGAGATGCTGCCGGTGAGTGAGGTGATTTGGGAGACGCCCATTCTGCAGCGGGATCCTGGGATCTATGAAGGTGGTAGCACGGCTGTTGTGGTCAACGAAGAAAGACTGAAACACAAAGGAACAATGGTTTCTTTAATAAGAAGACTGAAAACCCTGTGATGGTATCACAGGAATGCAGCAGGAAAACCACTGGCAACTGTATGTGGGAAATACCTTGGATAAATATAGTCCATGGAAGGCACCTGCAAACAACAGGACTCAACTGGCCTACTCAAAGCTAGAATAGCTCTTAGAAAATATCTGAAGCTGTGTAGACCAAAATCATGTGCAATGGCCATGATGTAAACAAGATAGGAGAGAAGAATATTATTGGGAAATGCTGCTTTAACCTATTTGGTGGATCCAGAGGTCAGTCAGCAAAGCTTCATTCGAGGTAGAGACACTGAGTCAAATTTTGCAGTCACAACAGATCTACTCTGGCTCAAACTTTGTCGTCAGTCCAATGCTGCCTTGCTTTGGTACAATATTCTACAGAAAGCTAGAAATGCTTTGAAACTTTGTAGCTTTTTTCCTGCTTCTAAAATAACTCTCCTTGCTGCTTGTGCTGTTTAAACAAAACTTTCAGTGATTTTGAGTCAAGAAGGAAGGAACTTTTAATAATCATGCAATCTGATGTGCTGTGTTAAACAAGTGATTAGTTTTGTTGGCACTCTTACCTTGCCCTGCTGGTCAGTTTTTATCTCCCAGCCACGAGGAAGCTCCAGTCGAGTATCAGCAAACATGTTGATAAAATTTACTAGGTCTCTATTGTGCTGATACCGCTCAAAATTACGAGCATCTCTACGAATCTTCAGAATCATGTGCTTCAAGCAGGTACTGTTGGTGAAGACTCGATAGGCACTCTGTGAGATGGATAACAGAATGGAAGAAACCCAGTTCTGATGTCAAAACATATTTGGTTATTTCATTGGCCACATGCCCAAAGAACTGAAACAAATCCTGTCGGAATTGAGAAGCACTTCCATCTCATTGTTTTGATTTCAATGACAACTTTACATGCATATGCAGAATTAAGAACTACAAGCTGCAAAGTGAAACATCCCACACATTATGCACAGTTAGCTTGTATAAGAACAAGCTAACTGTTCTTAATGCACTTCAAAAATGGTCAGCTAAAACAGCACACATTCAAGGTGCCTGTAGTTGACCCTTTCATTGCTATTATTGGTTGACAGAAACAATGTTTGTGTGCCTCAGCAGTGCCAGAGAGATGCACAGAGAGCTGTGAACATCTATTTTTGCTATAATTGAAATCAAGATGTGCGTGATAGGACTCATGAACTTAAGAGGACCCCAGTGCAGATGTGTCCATATGAGCTTGCTATCTTTTTTATGGTAACTATACAGCCACAGGACAGGAATAGACACTTCTAAATTGTCTATTTTTGGAAGATGTGAATTGTTTCCTGTAATGGAGGATGACTACAAAGCTTGTCAGATGGAGACACTTCCATGAATGACACCCCTTAGGCAGAGTTGTATCTCACAATGGGCATTAAATACACCTCTAGGGGAATGTGGCCTGAGGCAGCTCAAGGGAGTGAACTGATCTGATTGTAGAATAGGGGCCCAGTGAATTGTATGTGTTGTTCAATGTGTGTTGTTCAGTGTGTTCAATGTAAAGCATCACAAAACAATACCTGTGCTAACAACACACAGGCCCATTCACAGGCTACTCTTTGAATTCTTCACTTCAGGGAAAAAGCTCCTTAAGACAGAGTAGGAAACTTCACAAAAATCTACTGAGCCTTTTACTAGAGAGAAAATGAGTGTCTTGGTTTGCTGGTCAGCCCAAAGGATTACTCATTAGCGTAATAAAGATCACTGGAGGACTCCTGACTTAAGTCAGCTCCAGTGCACAGACCTGGAATATGTCCAGAAAATCTGACCCAGCAGCTTTAAATTCTCAATTTTTATGCACATTTAGTGCATTTTAACCACTATAATTCAATAAAACATCTACAGGTATAATCTTTATTATGTAAGGATTTATTGTGGTGACACCACTGAGAATGCTCCCTGTAGCACAAGGTCCCTAATTATGGCAAGGGTTAGTAAATGTTATGAAATCACAGAGATATGATCTCTGCCCTGAAGATATGACCTGCTTATAACCCAGGAAAGCTTCATGGTCACAGATTTTTAAGATCCCAGCCTACTACACAACAAAAGTTGTATTTTGATCTAATGTATGATCAATGACTGCCTTGAATATCTCTAAGCTGCACTAGGGAAACAAAGAGTGCATTGTAGTTTTATCTCTTAATAGAAATAAAATATCTGAAAAATGAGAGCTTTTCCCTTTTAATTCTAACTGCTGGATAATATTTTCCAATCCCAACTTCAGTGGCATAATTAACAGCTTGAAATTTTAATAGGGGCTTGTGGTTAAAATATTACACTCATGTTAAGGCAAAAGTTTTGTGGACCATTATTCCTGTACAAGTGGTATCTGTATGACCATTTGACAGATGTTTTAATAGATTATTCTGGTCCTCACATTAGAGACAAGTTTTTAAGATATAACTGAAGGCCTCTTTCTGCTTTTTTAGTTTCACTGACTAATAAAATTGGGATTTAGTCTCTTGTGAGCTGTTCTTTACACAACTATGGAATCAGTTGCTCATTTTTCCAACAATCATGCTGGTCAAAAACTTACATTGCTCCCAGCTATAAATCATCATATACCACCCTGCTAATGGAAGAAATTATCTGCACTCCACAACCTAGTTCAGGGAATGTCAGATGAGTTAATACATCTCTTCCTTGTCAGGATCTCATGGGTGATAATCTCTGGCAGATGCTTGGAGATGGACGGCTGGCTTCAATCCACCAAGTGCCACTGCCCAAACCTGATGTCTGCAGTTAGCTAAAAGACTGTGCTGAGGCAACTGTCAGTGTTTAACCTTCTCCTCCTTTTGAAAAGGAAGGCCATTGCTACCCAGAAATGGATGACTTCCCAAATAGTCAGAAGTCACATCAAGATGCCTTGTTGAACTCAACTCCAGATATGGCAAACTAGGACTGCATCTCTTTGTGGGACGGCCCTATCTGCTTCCTCCTGATGCTACATTTTCTCTACTCCCCTCCAGGTTTGCAAGAAAATATGTGGTTTTACTTCATTAACATAAAAAAAAGTTATTTGAATTTTGCAAATTTGTTTTTATTTGTGCTTTTTCCAAAATAGCTACACTGACACAAGTCAGTATTTCTTTCACTCATTTACGCCCGCTCCCATTTTGGGAATGCAAATTGCAAGAGTTAATTTTTTTCCCCTCTGTTTCCCTTCATGGTATCTGAGTAAGATTTGGTGGAATCTGAGTAAGATTTTTCAGTATGTTGAATCGAAAGACAACAACTTCACTGCCTGCAGCAACAGACAACAAAATCAACCAAGCTGAAACCAAGGGTTCCTGCTTGTTCTGGGAGGATAACATTAATGAGCTTCTCTGTACCATGGACACTCCATGTGAGGCAGAATCCCAGCAAGAGCCTCCTTGGAGTAGCCTGGCTGTAGTGTCCCCAACCTGGTCTGGTGCTCAGAAAGGACAACTGAGCCGCAAGTCACACAATTCAGATTCACTGTGCATTCTCCCTGAAGGTCTGGGACACAGCACTGGGACTCAAAAATCAGTAGTGTGAGAGAGCAAATCATAGTTACTCACATAGTTTGCATGTAGCACAGTGAAGAACTCAGGATTGGTGATGAACTTCACAGCTGGAGACTGCAGCAACAAGGTGATTTTTTGAGAATTCACAGGAGAAAGGGAACCTTCCCTCCTAATCTCTGGACAAAAAAAAAACAAACAAACCAAAACAAAACAAAAAAAAAACAAGTCACAGAATCGTATTAATGTAATGGCAAGCACGGTCTATTATTTACCCTTGCAGAAACAGCTGCAGAAGTGATGATATAAAAAAGCCACCGCCTGCCCAATGCACCTAACTTGGCACTCCCAAGACAAGCAAACTGATGGATGTCCTTATGTTTAGTGATGCAGTGCAGGAGCTGGATGGTTTCCTGAGCTGTAGCTTATGAAACTCTGTGTCAAGTCTGCTGCTGTCCCCAAGTATAATGTGACCACAGCAGTTTTCACCAGCTGATGGTTTGGTTCAGTCACCCAAGTCCATTCTGGTTTCCCCTGCAGCTGATTTTAGAGAAATCTGATCTTCCAATCCAGCATTACACTTTAATTGCACTGGTTTTGACAAGCCCAAGGTTTTGGGGACTTGCATGGTAAATAAAACAAAACCGGACACAATTGCATTATTTTTAATCTGTCTTAATTATTGAAGTACAGAAGCAGAACTGAGCTCTGAGAATGTAACTCTGTAGAGGCAGAAACTCCTGATGCTCTTTAGCTACCAGAAAAATTCTTCCTGCCATTGAATTATGGCTATGGCATTCTGGCATTTTCAAATAAAACTATAATTTATTTGCAGTCCAAGAAAATTTGGTGTAGATGTCATCAACAGAATAAATAAAATTTCACATTTTTTTTCTTATCAGTTATAACTTCTTTTTTCTTCTTGCTGCACACATTATATTATTTTATCCATTTAAAACTGCAGACTGGATCAGTTTCTGGAGTTAAATTGATTTATACTGTCTTAGAACCTGCATTAATGTGCCTTAATTGTATTCCTTCTGACATTTTTCATTTAAATTAAAAGACAAATAACAA
>NW_005054393.1:2209315-2265706 GCF_000277835.1 Geospiza fortis | reverse complement strand
GTTTACACCATCATTGACCTTCTACTTCTTGGAATTTTATACAATATTGTTGTTTTTTTCCAAAAGCAAAGCAATTATCTATAGCAAAAACCATTTCCTAATAACTTATGGTAACATTTATCACACTGATTAGCTCTTTGGGTTTAAAGCAAAAGAGTGCATGGTAAATAATAAACTGAACAAAATACTTAGGGGTGGTAACTCCTTTTAAATTACTATTTTATTGTCTATGATACTAAATGATTATACCTATTACAAGTAATGGCTACATTACTTATAAATACTAATAATTCAATGTGTACCTCATTTCCACTTCCCTAACATAGAGAACTGGGATCTCCTTACAAGATCCACTGTATGTGGAAGTCCCTCTTTAATTGCAATACAAAAGATGGCAAAGAAACTTGAGCATCAAATGTTAAACATCCTTGGCCAAAATTGATTTTCAAGCTAAAAAAACCTAATGGATCAAAATAAGCAAAATTGAATATTTTTCTAAGCTTGTTAAAAATTTTTATTATTTCTCTATGTATTTTTTCCTGTTCAACATGGAAAACTAAGAAAATTCAAGCAGACACTGTGTTGGTTCTTTCCTATTAACCAATCCTATTTACAGAGGGATGGCAAAAGGATAGCAAGAAGTTTGATTTACTCATGGCAGACAAATAGAGAACACAAAGTTTGGTGGAGGTAAGAGTGATCCAAAGGAAGACAACTGGTCAATCATTTTGCTGGTGCTAACAAAGCAGGGAGTTATTTTTGCACGGTCCTAAGTTGCATAGTGGTCACTAGACTGATTGCTGATACTTCCCACTTGAAACAAACACTTAAGACTATGGTTTCCCAAATGTTTTGAGAAAACATTTTTGGTAGGAGTGTGATTACCACCAGAAAGAGTAGAAGAGACCCCTGCCATCCTATCCTGCCTTGGGTACACATTTTCCTCTTCTGCACTCACTCTTGTCTCCTTATCTAACAAGCCAGATGAAAGGTCCAATCTGGCTGTCAATGACAAGGACAAGAAGCCAGGCTATTTTTCAGGCAGTTCAGTTCTCCACTCTGGTATGGGATCCTGTCACATAAATTAGTGGTGACCAAAAAGACAGCTGTGCCTTCTTTGGTGACAGCCCACACTTAGGTCAGCTCACAGCTATCACAAAACCACACCTTTAAAAACCACAAGTATTTCATACATGATGCCAGGGTCGCTGCAGGTGCAATCACATGGGCAAATGCGGCAGTGCAGAAGCCAAGCCTAGCAAAAATAAACTGTAAATGCCCCACGCTACAAATCACACAGCCACAAAAATAAGACAGCACTATTTTTGCAACTACTAGGTGAATAGTATTCACCTAGTAGTTGCAAAATGCCTCTTTCTTTTTAGTTTCAAATGGACATTTACTAAGGTAAAAATGCTTTGTTTGTCTTAGTAATTGTTAAAGAACTTAAACTGTTGTATCCAGCATTGTGCTTGTAGCTTCACATCTAAAAACTGTATCTTCAGGTCCTTTTTTTTTTTTTAATTAGGTTTTTCAACCTGGTATAATAAAATTCCAGTCTCTCCTGGAAATGCAGATTTCCCCAGAACTGAATGGCACTGAACATGCCACTCAGAAGTTTTGCTGCCCCATACCTGGGCTTGGCTGGGAAGGCTCTGCCTCAGAGTCACTTCCTCCTCCAGTGGGAACTCTCTCCACCCTGTTGTTTACCACAGCATCATCTTCAGTCCTCTCTGTTGCGATGGTTCGCTGGATGTTTTGGTACCTAGATACATTCATAGAAAGGAACAACAAGATTTAGCTAACAGAGGTGCTTTCTGTTGCTTTCTGCTTTAACAATCAACAATGTTTCTGAATGATCCAAATATTTCTATCTTCTGTGTACAACAGAGTAAGAGCACTGCTGACTCTTCTCTTGCAGCTGGTGCAGCTACTCACACTTGGGCCAACCAGTACTCTGCAAACTTGGCATTTCTCTGTGACTAACAAACAGCCACAGCAGGTACCAAGTCAGCAATCCTCAGACTTTAAACACATATTTAGGCTGAATGTTGCTACTTCCCTTTGAAACATCTGGACACCTGGAACCCAAAACTAGAGGTGGATCACGGTTCCTCCTCTCATTTAGCCTTATGGAAGCACAACCAATGAAGTAAGGACCAGCCCTGTGATGTGCGGGGTAACCTTCTATTCTATAATTTCTATCCTGAACCCTGAAAATAAATCATCTTTACCTGATGAAGAACAAACAGCCTGGAGTGTTTTGAATTCACACTACAGAAATCAAATTCTCCTTAACTTGTTCACTCACAGTGACAGATGAATTGATGAACATGTTTTCTTGGTTCTACTGGCAAATTATGAATGTCTTATATGTATTATAAATGCATTTTATACATAAAGAAAGAAGGAAAGAAAAAGAAAGCATAAGGAGAAAGAAAGAACTAGAAAGAGAAAGAAAAGCAAAGCTACAAAACAGACTCTCTTAATTATTTTAATTAGCTTTTATTCCATCCTGATATTTTTAATCCTTCTTTCTTCATGGCATTTCCGTGTGTATTTGAAACAAGATGGCCTTGCTGCCTGCTTTTAATCTGATCCAGCATTGTTTGTCTTTAATTTTTCTGACTTACACTCTTTGCTTTCCTCAGCTTAAGATCCGACTTACAGATTTTTAATTACTTTCTGTCTCTTTATTTGTTAATGCACACTTTATTCCAAATAGAAGTTAGTCATGAGTAAGTTCCTCAAAGTGACACAGGATCATTCAAGACAAGAGTTAGGGTTTGGCTTTTTGATATCTCAAAAGACATAATCTCCAGTAGCTCACTGCAAGCCAATCTTAAGCAAAAGGTCTGGAGATAATTAAAGAGAAATAATTAAAGTTGTAATAGATTTGTACTAAACTTTCACAATCCTATGTGTCCCCCTCCAGTACTCAGTCATTTAAAGCTACAATTAGTGCATATTTTGATAGTTTAAGAAAACATCCATTTTTACAGGGAAATTCTGATAGCAGGTTTTGCAACAGCATGAATTTACTGCAGTTTTAAACCCTCTGGTTTAGACCTACATTTTGCAGCTTTATTCACTTGACTGCAGGCAACTGAATGAACTTTCCATTCCAGTACTGCAGGAGTTTTACAACACCCACATGCAATAGAAAGGAAAGGAAAAACCAACCACAAAATCCCCCAAGTTCATATAATCAAGGGATATAAGCAGACATATAGAAAAACCCTGTGCCTTCAATTTAATTACATGGTAGAAAATCCCCACTGGCAAACCTCAAAGAGCAACAGCAACTGTATGCCAACAAAAGGCTATACATTTCTTTATCATCTCAATACTATAAAATCACCTTATATAAATACCCAAAAATGCCAAAGTAATTGGAGAAAACATTGGAAGTGCAAAAGTTATGGGAATGAATGCCTCTGGAAATTTGCCTCCTTTCAAAGTGATTTGTCAAAGAAATGGAGCTTAAGAAATACCACACTGTGGCTGTCCTAACCATGATGGCTGTAATTTCTTATGTTGATTATTATCTTTCAAACTAATGCAAAGACAAGTCTAGACATACATATGCTGCAAAGTATCCTTTCAAGAGAGCTTGAACAACACGGGCTGTTATCTACCTGACCAACAAGTAAGCAAGTCAGGTAGTGGTCCAGAAAATAAGCAAGAGCCTTTAAAATTAGAAGCATGGATGTTTCTTTGGTGTTTGCCCAACACCTGGATTCCAGTTTTGCTTTCCCTGTATTCTCAAGTGACTCATACAGCTAAAGGGATGCTTGGAGCACAGAAGGAAAGCAGGACTAGGTTTAATCACAGCTATGGGGTTTTTTTCAAGCTGAATTTCCAAAGCTTTGTGGTTTTGGCTGGGCTGGAAATACCAAGCTTCCTAGTAATATTTTGGTCTTTCCATTCCCTTACACAAATTAAACCAGGAAGCCAAAAAAAAAGTAAATTTGTTTAAAAGAAAAGTCACCAAGGTTTTTCAAACTGCGGAGTGATGTTGAGTCCAAATTTTGTTTGAGACCTGAGCAAAAGTTCAGGCTGCTGCTAATTCTATCAGCAAATCTATTTTTGCTGTTGCCTCACCTAAAATGGCTGTCAGGTGTGTTTGCTGAAAAACATTTCAAATCATTAAGTTTGAAACACAACAAAACAGAATTCTGAAATGAGGGCTTAAAACAAAGTCCAATCCACCAGAGTGTTGATAATAACTATGAAAAGTAGCTATCCTGACATTCCTGAAATGTGGAGACATGAAATACCTGAAATTAGATTTAGGACTAGAATAACTTTAAAAATTATAACAGCCAGGTTAAAACTACAAAAATTACTTGCCACAGGGCAAATACTCAGGAGATTCAGTATGAATCCCTTTCATTAGTATCTTAGGAAAAGTTCGCAGGAAACAATAGAAGATCTTTGTATCCAACTTCTCAAATCAACAGAGCTCCTTGCAGAGAGGAGAGAACCACCAGCTTTTTTCCTTTCCTTTTTTCCCAAGAAGCCATGACATTTCATGTTTAATAAACTGCAAAGTCTCCAATGGAACTTGTATAAGTAGAGATTTGCCACTGCTGAAACTCCATACTTCTCCCTTTGTAACTGCATATATGAATACTAAAAATGGAGAGATTCAAAGAATATCAATCTTATTAAGTCTCAATTCCCAACCCAAACCAGTGATAATCAAATAATACCCAAAACAGACAGCCTACATGAAAACATTGAATAATATGAGGGAAGGAGGTCACAAAGATGATGCCTACGCTTCAGTTTCTGCTGTGATAGCTGGTTTAATGACTAACCTGCTCTAACTAACAGAATGGTAAATCACTCTTATAAGCATTTATTCCTTTCATGGTTGTTCTGCACTTCCATGAGCTCAACCTCAAAAAAAAAAAAAAAAAAAAAAGAAAAAGAAAAAAGAAAAAAAAAAAGGATGTATCGCCACAACAGCTTTCTGGTTTCTGCAGCAGATAAGTTTTTAAAGCGGTAGCCAAATAGTCTGAACTTTGACATGGCTAAAATCCCTCTTGAAGACCAATGCTAAATGACAGAGAAGTCATGTAAATCCCTTAAAAGAATCTACATTAAACATTCACTTTCTTAAGGTTTGTTTGTTTGTTGTTTGTTTTTGTTTTGTTTTTTTATATTAGCATAGCAGCTTGAGGCTTATGAGCAAACCTATAATGAAAACAAATACTGGGCAGGTTCTCTCATTTCTGCAAGACATAACACATGCTATGAAACACTACTCAAAAGGATGCATTTTGGTAAAAAAGGATTATTCTTCAAGAGTGTTTTGATGGTGTCAGTTTAAGTTGGCCCAGTTCTCCCAGACTGCCTCATTCAGGGCACAGCAGCTCCCAAATTATTCAAAGTTCTCTGAAAAGAGCTCTTTTAAACTCTGCATCCTTCTCTCAGCTGCAGATCTTTCTCTAAGCACAAAAGAAAAAGCCAAAAAACTTTTGTGGCATTTTACATGCTATAATTAAAATATAATTTCAGTCTTGCTTATCCTTTTCTAGAAATGGCGTCATTATAGTAAGCAGGGAATTAAAAAAAAAACCCCAAAGCCTCTTTTTAAGCAAAAATGGAAGATTTTTGACCAATTGTTTATTTTTTTTCTTTCCTTTTAAATTCAGTCTAAAAAGCAAGCATGAGAAGACAATGATAATCAAATCTATGTGTGGATGAGTCAAACAAAGCTAAAATATAAACCACATTAAGAGGTATCTCAGCCAGCTCAGAATGAACTGACAGATTTACAGGGCCCAGTGCAACACTAAGCAGACCTGTCTACCTCTAGAAATGTGCATGGTCCTATTAGAGCAGGGCTCTGCCCTGGAGAAGGAGACAGACCTTTCCACAGGCCTAATTAGCTTGGGTAGAAACATCACATGGACACAGCAGCAATTCCAGTCAGGTCCCAAAAAGCTTTGCAGCACAGCACCAGGTGCTGATCCATCAATAGCACTGCTACAGTTCAGCAGAAGGGACTCCATGCTTTGGAAGAACACTCCCCTCCATTTGCTGGATGGAGCCAGACCTGGGGATCCCGTCTGGCGTTGCCGCGGCTGTGGGCCGCTGCCACGTGGTGGTGCGGTTGACGTGGTCCACGTAGAACACTCTCCCATGGCTGTCTATCCGAGCTTCCCAATCTAGGGTTGGAACAAAAGGAAGGGGTGATGCTGTCAGTGGGATGCCTTCCAGAAAACCTGCATGTGGGAGGTATATACAGACACACACACATACACAGACAGGGTATATACACACAGGAGATACTATATATATATACATATATAGCCTACATGCAATACATACCATGTGTATATATTCAAAGTACACATTCAAGTGTGTGTATCTATTATTTGCTCGTCTATATATACATATATGCAGAATACGCATATACAGACACATTTCGTACACAGCACACAGGTAGACCATGGAGTTCACTACCACAGCACATGAAAAACTAGTGACACACAGGGGCTACATTTTTAAAAGGATGAGGTAATTTTTCATTTTGTGATATTGCTTGGCTGAATTCACTGCAGGTCGGAGTAGCCACAAAGAACCAACCCTTACATGAAGATTACATCTGAGCTAACACGGCAAATCCCATTTTTTAATTTTTTGTTATGTTTCAGAACAAATATGCTTTATTTCTCTTCCTTTTGCTAAGTGGCTTCAAAGGACAGCATACAGCAATTAAAGACTTCACTGAAAACTGATCACAGACTCTTTGGAAATACCTTAGAAATCTCTCTAAACAGAGAATTGCTCTCATGAATGCAAACTAGATTGAGATTTTGCAGAATAATATTGAGCCTTCTATCATTATTGTTTTCTGCTACTGTTATTGTTCTCCCATGATTGAAAACTAAAAATTATTTGGTATATGATGGCTTGTGGAAAATGGTAATGTTGATAAAAAAAATAGAGTTTGTAACAGAAGAAATTCAGAAGTGAATTAGCTAGCAAAGCCACGTGTCAAACTGGTTGGAATGAATGGAAAAGTGGAATAAATTAGGCTTGCTAGTTTCATATTTCCACATGACCCATCAGCTGATGGCACATCTATGTAAATACATGCACATACTTTCTATGTGAGTTTAGATGCAAACCTCACTTGCATTCACACACAAATCCACATATGGTGATTACCTTTGAGGGCAAACACTTCCTCATATTCCCATATTCTTACTATGATACCATCTTCCCTGACGAGTTCTCTCCTCCTATGGTTTTCTATGATCAAATTCAGGATCATCTGAATTTCATACTTTATGTATTTCATTTCCTATTCTCTAAGAGCAGGATGTAAATGCACCTTTTCCTACTATATTTGGAAACCTATCTTTCATGATCAGTTCCCGTCCTTTGAATGTTGGCCCCGACTAAACCTACTTCCCATATTTGATCCCAGACAAGTGTAGGTTGGCAGAAGACCATGGCTAGCTGCCTGCCCCTGACAGCTGAATCCCACAGACCTTAAAAGATGGGTGCTGGGAGTCCTTGGAGAAATTTTCTGTAAGACTCCAAGACAAGAAGAGCCATAAACACATGCATTGCTTCTTTCAAAGCTACCAAAGTCTTTAAAGACACAAACCCTATAGTCACACCATGGGCACACATGCAGCAGCTCTCACTGCGAAAATCACTACATTATTTAAGGAGAGGACTCCCTCTTCCAGGTAAAGTTTCCCAAGGATGTGGTAGCTGTTTCAAGAACAAGATCACAGCTTTGTGAAAACCACGTCTAGAACATAAGACAGTGAAAAAAGCACATCAAATACAACATACACACATTGAGGTAAATCAGACTGACACATTAGGCAGGTCGAAGGCCAGAGCCTTGCTGAGCATGCTGGCACTGGTAGCAGGTGTACCACTGTGGGTGGGAAATGGCCCTTCTGAAGCTATGCATCTGCGGTATCCTCAAGGAAATAACCTTGACCAGATCAAAGATGATTCAGCTTAACATCATGAAGATCTTAATTTTCCTTGCTGTTTTCTGGCAAAGAACAAATCCTAGCCCTCACTCCACACTACTGCTGTACCTCATAACAAGTTAAGAATGATATAGGTCGACAGAGAATTAGAAGCTTGTATGCAGTGATGTAGAACCACACTCTAGACAGCTTACAGAAGACATCAATTGGTCATATTGGTCTGCTGATGGACACTTAGCAAGAAAAAATATTATTACACAGCCAACCAAGATTTTACAATAGATCCCTGTGCACCATGAGGTCTACAGGCTGTTTTGCACTAATAAAATACAACTTAGAGTTCCTAAGCTTCTAAGCATGATATTTGGAAACTTAGGAGTAAGGAAGCTTGTCCAGAGCTTGGAGATCACAGTGAAAACATGACGTCAGAGTGAATTATGACTTCAGGAAGGCTATCTTTGTTGGATGTGTCAGACATACAGCAGCAGTATGTACAGACATGAACTACACCTGTCAGCGAGTGTTGCTTTATTCACTGCTTCACGGGTATATCCACCTGAAACCATGGGCTGACACTGGCATGCTAAAATATTATAAACTGTGTGTCTCATGCTTCTTGCAATAGCATTTCTAGTCAGCTGAGTAACTCCTTTTGGTTACTTGGCAAGGCTGTTAGAGGGTGGTAGGTACAACTTCAGTTGTATGCAGGTAGCAGGTGTACTTCCTACCTTCCCATAAGACAGCCTGTAAGTCACACAAGTCACTGAAGCTCTCTGAATACAATACCAGATTTATGGACAGATGGATAGATACCTGCACAGTGAGACAGACTGACAGGTGAACAGACAGGCAGAACTCTGCTTCCAAGCTGTGCTCAAGTCGCTTCATGCTACTTTGGGGGTAAAGATGATCTAGGAAGCAGCCAAATTTCCTCAGGGACTTTTGTTAAGTTTTCCAGGTAAAATAAGACTGTGACTACTACGAGGACTAACCTCTATCTAACCTCCACAGTAAGAGCATGCTAGAGAATGGGCTAGGGATGTGAGAGTACTGGTTCTGTTCTCCAGTGATCCCCCTCCATCAGCCAAGTCATATTTCACAGCAGCGTCTGAAACTGCTCTGATTTATATCAGAAGATGCAACTTTTTCTGGCAGGATCATGAGGGCAAAGAAAATACATTGTCTTTTCCTCTCCAAGCTCAGCCACACCTTTGGCAAAGCACAGCTCAAAAGAGGGCACACGTATTTTGCTTGGCTTCAGTTCTGTAGAGTTTCCAAACACAGGCATAATAAGGGGTGACTGGTAATGCTGTCATGAGGCCGTGCAAACACCACAAATCTTCAGTTAATCTCGTATCAGACTTAGCCTTCAGACTGGTCATTAGGAAACTCCTACATAAATAAGGAATCTCTTATCTTCATTTTCCCAAATAAAACTGTCTGAAATTAAATTTCCTCCTCAAGACCAGCTGTTGTGGGGTTATGATGAAATCAAGCTATTCAGAAAACTATTCAAAAGAGAAAGAAGACTGGTCAGAAGATTCTCCATGACCTAAATAAAATCAGTCAACACTGAACTTGCAGCACTGGTAGATTACCTTCACCTCTACTTATAGATGGAAGCCAACATTGCACATGAGAAGTAAGCCAGCTTTGATCATATAACTTGGGCTTAAAATGTAAAGTTCCTTCCTTTCACATGATTGAAGACCTATTTATCTAGGATTAGGAGTTATTAAAGGCACTGAGATAGCGATACTGAATTTAAGGAGAAGAAAAATTTCTAGATTAAGGCTATGGTTTTCCTTTTGAAATTACAGTAAAATTCCATTGAGAGTTTTTGGAAATCAGTTTCCTAAGTGATATTATTCAATTCAACTTCATTTCCCATTCAAAGTTAACTTAGTACATTTATTCCTGTTAAGATCAATATATTTAAGCCCACAGTGTCAGCCTTTATTGTAAAAATGGTGTTCTGTGCTAATGCTGAAACAAAATCCTACAAAGGGATATTGCTTCTGTACTTTATCATCACATACTGCATTTCATGTCCTTACACCCTGATGTGAAAACACTTGAGAAAACCAATGGTAGAAATACTTGCCTTTTGAGGATAACTATAAGAAAGAGGAAAAATGTATTAAATTGGTGCTGAAGAACATGGAATAGATTTACAGTATATTCTGTTTACCTGAGCTGGTGTTGGTGTGCTATCATTAAGTCATCTAATAGGGAATGTGCCCGATCCACAAAGTGTTGTGGTAAGAGTGGGAGGAAGAGAAATATTTCCCTGTTACAGAGGTAACCGTTCCCATTTCATCATTCACTGGCAAGCCACAGTGGGACTCTAAAAAGACTTTATTGGGCTGAAGGCATTTGAATCATTCATGCTACTGTGCGGCTGACGCCACCACCGGGGCTATTTTCAGCTCAGGGAATACTGACAGCATGGTTGGCAAATGATGAATTATTTGTCAAGGGCACCATAGGCCAAATAAGTGTGTTCCCGTCTTGGGCTTTGAAGAAAACAGAGCGCTTTGTTTGTGTGCCCGGTTGTTTTTGTGAGGCACGGCACATTTCAGGCTTGAAATCCGGCGCTCAGTTGAAAGGTGATCGGCCGCACGACGCAGGGCACAGATTGCGCTCTGCTGGGCACTGAACGCCAGTGCAAGAAGCAGGGAAATCCTCCGGGAATCCATACAGGAAAGGCTACAGAGACAAGTAAAAACAACTCCAGCAGCTGCTTTGGTGTTAAAAATCCTGTGTTATGACGCTGCTAATCTACCACACTATTCAAAACCCTCTCACTTTTATTCCATGCAAGTGTGGACTGCACTACAGTGCATAATGAACATAAAGTTCACTGATTATCAAATCCAAAGACAGTATAGCAAGACCACTGTACATGAGTGCCTTTTCCCAACTTCTGCTGGTTTGGTTCAGATTTGGACCTGTCTGTCCCAGGAGCATCCTCACTGTGAAAGGGCTGCTGCTGGACCTGCATGCAGATGTGACAGACCACAGGGACTGCCATCCCAAACCATCTTGGAAGTTGGTTACAGAAAACCTGGAGACAAATGTTACAGAAAAATCAGAGTACTTTGCTGATACACCGTCCAGAAAGCCTTATTGCCAGGCTTCCAGAACAACTGACAGATCCAAATCATTCAAGTCTGAACACAATGATTGGAAAAAGGGAATAATTTAATTTCAGGGAAGAAGATGGATGAAGGCAGAGAGGGAGGTTATGGAGCTTGTCCAAAACAACATAACAACACTTGAAGTCAGGATCAAATAAGGGAAACAAAAGGGCATATTGCTTGGGTTCTGGAGAATGTATATGCAGAACACACAGGGTTCTTCAGAAAGACATACTGACCTCTACACTGTTTGAGTTAACAGGAAAACCTGAAAAAATGCAATAAAATAAAAAAACTAAAGCTTACTTGGTGGAAGAGGCTCATCGATAGTTGGGTAGTGATGATGGTCAGGCCTCAGAGAAGGAAGCTGGCTGACTGGCTGAGAATTATGGAGTAAAGGACAATCACCTATGGACAAGATATTCAAGACATTGACAGTCATTCACTGTTTTTACAATGTGGTTCAAAAAATGTGTTACTGTAAATCAAGTGATTATTTAAAAAATAGGTTAACCTGATGTACTAGCATCTCTGGGTATTCCTATTTTCAAGGCACTATTTTAATAGCAACTCATAAGGCAAAGAAGTATTAAAATAATGTAGTCAAATCTCTTGAGTCAATGCTGAACTGTTATGGGCCAGATTCTGGACTCACAGACACACAACTGTAAGCGATAGAATAATCAGGCTTGATCTCTGAGAAATACTGTTCATGTACAACTAAGCTCAAGCTTCTGCAGCAACTGGCAGGAACATGCAAAATCCTGGTTCCAACTTTTAACTCATTCCATCAGTGGAATAAAAGGCTAAAAGCTGCCTTGGATCTTTCTCTCTTTTTCAAAAAGATCAATGGCTGCATATGTAGACTGTAATGGCAGGATTTTGCAGTCCCTGCAAAGCAGAAGATCATCCCCTTCCACGGGTATTTTTCAAAATTCAAAGAGTCCATCTTGGGTTGAAGGGGAGAGAATGAGAGAAGGACCAGAAACAGGTAGGAGACAGGTGGTAGAAGAGAAGGATAAAAGATAGTGAGATATAGTCAGGATCTGAGATAAGGAAGGAAGACCTGAGATAGAGAAGACGGAAAGAAGAAGAAGAAGAAGCAGCAGCAGAAGAAAAATAGTCACACAAGATACAGTGCAGAGTAAGTTTTTAAACACTAGCATTGTATATATGTCCATATATAGAATTGTTTGGATTGGAATGGACCTTAAAGATTGTCTCCTTCCAATTACCCTGCCATGTTTAAATATGAAATAAATGAAACCTAAGTAAATGTCCAAACTCACGTTCTGTTGAGAGGAACAAGTAACTTAAGACCAAGTCAATGCTTACAGAATCCTTTAAGAAACTAAGACACTCTAGTAGGGAGGGAAAAGCATTCCACATCTTAGACTTAACATGCTAAAACTTCACAGGTTCCAGAATAAAGATTCCTTCTTGCCTTGTCTCTAAAATCTTAGAAACCAGGACTATTTATCTTACTAATGGACATATTTGCATACTGTGTGGTAACAGTTTTTGACTATAAGTTCCAGCTTGGCTTGTTAATACAGATACACTCTGAATTGCATAAACATAATATTTACTTGAATCAGAAAGATGCAGCTTATGGAAAAAAGATATATTAAGCTGAATGGTCTGGTGATTCTGGAATATTAAGCCAAATTCAGTATGTACCAGCTGGTTTAGCTGTCTTTAATGTTACAATCTTAACAGCCAGAGAATGAACATTTTGTAAAGATCCCTAAACATATACCAATCAAATATAAAAACAAATTTACCAAAAAAAAAAAATTAAATACTTTTTTTCCTTAAAAAAACCAAGAGCCAGAATGCAGAAGCCAATTTTGTATAAAACTGTGAAAAACCTCACACCTCTCAGAAATGAGAAAAATCACTTAGATAAAAATACTCCCTCTTCTAGGTGCTCTGATGATACCGTATGGCCTGTTAAATGCCTTCATTAAACCACTTGTGTATAGGCGTATCTCACAGATGTATCTGCTGCATGTTTTGAGCACACAGCAGAGTTACATAACTTTATGACTCAGTGCTAAAAGTCCATCTCTCACAGCCTTAAAAATTGCGCTGTTACTACAGGTGTAGCACTGACTACCAGATCACCCACCTATGTTTCTTTACTTACCTCACCACAATTGGCTCTCCCCTAGTCAAGATAGTTACGCCAAGCCAGCTGAAGCATGGTAGTGTCAGTCACCTGGAGTGGGTGGAGGTGACCACATCTACTGGATGTGTAACAGCTGCCAAGTCATGGAGCAACATGCACACTGACTGAGGCACACCTGGTGCCACCGAGAGAGTGCTAAGAGCTGGGCTGCCCTTCAGACACACGCTCAGCTAAACAAGGCAAAGCCACCACGGACACTGCAGAGCCTCCTCTTTATGGAGGCTCAAGTCTTGGTGCTGTACTGTACTGAACCCATATGCAGACGACACCCTCTCCCACCACATCCCCTATCAAAAGCTCACACAGTTCAAAACAACCACCAAACCTGCACATATGATCTCACACATACACAAGCTCATGCCCCCTTAGCTATACTTGCATGTAAATGCTGTTCACAAGCAAAGCCTCTCGCCTGCAAGGAAGGAAGCTGGGTGTCTATGCCTGTGTACTTCTGAAAATTTAATGATTTGTACTAGATTCTGCTCTACAGACTCAAAAATTCCCTAGTCCCAGTTGTCTACAAAGTATTTACACAGGCTGGTGTAATTTTTTTCTGCAGGGGTAGGGTCTGTGGTAAAGGAAGTTGTGAGTAAATAAATTGAGAATGGAGAAAGAAAACATAGATGAATGCTTTGATTGGAGTTCCTCAGCAAAACCCAAATAGGTTATCCTTTTGCTGCCATTTTAATTTGGTGTCACTTACAGAGGGAGACAGATGACTCAGAATTAGGGAGTGCAAAGACTACCTCTTGACCTTGCTGCATACTCCTGACTGCAGCTGAGTCCTTTACTTCTTCAGCTGGAGAAAAATTACACACTAGCTGAAAAAGAGAGGAGTGATCAACTCCCCCTCTTCATGTAACTGCAGAGAGCATGAAAGGAGTTACCAAAAGGGGGGACTTAATGTAACTGTGAAGGAATTGGAAAAAATAGTACCTAAATCACAAAGGCAAAAAAAAAAAAAAGTATATTCTATCTCTAGGGAAGGATAGGGATATGAGAATTGTATTTAATATAGCGAAATTTCCAAAGTATCTAAGAAAAAAATATAAATCTCTGTTGAGTTTTCCTATGATCTGCGGTACATTTGTTTGACGCGTGGAGAATTGGAACAAATGGGGCTTGAAAACTGTGTTTGTAAGAGCTTATGATTATGTATGGCTAACAAACATTTGCAGAAACTGGCCCAAACCTTTATGTGGTGCAAATCAGCATATCTGCCCTTTGACAAGCACAAGCTGGTCCTCTCACTGACTATCAGAGACATGGCAGCACATCAGACATGTGATATGGAAAAATCCCAGGAAAAAAGGAATGAGTTGGTGGATGTGATAACGCTGATCTGCCACATAACTAAAGTAACTGATCTTGATTTTATAATGATGCATGTATATCTACAGTAATTCATATATACGGATCCCTACCTGATTTAGTTGGTTTTGTTGGGATTTTTAAGGACAGGCTCAATTATCCAACCCTCCCTTATATCTGGCCCAGCTCACAACCCCTGAGTTTGTAGGAAATAAACTGTGAGATGAAACCTCAATTATCTGATGCCTTCTGTGACATCTAGATAATCAGGGTCACCCAGAGCATCAGTTCTCAGGATCTAACCTTCTCTTCTCCTGCTTGGACCTGCTACTGGGGTGTCTAGACCCTCTGCGGCTCTCTGTGGGTTCCCACCATGAGCTACTAGTTCATCTGGCCACTGGGAGGAGCCATCCACTTGCTCCCTGTCCAGCTCAGGGCTCTGCACTGAATCTGGCACTGACTCAAAAGCACTGTTCTCCTCCTCATCATCATCCTGAGAGGAAAAGACTGTGCTCTCGGAAATCTTTGCGCTGTCAACGGAAGAGAAGCGCGTGTGGCTGGAGAAGCGATTGTTACTGTCATAGCAGGAGGTGCTGTAGCACGAAGTGCTGTAGCAGGAGGTGCTGTAGCAGGAGGTGCTGTAGCAAGAAGGGCTGCAGCAAGAGGTGTCGCACGCCTCACATTCGTTGTCACCATTGGGCCTGGAGCTCGACTCGCTCTCACTTCCTGTCCTGGGGGGTTCCCCATCCAACAGCCCATCATTCAAGTCAGAGAGTTGCTCATCCAAGGTCCCAGGAGGCACCGTGCTCTGGCTGAAATTCTCTTCAGCCTCATTTTCCAGAGGAGGCTCTGCTGCCACGGTCTCACTCTCACTGACCACCTCCTTATCCATCGCCTCCTTGACAGTAGACTCCTCATCGTTCTCTCTGCCATTACCACCATCTTGCTCTTCTTCCCCATCGCTGCTCATCTGTGCTGAGGGCAGGCTGTGAAGCAGGTTGTGTATCCGTATGTAGTGTGTGCGAGGGGTCTCTGGCTCACCGCAAGCTGAAGCTATGACTGTCTCAAGTTCAGACACAGGCAGGGAGCACGGCCTGTTTTTCCTCTTTGCTGTGGTCCTCAGTTGTAGTTTGTTGTCTTCCTCCTCCTGGGCTGAAGCCCCTTCTTCTTCTTCGTCCTGACTCTTCTCTAGGTCTTTGCCAGCATGCACATCTGCACTCACCTCATCAATATCTACTGATTCTATGCTGGTCAAGACTCCATCATCTCCCTGAATACCAGAATTGACCTTGTTATTTTCCCTAACTTCGGGCTCAGGAGGAGACATGCAAGCCGTCAGATCCGACTGCTCCATGAGGTCCGTAGCACTCAAAGAAGGCAGCACTTCTCCTGGGATAGATTCCAAGGGCTCAGGAACTGGCACCGCATCAACCTCCCCATCTCCTGCTAGCTCTTCATTTAAGCTGTTCTGGTTGACTTCCCCAGGTGGTTTGACAGCCCCTGGGCTATCGACACTGTTCACACTGTATCCATTTAGCTGTTCTGGAGCTGTACTTTCTGAGGTCACTGTGTTGATGCATGGAGGCTCACCGAGGCTTTCCTCTGTGGGGTTGCTCACAGGGCTTTCCGGGAGGTCAGCTGGCTCAGGATCTGCACTAATGGAGACCTCTTCATCATCTGTATGAGACAGGAAAAGGAATTACTTACTCTTTTAACAAGAAGTGTTGACTGAACCAGAGGGTTGGCTATGGGGCACAAGCGTCCACAGCAATCTGAGAAAATTAAAAGTATAAATTACAGTGTGAATGAGTAGGCAACCGAACAACTATAAGGAAGTGCTGAGGTTTTTTCACTAGGCAGTCTTTGTACATTGGATTTAATCAAGGGTTTACTCATGGTGGTAATCTGTATGCAGCACCCTGCCTCCTTGCAGCATTACCTGAAGGTAACACCTTCTTGAAACTTCTCCTTGAGCCAAAACGGAATCAGAGGAATATTATGGGAATCAGGGAAGTCTTCTCTGGGATTTTAATAACAATCTTCTTGTCACACTGAAGCTGGCAAGACTCCACAACAGAGAATGCAAAAAACTGTGTTTGTCACCCCTGAAAGGCAAAAACTTCCCCCAAAAGATCCCTTGACATGATCCTCATCTGTACCACCTCCTCTCAGATGTCAAACAACCTGGGCTCTTTCATGCCATCCAAATAGTGAAAAGACAGAAATCAGGGTTTTCCAGCAAGTGAAAAGCAATGATTTCCAGCCACTAATGCAGCTGCTGTTGGCTTGACAAACTGTAGCTGAGAGGGCAGAGAACCCTAGAAGCAAAGAGTCCCTGAGAAATACTGTTGAGACTGTGACATGAAAACCAAGGTTCAACCTTAGACAATCATGACAGTCACTTCCAAATTATTACAAGAGAACATGAAACAAAACCAAATCAAGAGAGAGGCAAGAAATTGAACATAGAATTATTTTTTGATTTACTTTTTTCATTAAAAATAATTAAATTGAGAAATTTTCTAATCATCTTTGCTATTACATTCTCCATTTTTACTTTTGAAGTGCTCAAATGCAGATGACTACAAATAGCACCCCATAAAACGCTTTCACTAGGTCAGGTGATAGAGAAGCAGATGAGAGAGAGACTTCAGTTTTCCACTCTCTTCTCTCCCAGTGATATGGTGGAGTATTTGGAACAGTCAATAACAGGGTTATATGAGACACCAGTAGCTCTGTCCTAAGGGGAAAGAGGGAAGAAATTGTCACTCACGATGCATCCTGTGATGCAGGACTTTATGCACCTCCCTTTGCTCGTGACTGTACCTAAAGTCCCAGAACAGCCAGGAATTAATGCAGATTTCTAAAGAGAAAGAATGCAAACAAACAAACAAAAAAATTCTAGAAATCTAGATAAATGATGGGTTAAGACTGAGAATTACCTGGATGGATGGAAGAAGTTATCTCAAATCGGAACTGCAGCTGGCCACTGACATGATCTGTAGGAAGCCTGCGACCCAGAGTGTAGCTTACAACCCTGTCCCTGAAAGAAAACAAATATTGTCACAATAGACTATAACCTATCCTATGTCTACTGTGCATAGATACATCTGCTGTGTCCTACAAAAATCCATAATAAAATACATAAAGGCTATTCATCCCAGCCATGAGGGCATGTTGACTTGCATACAAGAGAACAAATGGCAGAGGAGAGGACAATGTCTTCAATTACAATGGAACAGTAAGTGAGTAAGACAGGCTGCTGGGACACACAAGCACATATGTATAAATATAGAGAGAATGGTGGGAATGAAACTTCTGCAGTATGGGTATGAAAATAGCGACATGGGAAGCAAACAACTCCCACTTCAGCTATTGTAACAAGAATTTGCTTCCCTGAAGATCTGACCATCTACCTTTTCATAGAACCTCACATTTCTGTATTTTCATCCCTTCGCCATGTCTGCAAAATTCAGCTTTCCTGTTCTTGTTTACAAAACCCTGTGCAGGCCAGTCCCCGCACACCACCTTCTCTCTCTAGACTGGCTGAGTGACTGCTCTTCATCTCTTTCCACCCCTCTTACCTCTATGAAGCTGAAATATCAGGAGAACACCTTCCTGACAAGGTTGATCAATGACTCCATTCTGTTCTGGTGCAGGTCCCTCCCTTTGCCACACTTCATCCACCCCTCAGAACAGAATGAAACTATAGAAGAGATTAACTTCCCAGCTGCCCACAATGAGGCTGAATCAATCTCTGCAAAGCATATCTTGAGTGTAACGGGTTCACTAAATAGTAATACTTAAACATCTTTTGAAAGAAACATAGTTCACTTCCAGTTGAGCCAAATATACTTGCTAGCATAGTTTCACATGCATCAGAAACTCATACAATGAGACAACCTCGAGATTTGCGTTACCACCTCTTTGAACTTGTGTGCATACTTCTCACTGAGCTTGCCTGAGATTTAAATGCCACTATGGTGGCATTAAAGCTGAGCCAGATCTAGTGCAGGTTGGAGGCACTGCTCTTGGCAAAGTATATCCTTAGATAGACAGTGTTTACAACAAGGAAGTAAAATAGGAAGTTATAATCAGAAGATGATGAGAAATCTCATACAGAGGAAAGCCAGTGATACCAGTTAGAGAGTTCTACCTTCCCCAAGCTGTTCTTATCCATCTGGTTTCTAAAAAGCTACTCTATCTTCTCTACTTGAGAAACAGGGAGGTAACTTAGTCCCTTCTGGTAGATTCAGCTGTCAATATCACAGCCAGTTTCTGAACCAGCTGTTCAAAAACACTTCCAACAAGCTCATCTTCCTGCTGCTCTGCTGAATTGAGATCCAATTATCAGAAATGCCTTCTTGGAAACTGCATTGCATATGCTTTCCTCAGAAGATGATTCTTTTTCTCCCTTGCTCTTCAAGGTCTGAACATTACAGGCTTAGAGACAGCTTCTTGGCTTTTTCTGATTACTATCCATCTTCCTTAAATTGGTTTGTGTTATTTTAGTAACATACACTTTCTCAGGACTTTCATGCAATGGGGAAGCAGGGCAGCGCTTGTGAGCTCAAGGTTGTTCCTTGGCAGCAGGGTAGGGTCAGAAAGCATTAGTTACAACATGCCACGTACATATTTTTATAATATTTCCCCTTTCCAGAAATTTAAAAGAGAAGAAACAGATCTGGCATGTTTTTAGCCCATAGGTAATTCTCTGAAACATGAAAACAGCCTGCTGATAACATTAAAAGAATATTCAAATTGAAAATATTGCACTCTCCAAATTCGCAGCCATGATACACAAAAAACATTTTCTTTCCTAAATGCCAGCTCTCACTTTTCAAAATGCCATGCAAACGGTTATAGAGGGAATTCTGTCTGGCCCATAGTCCTATAAAGTCTAATTAAAACCAACACCGTATTTCAGACAAGTGTCAGTTTAATAACTTCCCCTCAACATCATTATATCACAATAATGGTATATCACCAGGGACTTCAGAACAGCAACGCACTCGTTAAACAATGTAAGCAGCAACATTTACCCTATGGCATGTCTTTCCAAGAGGCGCTGAACCGGCATGGAGAGCTTTCCCAGAAAACGCTTGATGATCGGTCGGCTCTTTGCAAATTTGTCTTTAACTTCTATTTCCAGGACATCCGTGGGCAGGGAGACAAAGCTGAATTGCTGAAATAAAAGAAGGGCACAGAACAATAAGCTGGTGGCTGGGCCACAGCAACACAGAGTACTACAGCTGAGAGGAACACCTCAGCACAGAGATGTGAGGACCTAGTGAGGTGAATGATACATGATCGCTCTTTTCAGATAGATTGTTTTGAAATACCTCCTTTTCTATTCATCTATGCCCCAGCTTAAAAAGGAAGAACTCTGAAAACTCTATTTGTCTGGATCAGTCTCCTACCCCGATTCACACCACAGTCTCACAAAGAGCTCAACCAGAAGGAAAGCCACAGCACAGGCTATTTTCACAAACAATAATGAGATAAACAGGAACAGCGCCATCTAAAACTGCTCCTGTCACCAAGTACATTGAAAGGTGTTGACTGCTGTCTCAACTGGTCTGGTCATAAGAACATCTATTTGTCACTAATGTTTCAGTAAGCTTTTAGAGACTGCGTGCATGCAAATCTGGGATAGGAACAAGGAGAATGATATTTTAGGTTACAGGAACAAGCATGAGAGCATTAGGGCACCTGGAGTTGTCTAGATGTCCCAAAGGTCAATTTAAAAATAGTAGTGAGGAGGAAATATATTTGGTAACTTGGCTTTGCTTTCTCCTAGACTAGCTAAATTCATTACAGGTGTGGAGCTGGTGACACGGGTCACAATAATTTTCCCAAACATCTGCTACTGCTAGAATATAATCAATCAAAAAAGCACATTTGTGCTGTGGTGCACAATAGCAGGAAAACTGTCAAACCACTGTTCACCTGAGAGGTCAGTATTGATCTGGAAGACAGCTTCTGTGCTAAGTGAATATTGAGATAGATGAAAGGATTTTTCTAGCTTTCCCCCTGCCAAACCCAATCTTCACAACAGAATCATTCTCTGGGTTACCAAGATCTGGAGTTATAGCCCTAAATCACTTGCTCTATTGAATCATGGTCTAATTCAGAGATGCTTAGTTTAAATGGCTTCAAGTGAAACTAACGTAAGTGGGATATTCTGTTAATCACGCCCTGCAAAAATGTAATTAATCAGAGAAGTACAATTCAAACGAGCTAAAGTGTTATTTTATTCTTGTTTTCTTCTACATCTTTGCAACAGGCTACCAATTAAGATAAATGCACCAAACAGGAGAACCTGAATTCCCCATGTATAACACAAAGTTGCCTTAAAAAATAAGTTGTCTTACTATGACTGTTTCACCTGCTAACAACCTTGAGTAACTACCAGTCCATGACACTTGAAAGCAGAAGAGGGGAATTAACTTTAAAATGAATTATTGTAACATAGAGCAATTTGCCATTTGATGAATTCTCCTTTTTTGTGCTGCTGACTCCTATATTGTAAGTATAGTCTCTGTGGGGTGGAGCACACACACACATACAGGTACGGAGAGAACTGTCCACAAGTGAAAAGCAAAATGTAGGTTTAATGATCTGAATCTCCTGAGGTCAATAATATATTGTCTTGTGGTGCAACTCTGAAGGAAATCAGAATCTGCATGGAAATTTATTTTCATAGTATCATATGGAACTAAGCCTGATAGCTCCTTCCTTGCACAGGACACATATTGACCTTTTCCAGAGTAATAATCAGCACCTGAGCAGAGAGTGTGGCCCCCAAGAAGCAAGATGTATTGGAATCAGCCAAAGAAGAAGTCCCATTTCCCTTGAACAGCTGTGCCTCAAGACATACAAACACCAGGATATTCCATAAAAAGTGTAAAATCCAATTGTGCTCATATTCCATCACCTGCCAAACTGTTGCATTTTGGTATACCAAGACTGCCCTGGGACCAGGCCCTGGCCCATGATCACAGCTCCCAAATGTTTTCTCTAGAAGGATGTTCTCACTCATAAAACCAGCACCATTTTGGAAACACAGTTAAGCCTTTAAGACCAGAAGTGTCCTGTGGCAGAGCTCAAAGGCTTTGCCACTTGGAGGCAACTGCAGTTTGAGATCAAAAGTGAACTCACTGAAATGGGTTTGGACACAGCTTGTAAAACAGTGATAATTTTACATAATTCAGTTTTCCATTATCTAAGAAGTTGCTCCTGCTGTTGCTCTCATCTAGTTTAATTCTTATCTGGCAAGATTTTTCTAAGGCAATCTCTGACTGCAGGTGCCTCAGGCTCATGCCATCCACACTGAAAATCCAAAAGGAATCCTTGTTTGTAGAACAAATGGGCTTCTAGCCCTCTGAAAAAACAGATCACAGTGAAACACCTTGGTTTGAGAACTCAAAGACTTACAAATCCATTTTCAAAAATCACCAATCACTTTTGAAAATATGTTTCTTGTGACATTTAATGATTGGAACGTAATATTTGGATGTGGAAGCAAATCACCATCAAATCCTAGTTTCCCTCTGGTCCTTCACCATCTTTTCTGACAAGTGCCAGATCCTGTACCTTAGCCACAAAATACTTTTTTGTGTAAGTACTGATTGTACTTACACTGTTCAAAGCCTTGGCCTACTATCCTGCTTGGCCTCTACTATTCTGTCTGTCTGGAAGAGAAAGAACTCTGTGTTTCATGGTCTAATCCAACTTAACTAACCTAAAGTACTAATATATTACTGATGGAATAAATTAAATCATCTCTTTGCCTAATATTTGCTAATTATCACACAGTGGCCAGTTTGTGAAAATGAAAGCATAAGCTTCACATCTAAGTTAAAAAAAAAACCAAACCCAAAATCCTAAACAAAGGAAAACAAAACAACCCCACCATACCCCCAAGCCCCCCAAACCCCAACCAACCAACCAAACAAAAAGACACTAATTATAAATTCCGCAGTACCCTTGGGTTAACACTCAGGGGTGTTGTGATTATTAATTCATCCCAAGGAGGGGTAAAAAAGGAGGCTGCAAAATTTTTATCTCTGCTTACAACAGAGATAAAAATCAACTGTCTTCAGGAGGAGGGAAGTTTGATGAAGCTTCTAGCACATACTCAGAAACTTCACCATTGATAACCAAAAGAGCTGCATTTTAAGAACAAGTCTGCTGACATTTTTTATGTTACTATTACAATTTTTAATGTAAGTCTTCTGTTATTTGGAACTTTTCTTATTCTTAAAACAGTGTCAGAAGTTCAGCTTTCATGTTTAAAAAATATAATAATCATAGTTGCAGAGAAAATGTAAGAATACAAAAACTATAGCTTAATAAGCCCAAGAATAGTATTTTTAAAATACTTCTGATTTTTTTGACAGTCATTACCTGAAGCCAGATTCTTTTATCTTTTTTATCTGGCATTGACTACTGGGTATTTTCTTTTGCAATCTAAACCAGCAATCTTTACTCTGGATGTTTTCACGGGGGCCACAGCTCAATTTATGGGCTTGTTCATTGGTTGTTTTTATTCTTCCTCACCAAAGTTTAAGTCCTTTGAATCACAACTACTAGTGCAAACCCTGCAAGACTGGTCAAGAATTTCATGGAACCTGCTGGAATACAAAGTCACTAAACTAAATTTTAAACTGAGAGTAACTGTAGAAGAGTATACTGAAGTTTACATAAATGGGCTTCTTTTTTTCCACAGTCAAAAAACAAAGTGAAAGTATAATTTCCAGCAGTTTTTTAAATTCTAATGTCATGACTTGTTCCAAAGCTTTAGCCTCTCCAGCTGTTCAGAGGTCCACCAAACTTGACAATGGCTTCATGGAAGTGGTTTGTGACTCTATCTGAGCCTTTCTTTTACTCAAATAGAAAAAATCTCAAAGGCAGTAATGGATTTCAACAAAGGTGGTAACTTATCTACCAGAATAGCTACAGTTTCAAGTCCAGAGCCCAAGAAGAAAACTTTGTCTAATGACTGACTGATTAGGTGCTTGTTTGGATAATAGCAGACAACAGGACAGCTGTAAAAAACAATTCACAGCAATTTATTTAAGTGATTATAAGAACTTGAAGTTTTCACTTGATCCACAACCAAAATTAAAGTAAAATGCATTATATGAAATGTAGGGAACAAAACTCTTGCAAGTAATGGGCAGACCACAAATTTATATATGATGTACAGCAGTCAGTGGATAAGCAGGTAACAAATAAGAAGTTAAATCTCTGTTCACTGATTAGCCCAAGCCAGTAAGTACCAGTGCATTGCCCTGTTTATTTTTACAGCCGACTTGCTGCAAAATCTCAAATTCTTTTAATTTGAGATGACACACGACAGAGCAGACTCCACAAAGGAGACAGCAGACTGCCTCAGCAGAGGGCCTGGCCCTAGAAACAGCTTCTGACCCCACCTTGTCAATGTGGTATCTGATCCTTACCAGCTAGGGATGCAAGAGCTCTCCTTTATAGGAAAGATGAGGAGGGCCTCCACTGAAAGGATGAGGTACTGAACCAGCTGCCCTTGCATTTGGAAGAATCCCAGATTGAAAACCCCCATGAGTTAGAGGTTTTGGAAAAGAGTACAGACCCTCCAGAGGGGAAAACCTTTTTAACTTCCTCTAGAAAAGTATTAGGACTGTTAGAAGAAATGGCTGTCTGTCAGGTGTCTGAAAGTCTGAACAAGGAATGATTGACAATCCCTGGTGTACTGGGGAAAAATAGCACTTGTGAGCTGCAGAAAGGAGGCCTTGGAGAGGCTGATGTTTCCTAACCTCTGGAACGCCTTGGCCATGTCTGCATTAGGAAGATTTATGGTACAATGTGAGTGGGTCTGGAGAGCAAAGCAGCTGGTGCTCTGCACCTAACACATCCAGACGTGTTGCAAGGGTTTTACCATGAAGTGACTCCAGGCTGGTGCCCTGGATTGAGTTCACTCCCATTTATTGTCTGAAAAGTGCTTGGTGCACTCCTGGAGCACATCTGGTCACTTCCCTTCTGCTGAGAGTAATTGAGTTCATGCACTTCTGGAAGTGCACTGACAAGCAGTGTCTTTAGTGGGGAGAGCAGGAGATTTGCTTTGAAATGGATCTCTCGTATGGAACACAAATACTATTATAGACAGACCCAGAGAATTGTTACAAACCATGATCAATAGAACAAGTTAGTGTGTGTATTATTTTCCCAATGTCTTCTTCAATTATTTCCTTTTTAGGGTGCGATTGCATCTCTCTGGAATTATGATGTCTAGGAGGAAACAGACTTGCTCTAGATGCAAAGTCATTACATCTCTCTACTTTCCCCACTTCTTCAGCCATTTGTCAATGCCTGTCCCACTTGCTACAGTGGCAAGAGATGCAATGATGCTTTGTTCCTATGCATTTAATGCAAAGAGGGAGTAGAGGACAGTAGAGAGATCGTTTTAATTCCTCACTAACAGAAGAGCTACAGCATTATTGCACAACTTATTACACACTGAGAGAGAGAATCTGTACCAGGCTCATCCTTAAAATGCTCCTGCCAATGGAAAAGCTTTAGCTGATATTTTCTCAGGCATCAAAAATCAATAAGGTATAATTAATTATTTCCACAGAAATACAAAAATGCAGGGAGAGTAAAGAGCAAAAGTGGCATGATAAAGAAAATCACAGCAACATATTGACATGTTAACTCTTCTTGGGTTAAGTAGTGTATCATCAATTTTGGCTCTGGTCATTAATAAGTCATTAGGATTCTCCTTTCATTTACACAGATTTTACACAGCTGCCTCCAGGAGATTCACTCTCACAGTGAGTGAATCAGAATCAGACATCAGGATCGAAGCTACCTAGAATCAGCTGAGACTTTGATACTCTCACACCATCTCAATGATCTAAATGTATATCTGATTTTACGTTACTGCTGGCATCTTCAAGCACGATCTGTAAACACTGTAGTAAACACCACTGAAAGAGTTTCAGACAGTAACCTACTTTTCAGTGCCTAGTTGCTTCCAGGCTCAGCAATGGTTTTACAGACACAGATGATTATTTTAATTAATGTGAACAGATCTTGAGGGGACCTTAATGCATGACATATAAGGTAAAGAACAAAGGCCCATGCTAATGCTGACCTGGCAGAATGCATCTGTATCCATTTATAAGAGAATAGAACAACTTCCAGACCTTGGAATAGTTTTCATAGAGAGCCAGCAACTGGTGGTGATTCATTTCCATGTTTTATTTTTACCAAACTTGTTTGCATCTCTGAATACAGACGGATCCCAGTGACTCAATAGCACTATCAAGGAAATTGCTGAAATTAACAGGGCACGTCCATCAGCACCAATCAGACAAGTTATGGGTGAGCCAAATTCTTTTAAAACAGTCAGTATAATAATTGGTAGACAGTATAATAAAGTCAGTATAATAAAGATAGATAAATTAATACACTGGTGACAGAAAGAATTGGGCTCTTGATTTGGAGTTGAATAAGCAATAAAATTAAAAATAAAATTTATTTCTGATATCCTTCATGTACAGGGATGATACAAGCAGAAGTAAATCTTAAAAGGCTGTGAATTACATTTGATGGATGAAGATAAATTTATTCTTTCAGCTGAATATTTCATTAGTGGGTTTTGTTTTAAATACTCCAATGAAACAATTAGTCTTACTGCACATGCCACTTTCTGTCTGTATTACTCTGTTCTTCATTCAAAAACCTCCTCTACATGTCATTATTTTCCCATACAACACTACTTTGCACCAACAGCTGGATAAGCTCATCAAGAATTCCAGTTTCTTAAGCTTTCTACAGTAATCCTTAGTGACAAGACAAAATACTGCAGAGTCAGTAGTGCCAAGGACAGAGCTCCACTGCTGCTGTGGGTGGGGACATGCCTATTCCTACTATGAGAGACTGCTGGAACACAGCGGTGACTGCAGGGGGACAAATCCAATGCAGTTCTTTATTATTATGGCATGGCACAATTGTTGAGGGTTTTTTCCCCTAACATAAAAGGGATTCACATAAATGCACATGTTGATGTTCTAAATTCTGATTCATTCCTTTCTACTGAACTCCTTCCAAGTCAGATAGGGCCTTCAGAAAATTGGCTTTCTGGATTTCTCCCTCAGATTCATCTCAAAATTGTCTACAAATTTATTAGCACAGCAAAGACTGAAAATATCTGAAGACTCTCATCATCACTAGTATACAAAGCTAGCAAGACTAATAGTCTTCTAGATGCAGAAGTTACAAGTAAAATGCAGTTCTAGAAGAATAACATCCTAAAAAAAACTCTAGATGATTTTTCACACCACAACCCATTCCTGAAGAAGCTGAAGTTGTCTTGGGCTTTCACACTTCAATCATCAACAGATATTAAAATCAGTAGCTGTAAAGCTACAGCTTGTCTGTGTAGTCAAACAATGTTTTACTCTTTACCTGGACATGTGTGCAGAAATGTTAGACAGGGAAGCTACCACCCACAAGGCTTCACTCAGTCCTGATGACACTTTTGGTGAAACTCATACTAAATTCAGGATCTAGATTTGACTTCACCTGTATATTGTTTTCATGCTTAGGTGTGAAGGCCTCCAAGTTTCTACAGCATATTCTTTTGTATTTGGCAGTAAGGAGTTCAGTCAGTGTGATGTTTCTGCGGCTTTTATTTTGGTCTTCTGTTGAAATTATGGAATGGTGCTGTGAGACCATGGTAGGGCTGACAGCATTCTAGTGTTCTGAATATTAGATCAAAATCAGACCAAGCACAACCCACTTTAGTTTAAATTTATACTGTTGATTCAAATATATTAAAACGTCTTCTTCAATGGTTTTACTCTGCTCTGGAAAGAATCAGCTTTGCTCAAGTATCCCCTGCTTGTATGACTCTAGGTTTGTGCTACATCAGGTAGCACCCATTTTATCAGCCAACATAAAGCGTCTAGAGAGGAAGAGAGCTAACATAAACCCCTTACTGCCTGATCTGGCTACTTTGGCAAATGTTTTTCAGTCCCAGAACTGCTGGGTGGTCTGTCACATACCAGTTCAGCATTCAGGATCACAGAATCATTGCCCAAGTTATAACTCTGCATTAAGTAAAGCAGTCACACACCAGCACTCAGAGAGTCAGTTGCATCTTGGCATTCCTGAAGGCAGCATCCAAACTCAGTGCTTCTATCACTGATGATGGCCTGCACTACAGAAGCCACCTTCCACTGGTGTTCAAGCCCCTGGGTGCTTCCTTCTTCTGATTTTGCATTGGTAATCTCAAGAGACAGCTTACGTGAGAAATTATTCAAGTGCAATATTTTTGAAAGGTTGTGAGTTATCTGAGGTGCAGAGAGCATGAAAATCCTGTACATCTGTGTATCAGATCTGACATACTAACTGCTAGTTGTTAAGCACTCTTGCTCTCTGCTTATTCACATCAATTAATTCACTAGTGAAATGTGGCTGTCCTGAGAGTGATAAGGCAGCCATTCCAAACACTCTTTTGTCTCAAAAATATTTTAATAGTGTTTGTAAAAGCTGAGGCAAAGAAACAAGGAGTGAAACTGCAGGAAGCTGAGATTGTTTTTAACCTAGTAGTGGACTCCCATTTTAGGGCAATCTACTCCTCCAGAGTTAGATTACTGGAGTTGAAATTCAATGTGTTATTTAACAGATGACACTCCTACTACTTTAAATATGCTGAGCGGTTGCATCAGCCAATTTTTACAGTCATCTCATCGGCCATTCCTCAGAGCTCTCCTTCCACTCACCAGTAAATAAAACAAGAATTGAGGAAACAGTCTGCTCAAGCTGCCATAGTTAAGAAGGAAATACCATAAATATATCTAAGGTAAAGTCCAGAAACCTTAAGTACTTTATCTGCCAAACCATAGAATTTTTTGCTATCCAGTTGGAGGTATGTGTACTACTTTTTAAACCACTTTGCTTTGTTCCTGCGATCTACTACTTGTCTGAACTGTATATCACTTCACTGATTTCTGAAAAATGAAATCTTTTTAAATGAGCTGTTTCCAAACCATATGACAGCACACACATTGTTTCAATATGAAACAGTATGGAAGTATTGTTATTATTTTTCATGTGTCATTAGTATCATCACTTTTCTACTATCTATATTAGAAGATAAGCATCCACCCTTCTCAATTCCACTACATATACACAAGAGTTGGGAAATGGGCACTTCCTTCTGAGATTTTCTTTGCATTTTATCTCCAACGAGCATGATAGGACTATTCACCTTTTGTGCTTTTGCAGCTGTCTGGGCTGGCAGGGCAATATCTGCCTAATCTGGGACTCTAGAGTCAAGCTGTCCAGTGCCATGTGGTTTCCAGGCACTCACTTATTTAACATTACAGATGTTTCTGAAGAGCATGTGGAAACATACAGAAACATGTTCAAAATGATGTCTCTCTATCAGGAGAAGTCACCACCTTGAGCTTTAACTTGTCTCAGCGAACAATTCTCAGTGTGAGGCCTCTTTCACCTTTACGGTGAGCCCTGCTGCAAGTGTCAAATTGTCACTTGCTACTCCTTATCTGTAATAAATTTCCATTTCCTTATGTCTCCTTGTACAAAGTACTGCAAATCAGAGCAATGGAAGAATAGCTTTAAGTCAGGATAACTTGTGCTGAACAGCATTTGAACAGCCTATGAAGTGAAGATGATCATCAATATTACATGAGACAGATGAAAATTTGCCTGAGGTACCAGGGTGCTCCCAGCATGTTTGTATAATGCAGGTGGTTACTATACAAACAGAACAGCCTGGTAAGTATATGAGGAAGAATACCAGAATTAATTAATATAAGTAAATCAGTCATTTTTTAGTCTGTAGGACTTTTAGTGCTGAAGCCCTTGAAAACTGAATTGACTCTTTCTGAATTTGCTCAAGGATAATCAAGAACATATAGAAAGATCCTAGTCTGCAGATATTTCAATAATTTTATTTCCCTATTCCAGATTTTTTCAAGTTTAGCATCCAATACAAATCAGATAGGTCATTCAATTGAAAAAAAAAGAACATTTGCCTTCTATTCACATGGAGTGATAGAGAATCTAAGAAAAGAATAATCCTTCTGAAATAATACATCGCTAAAATTTGTTTTTGCAAAAACAACTTGTGACTGATACTCTTAATGAAATGGCTACAAGTCCTCAGTATTTTGTCACTTCATATATTCACATCCATGAGTGAAAAGGGTGGACAGAAGAATGGCTACCACCATGATTCAGCAACAGTTTTCAGTCTTCCTTCTCCCCTTGTCCCATGAAGGTTGCAGAAAATCAGGCCTATGGTCTTCTGTATAGCAGAAACCAATGCAGCATTTCAGTAACAAAACAAGGAGTTCAGACAGGCTGATTGCACAGACTGCAGCACAAATGCATGCAGTTAAACATCCCAATATCAGCTGAGGAGAAGGCAGAAGGAGAACATGCTGAACCATGGCTTGGCTGTTTTACACTCCCTTGCCCCTCACAGGCTAACAACAGAAAGGGAGAAGCAGCACACTTGCACGCGATCAAGAAAACCTGGGGGCTGAACAGCAAAGCTGGAAGCCAGCTGTGCTCTTTTGCCTTCCCATGTCCATAATTAGGCCATTTCATTGTTTCTCCTTCTCTTACTGCCAAACTCCACTTGGAAAAGAAATGTCAGCCCACAAACTCAGCCATTTGGCACAGCTTGAGGAGAAGACACCCGTGACATTTTATCAGAGCCTATGTACTGAGTATCACACACAGAGAGCAAGTTTCCCCTTCATACCTGCTCCCCTCTAGTTCTGGGTCTTATGCACTTCACTGAAAGGTCTCTGCCAACTGCCTGATCCTCCATGCCAGTTCTAGCTTGACCATCTCCACAGCTGGACCTGAGACCTCTCAACCAGATACATCTGATGCTTGGCTCCACAGAGAAGTTATCACTTGGTGGATGCCTCATAACAATGTCCTCAATTAAGTCCTGCTAGAAGGCATTTTTCTCTGACTAGTTTCAAGGTTGTTTTTCCAGTCATACAACCTCCCCCACCCAGCACATAACCTGATGTGGTATCTAGTTTCTCCAGGTAGGAGAATTCAATCTTATTTCTGCTGTCTTTTTGCCCACTCACAGCTCCATCTCTACAGAGTTTGACCTAATTATCCCTCAGCTACTTTACAATTTGCATTTTAATTTGAATAAATCTGTGCAGTGTATTTATTTACTTTTACTCTTTCCTGCAGTGGAGATATTGTTGTGACAGAGCACACCAGTAAATCACACCCAGTATGTCAGGCTCCTTTAATTCCAAAGAGATTCCTTATTCTTTGCTGCCTATTGCCATTTTGCATGTAATTTAAAAACAGCAGGCAGCAATTGAACTCTCAGATCTCATTAATATGTACAAGTCCTTCCAACAAAAAGAAGCAGACTACAGACTCTTTCTTCAAGGTGATGGCCAAATGTGCCAAAGTTGCCTTTGATTTGTGTTGCCATTGATACTTTTCAATCATATTGCTTCTCTTTATTTTCATGCTGTACTTGTTGTGCTTCATATAATGTCTCTGTGTAAGAACACTATAACAATCTAGCAGCAGCCTTTCATGGTATGCAAGTTTCTTTTTCAATTCTGTTTTATGCCTGCCTTCATTTATTAAAAACTTTATAAACTGCACCAATGAAGTACAACCTACACTGAAAGTATACTGGAAGTTTTAATGTACCACCTGTCTTTGTAGCTAATTACTGAGACAAGTAGTCATAGAATACATCAAGCACAGTTAGGTCAACAACTATTTAGTCAAGAACACAATGAAAAGAAAAAAAAAAGGATAGTACTAGAGTAATGTCCATGTTTTAAGAAAAGTCTCAGCTTAACTCTCCAGCTGCTTACCTCTCCTTGCCAGATAGGGTTAACGGTGTTACAGATGATCTTAGATCTTTTCTCCTGTCCATGGTGAGGAAGGGCTGGAAAGATGCTATGTTTTCCAGGCTGGATGGAAATCTTCAGATAAGGATCTGGATTGAAGAACATCCCTTTTTTCAGACCAAAAGCTTGGAAATCTGAAAAGCAAAGAACCAGATTCTTTTTCACAATCCAGGCATCTCTTTGGTATGCTAGGAACAGTACATAGGGAACTGGTAATGAACTTAAACAACATGGCAGGAATGTGAAAAAGCTCACTATGTTTATTGTAAGGCAATATAATGCCAAACTCTAATGATCTTGTGATTTAGAATTTACAAATTGTTACATAATGAAACTGCAAGTTTACAGCCTGATTGTGCAGACTGATTCAGCTTCTAAATCAATATTTATGCAACTTCAAGTGATACACTTATTTTTCTAATAAGCTGAGCACTTGCTCAGCCTGACTGTAGTGGAAGGACTACTCTGAAAAAGAGATCCTGTCATTTAATGTCAAAGTCATGGCATTTGGCACCCAATGGATGCCATTTTTCCTAGGTATCAATTTTACCACTGTACAGATCTTACCTTTTGCACCACTTTTTTCTATATAAGAAGTCATTTTACATGTTTTCCCACTTTAAACCCTGCATGGGTTAACTTCACCTTAGGAAAACTCTTGTCTATAATGTCCAAATTTTAAGCAGGGTTTTACAACTGCAGAACTCCCAGGGAGCATAATATATGTTGCACACACAGAAAATGCCCAGATACTTATTTGAAAATTTCCCCATAACATTCTGAAGAAAGACACAATGCCCATTATGATCTATCCCTGTGAAGCTGGTGAAATGCAAACTAATCTGCTGGTATATCATTAATTTTAGCTCAACTGACACAGACTGACCCCCTCGATCTTCTCTTTTTCCAGATGCATTTCTAAGCTTTCTTTGGCACATAGAAGCACTTATTCCTATTAGGGAGTTCAGTAGCTAATTTATTTTCCACAACTCTTTGCATGGAGATTCTCCTCTATTTAAAGATTTATTTCACATCGGGGTATAAGCACTGTACTGCATTCTGCCTATTTCCTCTTGCTGTATTGGGGAGATAAAAAGTATTAGACATAATGGTTTCTAAAACTGCAGAGATGCATACCTAAACATTCAATTTAAACACATTTTTTTTCTTCTGGCAGTTTTTGAAAACATTAATTTTCACAGTCTTCTAACTCTCTTCTGATTAAAACCCCAATTATTCTGGCAGGTTGTGGGAGACCATGAAAAACCCTCAAGGCAGATATTTTGGATGACTCTGAAAATCATACACACTGCACACCATCATCAGTATTTTTTCCAGAAAATAGCTATATCAAACCCAGTTGTGTGTTGCTTCCTTAACATATGGTAGTAGCCAACACAATAAAATGTGCAAGTTAAAAAGAATTGCTTTTCTTTCCATTGGTTTTAATCATCTATTCCACCAATCAATTCCATCAACAATTCATGCTGCACATATTCAAAAGCTGTTGGACAGATGGCCCTGAAACAGACTGTATTTTAAGAATCTCATTCTTGACACATTCTCTAACAAAAAACCAAAAAACAAACAAACAAACAAAAAGTAGAGGACATCACTGCTAAGAGCTTATTTGAAAGTACATTGCTGAAACTATGTACTGCCACAGTCCTAGCAATCCTATCACACAAAGAAAATCATCTGCTTCAAAAAGATAATACTTATTCCCCCCCCACCTTTTTTTGTTTTCTGAGTGCAAAATCTCTGTGTAGCCACATGTATCTCATCTAACAGCCCTGCTGAAATCCTATATGGCAAATTCTTTTGCTTTGGAAGTTGTACTGTTAGAAATGCATTAAAAAAATTGAAACCAACATTGCAAGATGAGTATGAATGACAAGGACCAGCAGTGCATTAGCTCAGGCTGCTAACATATGAAAGGAGAGAAAGACCTCTGGGATCTTATTTTCTTTCTCTCTGATACTTCCTGAAAAGAGTCCGAAACTGAAATATTCATTGCTGTATATGTTTCTGCGTTGGTTTTTTTTTTCCTTTAAAGGGAGACCATGCTATCTTTGGTACCACTGAGTAACAAAATACTGATATTTTTCTACTGATAGAAAATACCTAGCACTCAATTATGTATACTTATAGATCATGTATCATAAAGAAAATACATTGAGGATGACCTATCAGCCTCTTTCCAGTAATGGGAATTAGAGCACAGCCATGAAAATGAAGGTACTCCCACTCAGTTAATAGTCTCATTTTTGTATTCAGATGAGGAGAAAAAAAGTAATTTAGCAAAGCACATGGCACAAAATTTTATTTGTGTGATTTTCTTATTGAAATTACACAGTAATGCAGATTAAAAAAAACAAAAGTCAGTTAGAAACTTCAATTTTATTGTCCAGAGTATGAATAGGGCTAGCAGAATTAGCTTTCCCAAGGACAAATATCCCAATTATATATCTCACCGCAAATTCTCATCACTGTGAAAAACAGAGCATCAAAATTCAAAAAGCTCTTAATAAAGCTACATGGATATCTGCAGACAAGCAGAATTTCATTTCATTTGAAGCAAAACTTATCTGTAGGTCCTGCAACTATCTGCTGTAACCTGCTGCTGTAATTCTTACCACTCCAGCATAACTCCCCAACAGAAGAATCACAGCCATTCTGCCTTCCCAAATGCAAATATTTTTCTCTATCAATTTCAGAAAAAGGTTCAGAAAATACTAAACTTTTAGGTGAAGGTCTGAAGCTAACTGAATTTAAATCTTTGGTTGAATAAATGAATTCCAAAAGGCTGGGACATATCTTGCTGTACAATGTAATTCTAGAGTGTGTTTCTTGGAGGCATATGATGAAATGCTACAAAGATAACTCATCTATGGTTTGAAAAGGTGTATTTTCATCCAGTCTCTTAAAAAATAGACCATATTTTTAATAATATACCATATGCCAGTTTCTCATTTAGTCATAAATCACACTTTAGTGTGAAAGAGGTTATATACATCTAACAGTTTAATAATGTCAGGCCATCTCTCATGACAGATGACAGAAGGAAGAAATCCAGGTAAAGACAAAGTAATTACAGCCTTTCTCTGCCACAGACTTGCACAACTTTTAAGTACATGCATTCTATTTCAGCTAGGCTGTCTTCACTGGAGAAAAATGGCTTGTACTAACTGCTGCCTGCTGCTGTCCCCAAGTGACTTATGAATTTGTTCCAACTCCAGAGCTTTCTTTCCATATATGCTGTTTTCCAGGCGCCTGGATGAGACCTAAGGAAGTTTTACACTGGGTCACTTGCATGCATGTACCCTCTGTCCCAAAGGTGTGCCATAGACTTCCCTGTCTGCATTATAAAGAATCATTTAGCAAATCTATTTGCCATGAGGCATGACAAACTTTGGGGCACTGGTGGCTGGATAGTGATGGAGACTATTTTGTGGTGAACCAGTGCATTTATTGGAGCCAGGTGGGGATGTAAATTCCAACAACTCAGCTAGAACTCATCTGTGTTTTACAATGTTTGATTTTGCCTCAATACAAGTTATTAAGCTTCCAAAAGCTCAGGGAAGTCACATTTTGTCATGCTCAGCAAGGAGATTCTCTGACAGAAATAATGAGCAAAACTACCATAAAGATAGTATTTCAAGTTTTTCAATTCCCCACAGACATAGCAAGGTATTCAACCAGACCCATGCTCCATATAGGAGCATGACAGAAAAGGATGGAGAATCAGACAGAGAACCAGACTCTGGAGCAGTCTGTTATCTAAATTAATTACATTTAGTCTGGTCATCAATATGTCAGGAGTAAGTTCAGGGAGCTCAAAGCTGTTCTTCCCAAGAGATAACTTTGCCAATGGAATTATCCTAGAAATAGCACACAAGACTACTCTGTGCAGTTTATAAATGTGTCTTAAAAAGACTCAGTCCCTCTGGTCTCTTGATGGCACATATTCTACTGAATATTCTACTGAAGATTCCAGAGTCTACAGCCCAACAGAAGGGTCAAAGACTAGTAAGTAGCAGAGCTACTACTTTTGAGAAACTGATACTGATATTTTAAAACAGATGGTGAATTCCTTTCAACAAATGCCAAATATTGAATGTTCTTTGTGTTCCCAAGCACCATCCAAGTGATGACAATTGATGTCATGCAGGTGTCTATATTGGCACTTATTCAGAGGTTATTAACCCTAAGAAATTCTATAGTCAACCCACCAAATTCACATTTTTCATATTTAGCATACCGGCTTCATGATCTCAGGACCAGGCAATGAGACATATTCCTTATGAGCCATCTGACCCCTTGAGGGAATGAAGACATCTTGAGTTATGCCAAACTTGCCCAGAATATACCTAAAACCAGAACTTATGAAGTTCATAGGACACTGGAAAGACCCCAGTCTTACTGGAATGGCCATGGTCAATTTATATGATGATCTGGCCTGAAGAATACCAAAATGGAATTTATTCTATGATCTGTTCAATTAATGGCAGAAAGTAAAAAATACTGTCATTTTACTGAGATCCTGATAGTTCTTGTATCAAAGCACAATAAACCATCTTCATAATCCATCACCACTAAAGAGCTGCTAATTTGGATGTCAATGGACAAATCCATCATTTTTCTTCAAATTTCCTTTGTGAATTCCTGAAGAGCTATCAGCTCTGGTTCTGACACTGAAAAAAGATACTTTAACAGGACTGGTATCTGGACAGACTAACAATGAGAGAAGGTAATTTCCAGGGTGCTGATATGTCAGTATCTCTTTGGTAGACCTTGGACAGAACAAGAAGAACCTGTCTCAGAGTGCAGCAGTTCATCTACTGAGCTGAGCTGCCTAAGATATAGGCATGGCTTCAAAGAAAGGAACAACAAAACTCTGCTTGCTCAAGATTCAATGAGAGGCAGACAGGTACTGCCTCTCAGCCTTGTGCTCTTGAAGCAATACTTTTAGTTACTGTCAGTGGAACAACATTTCAATAGTAAGAGTACAGCAATATTGCATTTACTAAAATGCCAATTTGACTCATGAAGCAGTGTATCATACCAAACTTCATTTGGCATTTACCTCTTCGGAAGAAGGTGAGCCTGGATTTGCAGAAGTACTGCATCTGATATTAATTAGATTTCAAGAAGCAAATACTAAGGACTCTATTCTAGAAATCAAACAGTAATGTGCAATGACAGGAAGTATTAAAATCCAACACAGCAAACTAATGCAGAGGAATTGAGAAAGATACTACTTGAAGCACAAGAGATGACTGACTTGATCAGCTACTGAATGAGATTCTGCAACTGACGATATGCAAAAGGTTAAATTAAGTGCTTCTTTTTGCTCTCAGAAATTACAGACATAAAGACAGACAGACAGACTTCACTTTTATTTTAAAATAAAATGCAGGGAAAAAAGAAAGGGCTAGTGTAGTTGCAGAAGAAGGTATTTTAAGGTCTGAGATTAAAAAAAAAAGATTAAGTGGATCAGATAAACCAAAATGTTTCGGTCACAGGGCTCCCAGGCAAAACATTAAAGACAGTAAAATATAGAAGAAATTTTTTTTCTCTAGCTATAAATGCTTCAAAGAAAAACAAAATGGTTTCTCATTTGTTTAAATAAAGGTCAGTAGACATATTAGGAAGAAAATAGGTGCATTAATAAAAGACAAGCAGTATGGAATTAATTATTCCAAAATGTCTGAGAGACAGGCTACCTTTTTGATCATCTTCATCAGGAATGAAAACACAGAAAAAGTCTGAACTGTTAATATGAACAGCTTATCACAGCAAGGGGGTGTTTTTATCACTGCAAAGCACCATCTTGGTATCCTCAGATCCTGACTACACACCTGTCTGTGAGATATCATTGAGCCAAACTCACACAAAGCTCACCACCACGGGGAAAGGTGTCCTGTGTTAAATAGGAGAACGGGGCAGTTGAGTTCAAAGCCTTCTGAGGCCTTTCAAACTGCTAGTCTAGGCATACCTCGTAGGCACAATGTGTACTGGACAGGGTAAAAAGCCACCTCACCTTGACACAAGATCTGACAAGTAAGAAAAAAGTATGGGATTAGTAGTTATAAAGTCAGTCACTAGGATTTAAAAAATTGTTGGAAAATAAAGGGCGTTAAATATCTGCATTCTGAACAAGCATTTCATGCTAACAACTACTGTCATAATGACCCTTAGCAGACCTTATACTATTTTCAGTTGTGATTTATTCTCTATCTTCTATAAACTGACAACTATTATTACTTGAATATCTGGTCTGAAAACCACACAAAAACAACTAACAAGATTCTCAGAGATGTGTGATGGAGATAAATGCCTGAATGTTTGTGAAATATTCAGATCTTCTGGTAATTTGTTCCCCAAGGACACTTATAAATAAAGTGTGCAAAACCATGAGATATGTGAAATATTAAAGCCTGGAAAAATTTATTTGATGCAGCATAGAGCTAGGAGGCATATTATGCAAACCACATGATAACACTTTCTAAATATACCATCCAACAAGACTGGTTTTAGGGCCTTTCAGCAAATGCATTATACTGCTGTTAAACCATGAACCAGCAAGTGAAGTAGCTGGTACATCTAAGGAAGCTTAGCACATTTTTTCCTTCTGTACTTCATGTAAGAGAGCTTTGATGCTTTTCAGCCACCTTATTGGAAGTGTGACATTCACTGGGAACAGTGGAAAAGGCACGTTTGAAAAGTAAATGCAAAGTGGACTGCAGAGTTTTCCTTAAAGGCTTTTTTCAGTCTAGCTAAATTAGGCTTAAAATATTTCTCTTGGTATTTTAAATAATGAAAGCTATAATAATACAGTCATCATAAAAATTATTAAGAAGCTTAATCATGGCAAATTATCTTCTTTGAGACCAGTGTTGCCAGTGAACCTATTAATCTAAACCAGCCTTTCACAGGAACAACTTCCAGTCTCAAGGAAGCAAACATGAAGTAAACAACTCTCCTAATGACGTAGCGCAAACTCTGCTATTTCCATTCTCAAGAAGCTAGTGCCTTCAAGGATCATTTTACACCTTTTTCATTGGTTGACATTCATTCCAGAAATCTTTTCTCAAAAATACCCTCCAGTGAAACAGTTGGATTTTATCTAACCAAATACTCAATAAACTACAGAAAGAATAAAGCACTTTGTTTCCACACAGTTCATTTTAACATAGGGTCTCACTGGACTCTCTCAGCGGTAGAAAAAGCAATACAAGGCAGCTGAAATGCACTCATATTGCTCAGCATTTCCTGTGATTTGGCCTACTTTGAGATTTTTCTCTCCCACTCTAATAACTTTTTCTTCTAAAAAATTATATGGCAGAAGGCATAGCTCGTCTTGCATTTGTTAGATTACAGACTGCTTAGGGCATGATACCTCTGTGTTGGTGCAATGGGCTCCAGTCACATTAATGACACTCCAGCCACTTTTTTTTTTTTAACTGCAACTAAATCAACCACAATTTGGAAACCTAACTTTTAAGTAATGACTCTATTAACTAATGACTGAAGATGACAGTATACTAAAATACAGATATTGAAAAGGAAAACCTTGTATGAGCAAAAAGGACTCGTGACAATAGAGGGGTTACGGCTGCAATAGGGGTGCAAATGGAAAGGAATCCCTATTCCTTCTGATGCCTCTGGGAGGTCTGCCTTGAGCTGCATTTTATTGGTTGGCACAGCAGATATAGGAATAGCAATAATTTTGCTTTGCGAGAGACAACATTTTGTTTCTGTGGTGTTGACTAAGAAGGTAATAAATAAATCCTTGTGATATGTTAATCTGTTAATTTCAGAAAGACTGAAATGGAACTATTTTGATAACTTAGATTTTTGATAAAATAACTGCTAAATTATTTTATCAAAGCCTTTCATATACCTGGCTGTGATGATGTTGTGAATATGGATGTTATATATATGCAGATTAATTGCTTATGAATCACATGAATAAGATATCCCAAATGCATTATGAGGTATGGTCTTCATATACTTTAAATCAAGCTGTAAATTAGATACTCTAGTTCATAAAAGGGCCCACTGATCCCACATTTTACTACTCTTGAAATCACAAATTACTATTGACACCTCTTGGCTTACTAGGCCAAAGAATCTGAGAGAATGAAAAACTGTAACTAGTTCTGGGCCACATTTTCTGTTTAAGATTATTTATGGCCATTAAAAAATATTAATGCTTCCTTACTTCTGTCGAGCTAAACCTGTGGTTTTGTCAACTGATGGGTGGATGTCCAGTGTGCAACCGGGCAAAAGTAAGTCATGTGTTAAAAAAGCCCTGTCCAATGTCAGTCTGATTTGCTATGTATCATACACAACCTCTCAAGAACCACACAAGCTGCCTAAGTTGGAAAAGCACTGACATGCATCCTTAATAGAGGGAAGCTTGAAATAAATCATATGGCCAAAACCAATCACATAATGAGATGCTTGTCCAAGAGTAGGACTTCACACTTAAAGGCCTACTCCTGTAAAACTTTTGAACTAGGGTAACACTTTGTACTACCTGCTCAAAGAATTTCCAAGTCAAGTCAAGCATCTTTCTCTTGGTCTTCCAGGAGCTAAAAAAATATGGAAACAAACCAGCAAGCAAAAGACTCCAAAATAAGAGTCATGCTCATAACCATTCTCTTTTGACAAACTGGTTTCTGTCTACAGACGTGATTTACATGTTGTTCTTAGCAAAGCTAGATCAAATGGCTCATAGCTGTTACATGGAAACATATTAAGCCTTTAAAACCTGCAGTGACATGTCAAGTAATGAGGCTAAACATTCCTCATGCAATGCAGATAAATGAGAGCAGTCTTCTGGCTCAAGAAGTCTGAGAGTCGCTTTTGAGCAATTCAGAGAATCTTCTGCACCACAGCACATGGATCTGCCTCAGGTCCAGACCATGACTGTGGAAAGTGCTTTCCAAGGAACAGAGTACTACCACAAATCCATTTTGCTCTGTAAATAAAGCACATGACTTTGATCTTGCTTTCTGTGACCTACATATTTAATTGTGAACAGAAAAAGCTAATATGGCCCCAGAACTCTATTTGAACAAGTACTTACAAGAACAAGCACGTAACTCTGAAGGAAAAGAGTGTGGCAATAATCATAGATATTTATTCTTTGTCTCAGCATTACTTCTAGTACAGACAAAGAATCCATGCATAAATTTATACATACATATACTTACACACTTGTGTACATAAAAGGTTCTAGTAACTTCAGTCCCAAACTCTTTGGGCTTAAAACTTACTTATCAGCTGTGACTTACCTGACAGTGAAAAACTTATCAGTCTCCGACTTCCTTGGCCCTGGACTGAGTCTTCATTGGTGATGCTTTTAAAAATCTGCTGGGAGATAAAGAATTATAAGAAAGAGTAGTCTCCAACAACTCTCAAAGAGAGAATTGCTTAGTAACTGTCTTTTTTTACAGATTTTTAGTTAGTTTTACAACTAAGAATCAATTATATGACCAGAGATCAAAACCATGGTTTTATCTAGGTAATCATTTAACCATTAATGGCCTAAGCCATCCCTGCCTGGAAACTTTCCCTTAAAAAACCATAATGATGCAAAAATACTACTGTAATTTCAATATAGCTGTTCTTCACCCAAAAAGGAATTACTTATTAGTTAGAAGATAAAAGTATCACATAAGGATGGAGATGTGGCTAGCACGTCTTAAAACAACTTCCATCTTTATAATACCTTATTACTTGTGTGGAAAATCTTGTTCCAGAAGGTTTATTGCATACCTTTGAGAAAGACTTCTGAGAGATTGCTAGTACCCTGCACAAAAAACCTACTGTGAATTATGCTAACTATATGCATTGAGGGTGAACTGGAAAAAAGAATTAAAATCCATAGATTACTCTTTGTACTCCACAGTTCAGTTTTTAATGTCAGTCTTTGGTTCAGCAAGTTATTGGTGAGCTGCTGTTGTGCAAATTAGGCCCCAAGCTGCCTTCTGGCTGTGATCAGAGCTGGGAAGCAAGAACACCCATGGGAGAAGCCCACCACCAGCAGTTTCTGTGTGGAGCCCCTGAGCAGGGCAGAGGAGATGCCATCGGGTGTCAGACTCCGAGCTCAGCAGGGAGAGGGTGCTATGAGTACTGCTTCCCACCGACTTTGGAGTCAAACCAAGTGCTGCTCTGCCCCCAGGAAGCAGCAGCTCCATGTCACTCTTGCCACCCAGCTTTCAGCCAAAAAAGAAAAACAGCATTTATGCAGTGAAGTTCCAATTTCTGATGGTAAACAGCAACTGAAGTCCCACTCAGCTGTGACTCATTGCTCGGTATATTAAATATTGTGTAGTCAAGCTTAACTTAGAAGACAAGCTGCTCTCTGCCCCCAGATAGTGCAAAACCTGGGCAAGTGAGTACTTGCCCAGCTAGCAGGGATTAAACAACCTCACATGGATGAGATGAGACCCAGATCAAAAATATATGGATGAATTTAGACATCCTTATAAAATAATGGGTTCTGCAGGACCTGACTTTTAGTCATAATCATTTTGTTTCTTCCAGATTATCTAAATGGGGTAAAAGGTACTGAGCAGGGCAGGACTATGAAGAAATTCCAATAGAAACATCCCTATTGGATCACAGCTAATTAGTTGCAATTGTACTATTGGCCTTCTCAGCAAAGTAGGTTTCAACATGATTATTGAAGCTGCCACTGATTTCTGGATAGACACACATTTAAATCAGAATGTATGTGACTATGGGAATTTTATGACAAGAACTCAACAACGTTACCAGCCAAAGCTGTGACCCCATCAAGAAACAATGACATTTCCTTGTCAACATGTATTTTTCATGCTATGTCACTGCCCAATAATAATTACACATTATGCTTTAATGCTTCCTTTTATGGTCTTTTCATGATTTTGTCCAGGATAGCAACAGAGCCAACCAATCTAGATATGTGCACGTTTGCAGAAGGTGTTTTTTTCTAGTCCTTTAACATTTTTCTGGGGTTTTATTTAGACCTGCCATGTATGTCATACAACACGCCAGTATGAATAGTTCAGCAGACTACACTTTGAACAAACTGCGTGGATCTGATGGGGTCCTGCAAACCTGTTCAAAACTTAAAAATATTTGGTATTAAATGACCCTTCAAGGGCCATATCTACATTAGTGAAACTATATTGAGACAGTCATAATAGACTGTTGTCACAAATCCTGATAAAAAGCAAAGCATCCTCAGCATGGTCAAACTTGCACTAGCAAAGCTTGCCATTTATACAAGGGGAGTAATAACACATCCAGTCCCATAAGTGAAACAACAACAAAATAAATGTATTTGCTCCTGAAGGGTCCATCTGTTCTGTGAAGCAGGTGCACCCCACAGCGTCCTGTCAAGTGCTCACCATTCAGCCATACAATCAGGGTACTAAAAGCCAGCCCTGCTGTGCAAACGAGTTCCATCCTCAGTAGCTGACCCCTGCATAACTCTCTAAGATGCAGCACTACATCAGCATGCCAGGCGTTTTGAGAATGCTTAGCGATTAACCTTAGCAAAATGAAACACTTGCTGGAAGCTTTTCCAATTTTCTTCCTGGCCAGGTAGATGAGAAAGGGAATGCAGGGCAGAAAGGCTGAAGGAGAGAAGCTTTTGTCCTTTGGTTTGAGGCCTGTGATGCACCATTAAAAACTTCATACAGCTGAGCCTCCTGTGTAGCTGTCATCACAGACCTGTGCTCCTCATCCTCCAGTGGTCTGAAGGCACTGGTCTGTATGCTCCTCACACATACACAGCACCTTCTCACCCATGATAGGGTCCTTAGGCATGCCAGGGCACATGCCAGAGCAGGGTCAGGAGCAGAAAACATCCTCTCTCAAAGAGTAGGAAGGGTAATACGAAAGCTATGAAAGTCATTATACTTTAATATTGTCATTTCAAGAAGTCAGAAGGAATGGCAAGGAAGTAAGAGAGACAAATCTCCCAACATTAAGTCTGATTTTCTTAAAATAAGAAGAGCTATTTGCTGCAGTTTAGATTCACTGTTTTCCAGTGCAGTACCAGACTGTCCCCAGTAATGCGGACAAGGCTGTACTTGATGCAGAGCAGGGCCGAAGAGGGCAAGTGGTCACCAGAGCTCATCAGCAGCCATATCAAATGGGTTTCATAGTATCTTTAGGCCTGGGATAGGCATGTGCACACCGTTCCTGCTTGCCATTTATCATGAAGGAAATCCAGACTGATTTTAGTGGCTGCAGTATAACTACATTGGGAGTTTTATCACTGTAAGTAAACCTTGAGTTTAGTCATCAGAGGTAAAAACCCCTCTATCTTATCAACTGCCACTTAAAACACAGTTAGCTGTGTTTTAGACAGACAGACAACATTCATCTCATTACTTGACATCCTATGGACTTGAAGTCCTTCACATGAAAAGGAACAAATGTCATTTTCCCTCACTAACTTCTGGGCTTTGTTATGCCCTTGAAGTGAGAGCTCAGTCTGAATTAGCTTGATATTTTTATTTTATAATGCCATTTCTGCACATTTCACAACCCAGCCTAATTATTTTACAGGTCCTGCTGATACAAAACAGAATTAATATGCTTTTACTACATATTTCTGCTATATCTAGACATGAAATGGTACATGAGCTGCAAATTCAAGCCTAGCTGAATCTCTCTCCAAAAACCAAAGGCTTCCTGAACTGGGTTCAAACCTCCTTTTGATTTCTTTGAATGTAGCTGGAGTCAGCATCATTGCCACTGATGTCAGCACATCCATTCAAACACTAAGAGAAGCATCAGTACTTCCTTTAAAATATTCTCCAGTAAACATACACTATAAAAAACCACACACTTCTGGTCTGTGATAGAGTTTCTCAGCCTCTGAAGCAAAGTGAAAGATGACTACCAGCACCTGTGATGGCCAGCTGTGAAACATGGGAAGGTACTTAAGGCCAGACTGAAGCCTGTTGGGACTTGCTGACCTCAGGAAACAGTACAGCTCTGGTAGTGCTTTTCATTTTCTCAGTACAGAGGAAAAAACAAGACCAAAGGAGAAGACTGAAAGCTAAAAATAATAGTCTTGTCCTGGAATCACTTTTCCTTGTGAGTAGCTCCTGCAAATGCTAGAAGGAAGCTATGTGACCTTGAATGAGAAAGAAGGCAGATTTCACACTAGCGAAGGGTGCCCTTGAGACTCCTTTTCTCTTTAGCCATGGTATGTGTTATGAAAAAAGTAATCATCTTGAGAAAGCCCAAAGTATTAGAGTTCATCAGTTCTTGCTGAGGCAAAACTCCAAGCGCATCACTAAAAATTTCTCTAAGCAAAAAGCCAGAAACAGAGACTCTCATAAGTAATAAGAAATATCTCCTAAAATACCTTTCCCTTCACTAGTCTACCTAAATATGTGGAAGAATAACAAGGGCAATACTCTTGCTCCTGAAAATAAAGTCGCTTACAGGGCACCCTTAGGGTGCCCCTATTCAGCCTCCCTGTTGCTCTAGGTTATGATGAGGCAAATACTTTTCGACACAGGTACAGTGTGAATACAGGTCTGGAAGAAACTAATTGCTGTAACTGTGTTTACCTGGTGATGTACTAGAAAACCTGCTTTTGGACACCACAGTGACCAGTTATAGTGCAGCATACTGGTAAAACCTCCTTTACAGCATTAAATTCCTTTTAGCATGTTTGTCTATTGTGCAGCAAACCTTAACTGTTCCTAAAGTCCTGCTGATACAAAACAGGATAAATATGATTGTATTACGTGCATCTATCACAGCTAGACATGCACAGCTGACAAATACAAGCACTTACTCCTTTTCCCACACACAGTACAGGAAAACACTCTTATGTCTTAGTGTTCTGTAGCACTCTTCCTCTCCAGAAGGAAAAGGATTTCTGTCTTCCATCAGAAGGAAGAGGACATTTTTGGCCACTGTGCATGCATGAAGAGATTCAACAAAGCTAAGTGAATTCTCTTTTCCCATAAGTAGAAGAAAGACCTAGATTAATTAATCTCACTGTTCACTGACAGTCAAAGCAGTTCTGTATCAGTAGCTTCTGCTGCAAAAGAATGGTGGCGTTTAACTGATATAAATTACCTTCCACAGGTCAGTATTTCTTTCATTTAAACAGAGGAAATCACAGAGATATTAAAATCAGTGCTGCACTGTTTGCTTTCATTGACTTTATATCATGGCGAACATCGTGGACATGACCTAATGCTCAATATAATCAAGTTCCCATTTTAAAAGATGCTAATTAAAACCTAGAATATTTTACAATGATAGCACAGATTGTAACTACAGTAATATCTAACACAGTTTAAACAGTCAGGTACTGTAACCTGGCAAGGCTCTAGCTGGGGCAATACTATATATCCACAAGGGCTTTTCTTTTAAAAAGTAGATCTAAGGACATATTCAAAGTATTCAGAAAAGCTCACACTTCCAAGCAGTACTATCCAGACCTATAATCAAGTCTACAATGAAAGAAGGCTGGAAACTACAAATGTAAAGCAGCAAAATACTTTCTGTTTGTACACACTGGCTCTGAGGATGAAAAGCAGTAGATTACAGCATTACAAAAAGGGAAGACTACAACCCGTGCTTGGTTCAAATCAAAAGTGAAAAATAGACTCAACTTAAACCCAAATTGTGCATCAGCAAACAGAAAAGGTATTGCTAGATGTGCCATAGCTAAAGATGTGGTATTGCAGTGCAAAAGACAGGCTGTCCAGTCACTGCCTGCACTACGCTTACTTCAAGCTCCAGTTCTCTGTTCTCTGCTTTTCAAGACCACTGAATTTGCCAGCAGATTTAAAGCAAAATAAGTAAGGTTAACAGCCTTGCTGATTTCAGTTTAAACTAGCTTGGAGCTATTGTTCTAATAGACCAGAGTGTACATGGCACAGGAGTCCAGAACAGTCCTCAAAAATTTTTCCCCCCTAACCTACTTCTGTTGGCTTTTACTGTTGCACTCTTGACTTCACTTAATGCTTAACATTAGGTCAACTCTCCGAAACAAGTGGAAAAAGGCTTACATTTTCTACAGCTTAGCAGTGAAGCATCTTATCACAGTAAGAGAAAATCAGACATCATCCTGAGTTCACTCTTCATATTCTACCATCTTCTTCAGAGAGGGAATTCCTCAGTACATCTGCAAATGAGTGAATACTCCTGTTCCCTCCCAGGTGCTGAATTTAAAAATAAACTGTTTTGTAAAAAAATTCACTAAGCAAACACAGACTAAGCGCCTCCTTTCACACCCTCACTTGGCTTCTTCAGCGAAGAAGCTGCTCTGGGATGCAAGGGGCAAATTCTGAAAGGAGCAAATGAGGATCTGAGCTCCCTGACTGCCACTGACAGAATTATGTCTGTCTATAATCCCAGGCACCACTTTGAAAATCTACCCCTAATTAGTGGCAGTGCTTCAGCTGCAACCCCCACTCTGCTAACAGAATTATCCAGCTCTTGAATGCAATATATTCCACTTATCCTGTTAGCTTGTTAAGCCATTGTGCTGGCACAGTGGTATTTTTCTATCAGGTGCTTCCAAACAGCTGCCAGCTTCTCCAGGAGCAGCCTGACTCCTGCTGGGCGCCCTGCCGCCGGCTCACGTCCCTGAAGGACTGTGGCCACACACATACACACAGAGGCTTCCCCAAGTGCCATGGTCAGCAGCACTCTAGCCTTGTAATAGACCACTGTTAAAAACGAGAGCAAGCTCCTGGTACTAAAGTGATTCCAGCATTTATTACAATAAAAAGAAAGGCCTAAAGCAAGCGGGCCTGCAGGCTGAGCACAAGCGTTCCCGTCGAGGATGCTGCAGCGCCGGCGCTGGGTCTTCAGCAGCGATGTCCCATGATGTTCCAGGTGGAGCAGCACACATTCAGAGGGTCAGCTGCAACCTTTTTATCCTGTTTTTTGTCCCTTTGGATTGGTTTCTTTTTGGATTGGATCCTTCATTTGCATGAAGGTTTAAGGCACTTGATTGGCCCATTACAGTTCTGTCCAGGCTGGCTTGTTTTGCATGGGGGGTGGCGCACTTAGGTGTATTATGGTACGTTGAGTAGCTTATTTCTTATAACTATCCTTTTAACCCCTTTTACAATATAACAACCAAACTAACAGTACATGCTTAACAATTATCAACTATTTTACAAGTTTCTAATCTATTTTTAACACCACCTTCTCAATGCCACTCCCTAATTAAGTAGAGAGTCTGTTTTTTGTGGGCATATGACAATTACCCTCTCTTTGCAGAACATGTCTTTTGCCCCACCCTGCAATAGTATTTATTACCTTATTTATTCCCAGGACACAGACGTTTTTAATTCCAAAAACTCTTGTCCTAGAAACCCTTTAAATAAGGAGCAAGTAAACAAGTAAACATTTTTTCCCCCTTGGTAAACATTATGCATTTTTTCAGCAGATTCTAGATTACAAACTGTAGCAGCCAAACTAAAATACTGGGAAAAAACCCTGCTGCTTAGTGAAGTGCCTCAGTGACATCCTCTAGAAGGCAACTATCAACAGGCTTACGGCAAGAGGACATCCAGTGAGAGTGCATACCAAGTATATGGAGGTTTCCAGGTTGGCATGAAGCTATTTCATATTCCCCAACCAATCCTATGTGCCTAGAATGCTCTTTCAGCATAACCAGAATCACAAATAAGGATGCTGGGAGCAAACACTTCCAACTAAAACAAAATCAAGAACTGAGGCAAGAAATCAGTACCTCCCACAGAGTCCAATAGCTTTTTCTTCCAAAAATTTAATAAATGCGCTTTTTAATTGTTTCAACAACCGTGCCTAATAAACTTCAATTATTCTTTGGCAGCAGAGGAAAGACTTTGATTAGAGATTCTGATCTTCCTTCACTCTTTGAAACTTTATTTAAATAGTCTTAGATTTTCAGACGCTGAAAGACAATCACAGATGCATGTGGTAGGCTTTGGGTTGCTGTTTCTGGGTTGAGGGCTGGACTACATCTAAGCAGCATATATTTCACTTATACCCATCAAACTTTGGGGAGGATTGTTTTCTGCAGCATATCCCACCAACTGCCCCCACACTGGTTCTAAGACTGCAGGTTATTTGGTGGCAATGACCCCATGAGCCTTACAAAGTCTCTCGGCAAGATTAAAGTGGTCCAAAACATGACAGTATTTTACAGACTCAATGTTCAAAATAAGCTCCAGTTTAGTTAGCAGGGAAGATGGCTCCTTGTTGTTGCTAAACAGCTTTGTGTTTCCCAGTGTTACCACCATCCAGAAAAGAAACTCTAAGAAAATCTGTTGTTATGATCAGATTTACATCAGGCAGCTGCCTAATGCAGACCAGTATTGGCCCTGTAAATCTGACAGGTCCATACATAGACTATTAACGTGCTTAAGCACCCTGACAGCAAGAACTGCTCGTAAATATTATCCTCTCTGGAACACCTAAGCAATATCCTGCAAGCCACCGAAATAAGTGGGAAGTTTGCCATTGACAGATGAAGAGGCCTATTGGACACCGATTGGATCATGTAATTTTGTATAAAATTTGCCCCACAGACTTCAAAATCAAACTTTTCATGAAAACACTTTGTATGCAGAATTAAAAAATTGCACCTTTTTTCTCTGCCTATGAAACGACCGGAGTCACCAAAACATAGGACACATATAGTGGAAACACTGACACATCCATGATGTCTATGAAAGGCAGGAAACTATCAGCAGCTGCCTTCACTCCAGCTTCAGAAGCTCCTCACTCTTCTGACATGGTTTGGGTGGGACGAGTGCACAGATGAGTAATGCTGACACTCGAGGGAGAGTGAGGGAGAGAATGCATCTTTCAGCTAAGCCACGTTTAAAGAAGGGCTCAGAGCATTAGTCATGCTGACAAAGCTCTGGACAAGGGAACCGAGGCAATGACCCTTTGCACCATAAAAGAAGCAGCTAGGCAGCGAACAATGCCCATTCTTCTAAATGAATGCCTCAAATACCAGTTCAACTATGAATACCATTATTTCCAGAAGTGAGTTACAGACACTTTACTTTCAGCCTTGGGTCCCACTTTGGGCAGAAATGATGCAACTGTAGATTTATAGTCTGAATTTAAAAGTAGAGAAATATCTGTGCTACTTCAGATGTCCCTCGATCTTGCTGAATTCCTAATAAAACATTTCACTACACAGAGCATTTTTCAAGTCAGGATGCCGCAGAAAGAATAAAGCTGAGAAGAAAAAAAATTTCTGCTTTTACATTATCTACAATCAGTTAATGCAACCACATTCACACTCAGTGTTTCTCCTTTTAGCAGATCCATTAGACTCAGCAGAAACTGCTTATCTCACCTTAGCAAACCCATGGGTTTTGTTTTTTATTTGTTTGCTTGTTTTGCTGTTTGTCTGATTTTGTGGTTGTTTTATTTTAATCTTTTCTATTTTAAAATAGCCTTTGTTTTCCACCTGGCTTCTGCTGTCGACAGCACTTGATGTTTTGTTTTTCTCAGGTTTCTGCTTTCTAGAACAGCAGGCTTTAAAAAGTCAACAGCCTTCTCCAGCGAAGTGGGCTTGTGGGAATACTGATTGTAATCAAACTGACATACAATAAACAATGTTGGATGAGATCTCCTGAAGTCACCTGACCCTTCAGTCAAAACAGGTCCAACTTAGAGCAGGCTACTCTGGGCCCTGTCCAGTTCAGCTTTGAGTATCTCTGAGGATGGAGATCCCACAAGCTCTCTGGGCAACCCATTCTAATGTTTGACTACTCTCTCGACACAAAAGATATTCCTAAAGCCTAATCAGAATGTCTCTTGCTGCAGCTTGTGCCCATGACCTGCTATCATTTCAACATGTGTTGTGACTAGAGTCTGCCTCCTTCCCTACAATATCCCATTAGGGAGTTAAAGGAATCAGTAACATTCCACATAAGAATTCCCTTAGGACTGAATAAATAAATCCAGCTCTATCTCTGCCACTCCTTGTATGTAAAGTCCAGTCTGAAGGATGAAGAAAACAGAGGCCAGACTCATTCTGAAAATGAGTGTGGCAGGGCACTAAGCAAACCTGAGGTGTAGGAAGGACTTCTGGGGAGAAGCAGCTTTTACAAAATCTGATCTCCAGTCAGAGATTAATTCATTACAGCAATTTGGTCACCACCAAAAGCCTTGTGAAGGATTTGTCTTGGTGCATACTGGACACAAGTCTTCTGAACATAAAGTCACTAAAATATCGTAGGATGGGAAAGTGGTGTCAACTAAATGCAGGAGTGTTGTCATTTCAAGGAAATCATTAACTACGGAAGACCTGCAGGCCAAGCCTGACATGGACACAGGTCACCTCCACAGCAACGAGGAGATGTCTCACATGCCTGGGCTCTCCGGCCAGCTCTGACCACCCCACTATGAGGCTCACACAGCTATCAGCTGCCTGTCTGAGAGGCAGCTGAGGGGTCCTAAAGGCCGGTTGTGGTCAGCACTCAGCATGCTTTTCAGGCAGTCTAGACCTCTCCTAATCCAGAAGCTCTTCAAAATGTTGAAAGGAAGAAGCCAAAATAAAGGTGAAAGAAATTTACTAGAAATGGAAAAACTAGAACCAGAAAAGAGGAAAAAAGGCAAGAGTCTATAGAACAAAAGTGGAAAACAAAGGGAAAAACCAGTGGAGGATGCAATAAGGAAAGCAAGAAATTAATTTCTAAAATTCCAGATCCTTACATCCTAAAAAGATTCCCTTCCTCCGTTTCAGATACATCTCAAAACACCCAAGCCAAACACCAGAAAAATCCCAATACTCCAACAGTGATCACTACAGCTTTTTTAGAACTCAAACCTGACAGCAGCAGCTTTCAAACTTGCCTATGACAAAGGTGAGATCCTTTGCAGAAAAATAAGAGAAATAAACAGGCTGCTTTAAAAACCAGGGTTCCCTGACAACAGTGGCACTTGCAGACTTTTCTGGTATTACATTTTAAAAATTCACACATAACTGACTCAGGCGTACAATAACAGCCCTAGGCTGCCCTCAAACATCTCACCTCTGGAATCACAGTCCAGAGTTGTAGTCTGCCAGAAAAAAAGTCACAAATGTGTTGGTATTCGAGATATAATCATTATGCATTTTGTGAACTGAAGTTTAACAATTACACAGAGTTAGGTAGGTATTATGAGAGGTGCTGGCTGTCCTTTGCTAAGAGTATCAACATGTGGTTTAATTCATGTGGTTTATACTTAGGTTCACCACCAAGTCCTGCCACACAGCTGTAAGGGCAAAAACTGCCCAGTGTAAATAAAAATCAGACTTGATGAGTTAAAAAGGGAAGTGTGTAAGAACAATTTAGTTGCTTTCCATCAGACTTTATAGATGTAAGAATTTAAGCCTCCTTTTAAAGGGGACATATTGAGTGGGGAGGTGCTGCATGTTTTCAGTACAGATGGAAACAAGCTTGCCTGAGAACTCAGCTAGCTAGCCAGGGAAAAAAGAGCCAGATATTTAATGGAAAAGGAAAGTGTTTCTCAAGAGATTCAAGGATTAAAAATTAACAAAGGGTTCACAATTCTATTAAAGAAATATTCTTATGCACATCTGCTGATAAAAAACATACTGACCTACACCAATTTCTCCACTTGTAAGAAAGCTTGAGAACAAACGAGGTCTGAGTAATAGTTATAGGAAAAAATTGTTTTAAAAAGTGTGCAATATTATTTAACTTTATTCTATCAACAAAACTATGTTAAGGGAACATGGTTATCCTGTCAAGCTTCAAGAAATCATGAAATGCAAACCTAAGATAACTGTGAAGCACAAAGTCTGCCTCTTGATACATAAATTTTAATGCTTCTTTTTTTAGCTGTCTCCCATCATAACTTTTTCCCAATGCAACATTATAAATGTATTTTTGGATCACCCAGGTTTTGCGTGAAGTTGAGTACAGGCAATGCAAGATACACTCAACATACAGATAAAACAAAAGAAATCTTGATCATAATAGGGCTTGCATGCACGTGCACATGGACATGTTTCTTGGGATGCTGAAAAACCTTTCTGGCTTTTAGTCACCACTTGCTCCTCTCTATTGCCTACTTAGGGTATTTCTACTGAAACAACCTGCAAGTTATTGAAGGTTATCCAGAAACATTCAAAATGACCTACAAATCCACCTGTTATAAATGCCTGCAATTTCACCTCATTGTCATTTCCTCAGTCATGTCTGCTGATTTTAGGTTATCTGAGGGTATGAGTTATTTCAGAAGAGATCTTAAGTACTGGCTATTTTTATAAAGGATTATGCATTGCAAAATGACAATAATCTCTTCTCTCCCCGGATGTTTCTCCCTGCCCCTCTTCTTTCCAGGACTAAGGAAAGCAAAGAAAACAAAAGAAAGATATTTCAAGAAAATTAAATTATTTTTCTCTATTACTCTGGCTGCTGGAAAGTCCTTGGTTACTGAAAATCCAATCAGGACTAAATTGCTGGCATCTATCAGCTGTAGAAGATATGAAACTTCAGTGCAGAGCTACACACAGATTCAGTGCAGGCTACAGATGTGACTTTAACAAATTCTGTGACCTCCTTCTTTCCCTCTTCATGTCTGGCTGTTTGGCTGCTGCTCTGATGTAAAGAAATTTACACAGTACTTTAAAACAGGCATGTCGGAACAGGAGAGCTGCTGAAATTTGTTTAATATTGCTGAGTGAGAGACTGGGCACACAACTGCCCATCTCGGATATCTTCATATCTTGGCTTGTATTCAGATACTTGTGATACAGATGTGTGGACACAAGAAGAGGTCTTGTACCTATCTTGTACCTATCCCCCAGCTTTCCCCACACTGTGCCAGCTTTCCAGCTGCCCACAGGAAACATGACATCCTTTAGCTTAGGAATATGTGATTCCACTAAAATCTGTGTTACATTTGTGGGTGGTTCAGAGACTCTATTATCTGTACACCTACCCAAGCATTTATCAGTATTCTCAACTATGCATCAAAGATTTGTAAAATTGTACTCTGCTTTGGCTCAGCAAATTCACCACTTACATGTTCAGCTTATTTCTCATTTGTGTGTCCTAAACATTTCCCTCCCATCTGAAAACCTGCAGGCTACAGCTCTGACAGCAACACAGAGCACAGGCAGTTTGGTCACTGCATCAGACCTCAGTCAGAAACCATAGTTAAGTCCCCATGCTCTTTTCTGAAAGAAAAGAAAACAAACAAAAAAGCACAACCAAAACAACAACCAAAACCAATTTAACTCAACTTTGCATTAGACTCCAAAGCACCTTGTCCACAGTGACATGCCTTACAGCAGTAAGTAATTTTAAATAGCCATACAAAGAAACACAATGTAAATAACTTGCATCCAGCCCGTATTTGTGCAGTAGATCACCCAGGCTTTGAGAGAAGGACCAACTGAATAGGCAGAAAGATCTCTACTACTTCAGTGGATCTGGTTTTCAGGTTGCTGTAATCTACACCAATGGATTTAAAGCCCATAGCCACACCTTTGTAATCATCTCTCCCTGCAGATTAGCCTTCATCCTCCCTTTTCACTTGGCAGTGTGTTTGAGATACAGTAGTAAATACTGTTAAACAAAAGACCATCTCCAAGAAATGAGCCTCTGACATCCTAACATTGTTTTACAAACCTCACAGATATTTTAAAAAATAAAACCATAAATACAATTACAGAATACAATAATTCTGCTGTATTTACCATGTTTTCCTGATGTCCTATTTTTCTATTGTTACAGAAATTACAATAAGAATTTTACAAAACAAGTTTCTTCACTGTCCCAGCTCCATCTACTTATTTTGCCTCATTCATTGCGAGCTCTTAAAGAGCCATTTGGGATTTTATTCATTGCTTCGGATAAGCAGTGAGTTACTGTTTTTTTCCTGTACATCTTTTAAAATTTATTCAACATCTTAAGAAGGCTTATCCACACAAACAGCTGTCTCTCAGCTAATATTTGCATTCCTTCTTCAACGTGAGTCATTTCTTCTTTGTTCTAAACTAATCAGCATGGCTTAGTATGCCAGTTTCCCTGAATGGACATGTCAGTCAGAAACCTGACTGTGGTGGTGTTCACAGGGGTCCCAGGAAGAGGGAAGAGATGAGGATCTGACTCCATGTTTCAGAAGGCTTGATTTACTATTTTATGATATACATTATATTAAAACTATACTAAAAGAGTAGAAGAAAGGATTTCATCAGTAGGCTAGCAAGCAAGAAGAAGAATGGAATGATAACAAAATCCTGTGACTGACAGAGACAGTCTGGACAGCTGAACTTTGACTGGCCTTTAATTAGAAACAACTACATGAGACCAATCACAGATGCACCAGCTGTATTCCACAGTAGCAGATAATCATTGTTTACATTTTGTTCCTGAGGCCTCTCAGCTTCTCAGGAGAAAAAATCCTAAGGAAAGGATTTTTCATAAAACATGTCTGTGATACCTGACCACTGTGCTTTTTCAGCACAGCTAATACTTACTATTAAGTCTTCTGCTTTGTCTCATCAGTTAATAGGAATTAAGAGCAGATTAAAGTCTATGATAACAACTTTCATTAGAGAATTTGTAACCCTTTTGGAAAACATTAATTCTTAGCACATACCCAAGAAGTAAAACATTGCCACCCACATCTGAGGTGAAATATAAGGATGACCAACGGCAGTGCTACATAACTGTGGTGGTTTTGTAAAAACCACTACAATAACAAAGCTGAACAAGACATTTAAAAATGGCAAAATTAGCTTGAAATCACAGGTACTAAACATGGGCCATCATTAAGAAACTAAAATCTGAACAATTAGAATTCACACATTAAGTCAGACAGTCTTGAAAAAATGTCAGCCTGATTTTAATGATAACCAGAACATGGGCTTCTTGTCTCCATGAAAGCACAATGTCCTCCCAGAAACATGACTGGAAATAACTTCCTGGGTGTCCTGGATTTAGCTAGGGTAGAGTTAATTCCTCAGTAGCTGTTAGATGTGATGTGTTTTGGATTTGGAATGAGAATGGTATTGATTACACACCGATTATTTGGCTTTTGTTGTTTTTATCCCAGGTCAAAGACTGTTTTTTCCTTGTCTCATGCTTTTCCAGTGAGGAGCTTAACAAAAGAAACTGGGAGGGAGCACATCTGGGGCAGGTGACCTGAACTGTCCAAAGGGATATTCCAAGAGATTACCATGGAATATTCCAAGAGATTACCATGGAGATTACCATGCCCAGTATATAAACTGGGGGGAATTATCTAGTAGGAAAGTTGATCTGGGTTTGGGAAAAGGGGGCTGGCTTCATTCAGCAAGAGGTGTTGTGTGCTGCATCACCTGTTTTTCCTATTATTATTATTATTATTACTGTAATTATTATCATCATTTAACATTATTACTGTGGTTTAATTTATCATCAATTATTAAACTTTTCCTATCTCAAAGTACAAGTTTACCTTTGATTCTCCTCACCATTCCATGGGGGTGGCTGGGGAGAGGAGATAGGTTAAGTGAGTTACTGCATGGTGCTTTATTTCCAGCTGGATTTAAACCAGTGTCTTGGTTTAGAGCAAAATTTTGGGAGAGAGAGAGAGAGTCCCCAGAGGGGCTCTAGTAGGAAGATAAATTCAATCGGCCCCTCCCCCCCCACAACCAGTCTGGGAGAAAATACCTCCTTGAAGAAAAGTGGAAAAAAGCTGTTTATTAAACAATAGAACCTAACAATATTAAAACAATAAAACCCCTTGCCACTCTAAAAGAGATGACCAACTGAGAAAACCCCCCGGGTTGCAGCCCAGCTCACTCAGTCTCTTATCAGTCCTTCTGGTGCTGGAATTGTCGCAGGCCAGGCCCG